>NC_090269.1:289532961-290132961 GCF_040414725.1 Anabrus simplex
AATAATCATGGACTGCACTAACCATGTGTAACAAATAAGAGAAAGAATTTAAAGAAAACAACCATGAACATTGTACTTCATCTACCACATGACCATTGCCACATTTTAAACTACTCGTGGTTGAAACAAGAAATTATAGAAACATGAACCTGAATGTTACAATCACTCATTTAATTATTTAAACTTCACTTGCATGACTGTGATAGCCTGGACTTCTTAAAATAATTCAAATGATTAGGCCAAGTGCCTCATGTTTACATCTCAAATGAACGCGATCCTTTTACATTATTAATTTTACTCAGTTTGCCGCTGCCGGCATTTTCATGACGAATTCATTATTTGTGGTACCACCACTAGATGGAGGCAGATCCCATCTCATTTACCTCATTCATTTGCGGCACTGATGATGCAACTGGTTTATTAAAGATCGCTTCATTTCCTAATTAAAACGTAGTGGATTTCTAAGGCTTGGTAATTACTGAATGTCTGGTATGAGCATACCACTACTATGGTTTTGACTATGAACTAATCGATGATCTCTTATCCTAACACATGAAATCTTATTTACATAATTAGACCTGTTAATGGAGAAACACTGCTCCAACAAAAAAATTACTGACATCAAAAATAGCCTAACTACACCTATCTATTTACATCAAATCAAATACAAATAATTCACGTATGATCAGATCCTACAAATAACACGGTGATAAAAGATACACAAAGAAAGAATAATAATAAACAAATCTAGATACCAACATCGCTGCCTGCTGAAAATTAAATAAAAATAAATAAAATGCGCAAATCGGAGTCTAGAGGAAATTTTACCCCGCTACAAGTAGCAAACTATTGTGAATTTGACGGCAATCTTCTAACCTCAGACGAAAAATGTCTGGCCATGACACTATTCAACCTTTATGGACAATAATTACTGCTATTACATGTCATCCATGATTCTACATGACTATCAAAATACACATTGATTCGTCGCTCCAATACGGCCTCGCTCATATCCGGCGGGCGAAATAACTGTCGTGCACATCTCTATTTCTTACGACACTCTTCATGACATGGTCCAAATATCACATTTCCATTATCAACGCAGATCATCAGGGATATATTCACTTAGCTCGATCTTTTGATCATTCTCTGCTTCACATATTACAAAATATCAGAGCTGACTTATCAATGGCTTCCTGTCACTAACTGTTTACTAAAAATGACGAGATTGCCTCTCAAAAACACGGCCATAGAGAAATGTGTAAGCGCAATTACACACAGAAATAAATATTCGCGTGTCCACCAAATCATCGCAAAAATACACGGTATAAGAGCTACCGGAAACGGTCATCTGAATGATGATTACACAACATGAAACAAACTGAATGCGCTAGTAGCAAAGTAAGCATAAAATCAACAAGGCGGCATCTACAAAATCATAACTTCAACAGAAATATCGCTCATAACTAACGTTATAATAACATGATTATTATCATTAATCTGCATTACACTCATTTAAATCTCATAAGATAGCATTCTAATCTGTCAAAGTGACTTACTACAAAAAGATCCAGAACTAATATGCAAACACATTTACGTAAAGAGAGTACGCAAATAACCCTAGTTCACACTTATTATTATTATTATTATTATTATTATTATTATTATTATTATTAATTATGTGAATTATTTACAATCCTATCTAACAATCTAAGCTACATTTGATCATCGATTGGTTCATAGTCCTACATATTTATTTATACATTATTTTTGATGCTCATTACCTTGGTGATGGAGGCAGGTTGGATCACCCTCCGGGCTCTGTCATGATGAATTAGAATTCCATCTTGAAGCTGATGTGGTATTCCGAATTATCACACACGCATACTTGATACATTTTTATAAAGGCGTTACACACGATCACATATACATAAACACTCGCATTTTCTAGCACTTCAATGAAGATTATACAATAGCACTGCATAAACACCTGACGTGAAGTCGAAAGTTTTCTCTCCGCTACCTGCCTGTCATCTCCTGCTGGTCACACACCCCTCTCAGTTTGTTTGTTTAAGGCTTACCGGTTGTTCACCTCTTCGGAACATAACAGTGTACTCAAGGTATTAACACCGCGGCCTTCCATCAATGAAACAAAGTCATTCTCCTCCCTGTAACTGCGTTAACTAGTTTCTCCCCGTAACATCTCGCTTGCCATAACAGTTCATTGAAAGTGATGAAAACAAGCTAAAAGTACTGTTTCCAATGACGTGTGGAGAAATTTTATACTGATCGTCCTCCAAAATAAAAGAGTAAAATGGCCTTTCAACAAATGTCCAAACTACACGTGGATTAGAAAAATTTTATGCAGTTCCGTGTTGCGACATGTTCCATTGTCCCTCTCGGTTGGTTGTGTACGTTCATTTAAGGCAAGTGTTGAAAAGTGTAGCTATTGCCTGTTATCTCTGCATAAATAAAAATAAAAATAAAAGTTTGTTAAAGTGTTCATTTCTCCTGAAGTATTACTCTCCCAAGTAAATACATGGCTCACTCGGATGCCAACAAGTGTCTCTGATCGCGTTCCTACAAGACTCAGAGTTCACAAAGAAAACGTTCACACAAGACTGAACTCAACATCAACACGTCTGGATTAAACACCAACTAACTAACTGACTTTGAAAACTGCCACACACTCACTGAATTAACTAACACACTGAAGATTCACCACGCTGCTCGTTGGTTTTGTAAACAGTTCTCCCCCCACTTCGAAAATAGTTCTGTGGAAGGGATTTGGCGTAGTAATCTAGCACTTGGGAGCGCTTTATCATACATCCGTAGGTTAAAGCTTCAAAAAATATGTACAAAATCTTCCTAATTTCGGTCTGACTTACTTGTTATATTGCGCCGTGGGAAACGATCACAGGGTAATCCATACGACGGCGCGCGTCACCGGCGTTATTTTCTTCCTGCGAATGGTTTCTTCCCGCCATAATAGTTCAGTTCCTGGGCGATCCTACTCTTCCGTGTGAAGTTAAAATTTTCTTAATTGACCACTAATTAATCACCCATTTGCACCGATAAATTTTCAAATATTATTAGAAAGTCAGGACACTGTTTTTCACAACTACTCCGGGCTCCAAATAGCGAAATACTGGTTGTAGATTCCCGCTATGACAAGACATTGAAATTTGCAATTTTGTGATTGGCTGAGACGTTCGCGCTCTCCGCAGCATGGGTGCTTCCATTTTCTGCCAAGGGTTGACGGGTATTATCGTTTTCTCTCTCGCACTTCTAACTAGGTCAGGCCTCAACGTGTGATTTTCCCGTGAGAACCAAGTAGAAAGTTGCCACTCCTAGTCGGCACCATAAACTTTATTGGATGTAGCACTTAGGCCAGTCTATAAGCTGTTCGTGCCATGAGAAAAGTTTTGCGGATCTCCTTGCCGTCTGACTGGCGCCAGAATGTTGCTTTGTGACTGCCAGCTTCACAGCCTACTGTTGTATTCCAATATGCGAATTATTCAACTTTTAATTCATACATCAATTACGCAAATTCGCTTATGGGTGCAATATATAGGCTTATATTCTCTTATGTCACTCATTGATATGCCAGCCTCAGTAGTGTAACGTCCGGCTCCATGGCTAAATGGTTAGCGTGCTGGCCTTTGGTCACAGGAGTCCCGGGTTCGTTACCCGGCAGGGTCGGGAATTTTAACCATCATTGGTTAATTTCGCCGGCACGGGGGATGAGAGTATGTATCGTCTTTATCATCAGTTCATCCTCACTACGAAGCGCAGGTCGCCTACGGCTGTCAAATCAAAAGACCTGCACCTGGCGAGCCGAACATGTACTCGGACACTCCCGGCACTAAAAGCCATACGCCATTTCATCTCAGTTGTTGTTTGAGTCATCAGTCCATAGACTGGTTTGATGCAGCTCTCCATGCCATTCATCTCAGTACGGTAGTGTAACGGTTAACTGCCGTCCTTGAGGACCAGGGTTCGATTTCCGGTACTGCTAGTGATTTAAGAAGATATGGTACATACAGCTCACCCCCGTTGGGAGTGAGCCTGAAAAGTGCTGTTCCACCTCGGGGACGAGGATGCAAGTTTAGATTCAGTCATTAATAAGTACGAAATGTTTGTTATGTCCATATTGTAACCCGTAATTTTATTCTTAAGACGTTAACGTTGTATAGTCGGGCAACGTACAAAGGATAAGAACAGCAAGTACCCTAGTCAACTAGAGCTAGAAATAACGCCGTTTTTAAACTTTATATTACCAAGTGCAGAGTTCGTCAGAGTGGATACATTGATGGTAATTAGTGTTAGTGATTAGTGTTATCAGTGGAAATAAAACTAACCGGATAACCATCCTCTCCTGTCCGACTCGTTGGCTGAACGGTCAGCGTACTGGCCTTCGGTTCACAGGGTCCCGGGTTCGATTCCCGACCGGGTCGGGGATTTTAACCTTAATTGGTTAATTCCTACGGCACGCGGGCTGGGTGTATGTGTTGTCTTCATCATCATTTTCATCCTCATCACGACGCGCAGGTCGCCTACGGGGGTCAAATAGAAAGACCTGCACCTGGCGAGCCGAACCCGTCCTGGGATATCCCGGCACTAAAAGCCATACGACATTTCATTTCATTTTTTACCATCCTCTCCTAACAATAATAAAAAACAAAAGAGTTCCGACATTTCGAAATATGAAGATATTGGAAAAAGAAAGTGAAAGGACCACGAATGACGTGAAAATGAAAGACGTTTACGCCTCACAAACCTAATACCGGTGGGGTCCTACAATTGACGAAGTCAGTTGTTGTTGATGATAATGATGATGATTATAATGATTGTTATTGTTGTTTAAAGAGGCCTAACATCTACGTAGTGGCAAATAACTTTGGGCGTATTATAAATAACTCCATGGTAAATTAAGTGTTTCAGGTGTAAAAATCAACTGCTGAAATTACAGCGAACATAGAGATGAGATCTGAAATCAATGTGATTACACGGCAGTAAATATGTATTTTAATTTCAGTTTGGAATCCGTAACTAAGTTACAAATGCGCTGGTCAGATTTCATCGGTAGTAGTTGTGTTTAGCTCGGTACAGTAGCCGTCCCAACAAATCAGAAAGACTTGTTCTTCTGGTGGTTTAAGATCATACTTACATTAACAGGTTTTCGGCGATGGAGGCTTGTCGAAAAGGATGAGGAAGGTAGCGATTGCGGTTTTCACTAACATACACGTCCGGAATTTATCATACATTAAAATGGAAAAACCAAATCCAGAGCTCCCGTTGGAGGGGTTCGAACCCACTATTTGTCTAGTGGAAGCTTCCACATACACGCTCCGTACAGTGCAGTAAATTCTCTCTGAAAGTTTAACCTATACCCCATTTACAAGTAATTTCGTGTTTACTACGGGAATTTTTATAACAAGAATTTACTCTATTCATAACTTGGGGCTCCTCGGCCTCAGCACTAAGATGCTTTGGTTTGGTTTACTGCATTGCGGTATAGGTCTACTGTGCCCCGAATATCTGAAGTGCCCCTACTCAAGTTTGGTGGCTTACAACTGAACAGGGTGATGAGGACCATAACTGTCGCAGTAAAGTAAACCCCTACCTATTTCCTTCCATTACTAAGTCGCATTCTGCCACCCCAGCATCGAAAAGGATGCGAATTGAATTGAATGTGAACTGAAGAATTCTGCAAGTTCGTGTAGCTCCCTCAACTCCCACGTCACTTGGATTTTGTAGATCTTAATAGATGTAGGCTCCTGTCAC
Source organism: Anabrus simplex (assembly GCF_040414725.1). Taxonomy (NCBI): domain Eukaryota; kingdom Metazoa; phylum Arthropoda; class Insecta; order Orthoptera; family Tettigoniidae; genus Anabrus; species Anabrus simplex. The sequence continues at coordinate 289,538,749 of NC_090269.1, forward strand.
AGCAACCTTCACTGGTATCAGCCAAATCTCTATGTAACTCACGTTTTGATCTAAAAAATAAAAATAAAATAAATGGAAGAGTGGAAGATCAACATAGCGTACCTGATGATTTCAGAACCCTCAAATGTGTTGTGAAGAAACCATTTGGTTATGGTTTGCCTAGCGAACAAGCTCTGTATTACTCAGCCGTGTCTGTACGAGTGGATGATGCAACAGCCCATAGCCCCGTGATATCGTTGCTACAGCAGGTCTGCGTTAAGTTTCCGTAGAGCATACACCGCTTGTAGCCTATGTAGGCTGAAGGAAGCATTTTCTACACTTACTGTAATGGAGTAAAATTATTTTTCTATCCGTTTTTCAGTCTGATTATCCATTCGTCGAAGTTGACGGTTCTTCTACGGGAGTACGGGAGAACGGCGACAGCGATCTCGTTTACCGACATGCGGTACGCAGGAAAGACGGCAACCCTTGCAGGACTCGTCATGTACAAACAGGAACCGCACAAAGTATGGTAGATGCGCCTACTTGCTTTTCAACTGGGGTGAAGTGCCTTCTTCATAGTGCATTTGCAGGGAGGACAGGCATAACATCCGTCACATAATAATAATAATAATAATAATAATAATAATAATAATAATAATAATAATAATAATAATAATAATAATAATAATAATAATAATAATTTCGTTTGGCTATTTCTAGCCGGGTGCAGACCTTGTAAGGCAGACCCTCCGATGAGGGTGGGCGGCATCTGCCATGTGTAGGTAACTGCGGGACCCTCTGAACCGAAGCCCAATACGCTAACCATTCAGCCAACGAGTCGAACCATCCGTCACATCATTCAATAGCAATCCCTGAGATCCTACAAAGAACACTTTACTGAACTCCCAAACGTAACAAATAATGTAACAGATTATAATTAGTACGTTTACATGCAGGATTCAGATCGATCTGAGTACACTTTGCGTATTGAAAACGCCATGTAAACGGGCACTCAGTTCGGATTGAGTCTCAAGGTCGATACGGTAAAATCTGGGATCGTATCGTACTCAGTTCGAATTGAGTTCCATGTAAACGCGGATCGTACCGAGATCGTATTGAAAACTACTGCGCACACACTCCATGTTTGTTCTGACAAAATCATCATCATTAAAGTTCTGTCGAAATAACAAATAAAATAAGCCAGTAAATATATTTACCTGTATAAATGATCAGCAACTGCAGTCATGTTATAAGACGGTCAGCCCTGGCGATTAAGAAAATCATGATAACCTTCTGTTGGAGGTAAAATTGGAATGTGCGTTCTATCTATCGCACCAATTACATTTGTAATACCACACATACTTTCAAAACTGAAAGTTATTTCCTAGGCTTCTAATTCATTTGGCGTTTTCAAATGCTAAGAGGCGATATCGATTTTACTACAATTCTGCATCGCCTGTATACGTCGATGTTGCCTGGCGGATTCAATACGATACTCAAATACTACATGTAAACGGGGATCGTATTCAATACGGTAAACGTACTAAATATCTCAAATGGATATTTGTTTGTGATTATTTAATAGTGACATATACTCAATTTTTATTCCTATAATTACTTTCATTTTGATCATTGGAATGTGCCATACACTAAATTACTTTATCTACAAAGGCATAAATAGCGCAGAAGAAAATTAATTTTAAAATATATACCGGCTAGTAAATTGTTTGTAGGAATACTCCTAGACACAACCTCTACTTCTAATATAATTCGGTCATATTATGACTATCGCCCTGCGAGTCTATCCGTTTATGATGTCTTTGATTCCTTCTATCATGGTTTCCTTTTATGTGGAACGCTACAGTATGGGCAGAAATAAAATAAAAAGTGCGTAGAATACAAATCATGCATCGTAATGCTTCTCTGGCTATGTAAAGTAGACTGCAATCAGAGAAACCGCCTTGGCCATTGCATGAGAAGTAATATTAAATCAGAAATATGTGATGTAATTAAAGTCAAAGGTTACACCAAACATGGAGTTGCCCTCAACAATCAAAGAACTAACAGAGGGCAGTGAAATTTACAAAGAGTTTTTCTCCAAATAAATTGCACTTGCGTAAACCGATTAAAGTCACAGAATTTAATGTTTGTATTCCAAATATACGGACTCATAAGACATCAAATATTGAAGGTAAGACGCAATTACTATTGTCAAACTCTCCTTAATTGGGCGCTAAACTAAGAACTAGTAAAATAGATAACTGCGGAGCCATAATTAGACGAACAAGTGCATCATAAATTAAGGAAGCATACTTATTCTTTGATAATAAGTGTGCAAATAATCATCCTATGGTATGCATGGAATCTGCGTACATTAATAAAAAAGACAAGTACACTGTACTTGCAAATGACACTGAATTATTAAGAAAAAAGCTCCATTCAATAATAATAATAATAATAATAATAATAATAATAATAATAATATCCCACGGTGCTACAGCCCTGATGGGGCTTGGACTACTAAGCGACCACTGCTCAGCCCAAAGGCTACGACGTGACGCGTGGTCAACGCGACGAATCTTCTCCGGCGTTATTCTTGGATTTCTAGACCGAGACCGCTATCTCACCACAAGATAGCTCCTCAGCTATTCTCACGTAGGCTCAGTGGAACTCGAATCAGACCCCAGATAAGGGTAAAAATACCTGACCTCTCCGCGAATCGAACCCGGGTCCTCTGGGTAAAAGGTAGATTCGTACCCCTAAACCGCGGGTCTAGATAATAGTAATAATAATTGTACCGGGAGGTACACCTCAACGCCGCGCATTCCAAATCAGCGCCTTAAGAACTACCCTATCGATCAAAAAGTGAAACTAATAACACGACAAGTTGGAACTTTAATCAGAAGATGCCACCACTGAAATATTAAGTAATTGTTTTGGTTATGAAGTTTCCTAAACTGACTGAATTTCTCCTTGTTTTCTTTTGCTACACATGAAGAAGTTTGGAAATTTTTCCACAGATGACACTACCAAAAATCTATGATCATGCACTCTGGTGCAATGTGAAAGAACTTATAGTTTAAGGAAGTTTTGTATTTCTAGGTTGTCCATAACTGAATCTATGTTCATTTATTTTTGGATTGGCAACATTTCCTTTTCTTTCCGCCAGTTTTGAATCGGACCAATCATAAATGTTGGTAATTAATTTTCAACCAATCTCGCATTTCTTGTTCACTTTGAATCTGCCAATAAAAATTAAGAGGGTGTGTCCTGATTAGTCTTGAATGATCTCGAACCTTCCCTGAGGGTTTATAAACTGCGGCTTTTCACGTTTCCTTGCCAATTGATCGTCGTCTTTCTAAGCGCGTGCGTTAAGGGAGGAGGCGAGGCGCCTCTTTCGTCGGCAGCCAGAACATCTACAAGGTAATGGCCACATAATTTCATCTTTCTTGCTGTATCCGCAAATTATTCCGAGGGGAAGGTCCGAATCTTTACTATGTAACCTATTTTTCTAAAATATAACTTTTCTTTCGGCTAATGTAAAAGCATAAAGTCTTTAATTGTAAAGTGGGGATAGAGAGTGAGTTACCCTCTCGAGCTCCCATTCATCTTGGTTTGAGTTGTCTGCGATTTTGCAACCTTTTGTTATAGATTTACAGTAATTTCTATGCCAGCGACCTCAGTAGTTTGGGAATAGCCTCTGTTTCATCGGCCTAGAGCCCTGTAGGTTTTTAAGTTTTCATTATCTTGGAGCGTAGTGTACGCCTCCATTCATTTTGTGTTTGCGCCAGTTATCTAACCTGTTCTTTTCCATGAAGGCCCAGTAGGTTGGGTATTAAATACCCCTGTAAAACTAAGGTCAATTTGTAAACGTTGTCTTGAGGGGCCAGAGATTGTAAATTTTGATATAATGTTGCCTTGAGTGGGAAGTAAGAAACTGAGAGCATGTTTGCTCTTTTTCAAAGTTTTGTAAGTTTAACGAGTGCCTCTGGAAGGCTAGATATTGTATTTTGGGAGTAAGTGCTCTTGAATGAGGGGATTTCTGGCCTTAACTAAATAATTCCTTGTTTTTAATTTAAGTTTTTGTAAACTGGATCCGGTATCTCGGGAATTGTAAAACTAGGGGCTTGAAGCCCATAATCTATAAAATTCACTATCTTGGATCTTCCTTGTCTTGTTTTAAGACTGCTTTTGTACCTGACATGTTGTTATTTGTTGAGTTGTTGTTTTTTTGAAGAAATATAACCTTCAGTTCAAGTTTTAAATTAATTTTGATATTGTAGATAGACCCATTCACCCCGGCACCTTCTTTAACTTCTTTCTGCTCCACGGGTATCCCCGTAATAATAATAATAATAATAATAATAATAATAATAATAATAATAATCCTCATCATCATGTTATAGTCTCATTAATGTGTGATTCGACTCGTTGGCTGAATGGCCAGCGTACTGGCCTTCGGTTCAGAGGGTCCCGGGTTCGATTCCCGGCCGGATGGTGGATTTTAACCTTAGTTATTTAATTCCAGTGGCTCGGGACTGGGTGTGTGTGGCGTTTTCAGCATATAAATCATCTTAGGTAGGGCCCGCATTTTCACAGACATGCAGGTGGAGGAAATCAAGGCAGAGACTTAATTAATTTTGTCGGGTAAACACGAAATGAATCATCAGAAATCTTTTAAATGGCGACTTAGTACGACATGGAGTGTCGAATCGACTTTTACCCACCGTCTACAACTGAACATTCTCCACCGGGTTTGGTCACCCCATTTTGATATCCGGAGTCCAACACTCTACCAGCAGTCTACAGAGGGAGCCATCATTATAGTAACAGACAGATGAACTGGATTTTCACCGAGAACGCCATGGTTTGAATCCAGGCTAAGCATAAAATGTGACTTTCGAGACAGTCACATCCATATGGTTCGTATATCACTTAAAGCTGATGGTCCGATGGTTGTGATCATGTTTAATAATTAATAATAATAATAATAATAATAATAATAATAATAATAATAATAATAATAATAATATTCTGCAGGCTTTCCGACAACTGTGGGGTCGCGGGTGCGAACTGTGTCGTACATCTTGAATTTGGCCCTGTTTTACAGCCCGATGCCCTTCCTGACATCAACCTTAAGTGAAGGCGTGTAATTACTATTACGTGTTTCTGTGGTGGTTGGTAGTGTAGTGTGTTGTGTGAATATGAAGAGGAGAGTGCTGCATCAGGCGGCTACTGCATCATTCATTCGCCCACACACTCCACATGGAATAAGCGGCAACTCGACTGAGGCTCGCACTGTCTGGCTGGAGTCAAGAGTTACTTGGATAATGTGGAGGAAAAAAAACCACCACTATTGCGATCTATGAAAATGGACCGGATTGTCTGACATGTTGTAGATATTAAACTGTTTTCTATCAAGACAAATGACGTAGTAGATTTTAGCTTCTTGAGGAGACGGATTACCTCGGATCGTTCGCCTTGCAAATCCCCCTTTAGTTTGAGGCGGTAGAATATACCCACGACATCTCCTGTCTGTAGTAAGTGGTAACTATAATCCTCATTGTCTCTCAACTTCGGATGGTGAGTCAGTGACCAAGGGGCACTTATCTGAGTCCGACATTGTTTTGACGTACTTGCACTAACCTCTTTCCTGTTCAACGTCCCTCGATCAATCGTTGTTCTCTCCCGATACAGATGGTATGTATACAAATTTGCGAGGTCAATGTTATTTGTTTTACGTTCCAGTAACTAATCTATATTTTTATGGCTTTCATAAACGCTGAGGTGCTGGAATTTTGTCTCGCAGGACAGTAAGTAAGACTACCGACACGAGGCTTTTTTCATCACCTTCAAATACCACCGGACTGAGCCTGGATCGTACCTCTCAGGTTGGGGTCAGAAGGCCAGCGCCTCGACCGTCTGAGCCACTCAGCCCGGCTTTGTAGGGAGACTTCAGTATTCACAGCATTAGTGGTCCTTGTCTTGAAACCTTCATTCTTCGAAGGAACGATCCCCTTTAGAAAGGAATGGTTACCTATTTGAACATTCCCTTAAAACAACCACCACCACAAGCCTCCTTGATAAAGAATGGTATAATGTATTCCAAACGTCACCAACCTGTACATGATGAACCGGTATCATTCATAAAACAACGATATGGTAGGCTGTAACCCGAACGAAAAATGCAATCATATTTCAACAGACTGATGAAGCTTCATCTTCTTCTCCTCCTCTTTCTTCTTCTTCTTCTTCTTCTTCTTCTTCTTCTTCTTCTTATTATTATTATTATTATTACCACCGAGCGACTGGCTCGCGTTCTGGGTCACGTATCTGTTAGCTTGCATTCGAGCCCTACTATCGGCAGCCCTGAATATGGTTTTCCGTGGTTTCCCATTTTCACACCAGGTTGATGCTGGGACTATACCTTAATTAAGGCCAGAGTCACCTCTTTCCCTCTCCTAGCATTTTCCTATCCCACTATCGCCATAAGACCTATCTATGCCGGTTCATCGTAAAGCAAATTGTAAAGGCAATTATTATTATTATTATTATTATTATTATTATTATTATTATTATTATTATTATTATTATTATTATTATTATTTCTGACTTCGAAGAGTAACGGTTAAAGTTATTGGCTGCTGTCCTCGGAGGGCCAGGTTCGATTCCCAGTACTACCAAAGATTTAAGAATGGCAGGAGGGCTGGTATGCGGTCAAAAATTGTACATACAAGCTAACCTCCTTTGGGGGTACGTCTGAAAAGAGCTGCACTAGCTTGGGACCAGGACACTATTATTATTATTATTATTATTATTATTATTATTATTATTATTATTATTATTATTATTATTATTATTATTATACCGGAGGTACAACCGCCCCGCGCATTTAAAATGAGAGCCTTTTAGAAGGCCATGTAACACATAAACTCTGAGACCGCAATCGGAAGAAGTTTGAACGTTTTTCGACAGAGGTCTCTACTGTCAACCTAGGTGCGCCCTCTGGGGCGAGGATGAACAATTAATTTTCGAAGTAATTTTGTGTGTAAAGGTTTTCTAAACTGAATTGTTTGTAAATTGTTTTCGGTGTTCTAAAGTTATCAAAACTTCTATCTCCTCCTACCAATGTAATATTTCAGCCAATAAGAAATATTTTGATATTTATTAAATTAACTAATAGGAATTGGGGGCGTGTCGGGGTTTCGGCCCAGAGGAATCTGGAAACTTCCTTTCCGCCACAAAAGCTGGGACATTTCGGGCCCTGTTGTCTTTCAGATCGCTCTAGTCAAGATATTTAGAGTGTGCTCGTAGCGGAGGCAAGGGAAAGGGCTGCCTCGTCCACCGCCGGGAGGTCCACCAGCTCAAGGTAATTGCAGGCCCCGTTTAACCATGTAATAATCTTTGAAAGCTAGCTCGAGGGGAAGGTTTCAAATTTTTCGTAATGTAACTTATTTTTCTCAATGTCAATAGTCTAAAGAACTCAATCGAACCTTTATTCCCTCTTTACTTCATATTGAGGTGACTATGATTTTGTAACCTTTAAGGGGTGAGACCTAGCTTAACACAGGGAAAATAGGCCAATATTCATTCGATTATTATATATGCTACAAACGTAGTTGACGAATGCTGCACATAACCCAGTATTGGCATGCTTCAGAGCAATCAGAGGCAACTTCAACAATGTGAAAATTCTAATTACAACATTTCAAAATAAAATGTTCAAAATTTCCCGCCTTTTTAACGGTTTCCTTCATAACTCCCTTACTGTTTCACGGATAATAATGAATTTTTTAGAGTTTCCTCCCATAGTGTTGTACTACAATCTGTACCTCATTCCGATCAATGGGATTGAAATTCGATTTTATATAACATATTTATTTTTAAAAATATTAATGTTTTCTGGTGCTCGGAATAAAATCCCAACAAAAAATCCGAATTCCAGTCTATGTTAATGATTGAGGTTCATTTTGTAGTTGGAGGTTTGATACCCACTTTAAAAAAGGAAAAGTACGAAAATTCTTATAAACTTGGAATTTATAAGGGAGACAGTGATATATTGTTAAAAAGGCGGCAAATTTCGAACATTTTATTTTAAAATATTAAAATTATTAAAATTCTGACATTATTGAAGTTGCTTCTGGTTGCCAGGAAGCATGCCAACATTGGGATATGTGCAGGAATTGACAACAATTGTAGCATATTTAACAATCGAATGAATATTAACCTTCTTTTTTCCTTTGTTAAGCTGGGGCTCCCCCCTTAAAATCTACCTCTTAATTTTGTAAATTAAAACTTTGTCTTCATCTAGTCACCTCCGTAGTATAGGCTTAGCCTGTCTAACTTCAGGCCATAAGCCCACATAGGGTTTTAATGATGTTCTGGTGAATTCCAAAGGAGTGCAAGAGTTCGCCTACTAACATTTTGATTTTCGGCCAGTAACTTTAACCTTTCGTTTTTCAATAAGGCAACGTAGATTGGGTATTTGTTACACCCGTTAAAATCAACTATTATTCATTTTCTTTCAAGGTAAATCAGACTGTTGAGCAGATAAGACAGTGAATACTGTTGGTTTTTGTTAAATGTAGGTTGTGCCTTTAAGAGGCCCGATCTTGTAAAAATTTGGAGAAAATTCTCCTACAGAGAATTGTGTTGTACTGATGTAAAATTTGGAGCTCCGTCTCCTTGAGTATGTATTGAAGGGAGCAATCGAGCTCTTGTTAAATTTGTAAATTTGTAAGCTCATGTTGTTAAATTGTTGTTGGTTTTTCTAATATTGTTACTGAAGCTCACGAGCTAGACCTCGTACCTGATTAATTGTTATTTGCATAGCAAAGTGTAATGTTTAAAATTTTGAAAGTAACAAAAGATCAAAGGAAGAAATATAATCAGATATTTTAAAGTTTTAAATTAATCTTCCATCTTTTCTATATCCACACATTCCTGCCCGCACCTTCTTGCACCTCTGCGTTTCACAGAATCCTCGGAAAATTATTATTATTATTATTATTATTATTATTATTATTATTATTATTATTATTATTATTATTATTAATCTCTTATTTGCAGTGTTGAATTTCAATTTAATCTTCATATTTGGTGGGATGCTGTGTTTACAGTGCACTACATCTTCTGGTATGGGCTGGAATAAATTTGTTACTATAATTGATCTGTCTCAGTCTCAGCCTTGGTTTTGACAATATGAAAGTGACCGAAGTATGAGCGATGCTAGTAACGCCAATCCCTATGCAATCAGCCCCTTTATGAATGGTGTGAAAATATTGCTCGTGGGGTCGGTTGGTGCATGTTTTTTACCACGCGGCCTAGGCAGACTGATATAACAGCAACTTCTTGCCCGGTGAGGGAAGCATCGGGAAACTTCCTCACTCCTAAATTCCCTAGTAGCCTATGCATCTTCAGTGACACCGAGGTTTTCTATGACAGTAATTGGCGGAACTGTGGAGGATCAAGTCAGCCCTCGGGATGAATACCCAACAACACATTATTACAGTATTATTATTATTATTATTATTATTATTATTATTATTATTATTATTATTATTATTATTATTATTATTATTATTATTATTTGTATTAGTAGTAGAAATAGAAGTTGGAAGTAAGAAATTTGTAAAAATAAATACTTAATACTTGAAAGAAATGCACAGTCTGTATGAAAACCTACAACCTGTTTTCCAGTCATTGACCGGGTCGGGGATGTAATGAATGAAGCAGATATAGGCTGTTAGTACGATGGGGTCGCCACTCCCAAAGTGATATATTAATGACTGATAGATGCTATGAAATGTGAATGGAGAGTGTTGCTGGAATGAATGATGACAGGGAAAACCTTAGTACCCGGAGAAAAACCTGTGCCGCCTCCGCTTTGTCCAGCACAAATCTCACGTGGAGTGACCGGGATTTGAACCACGGTATCCAGCGATGAGAGGCCTATTCGCTGCCGTATGAACCACGGAGGCTCTTCATAGTCTATAATGAAGATGTATTATTATTATTGTTAGTATTAGTATTAGTATTAGTATTAGTATTAGTATTAGAATTAGTATTAGTATTAGTATTAGTATTAGTATTAGTATTAGTATTTTTCTGTTGTTATTGCTGTTGTTGTGATGATCATTGTCCGGATCCTTGGCCCTGAATGGTCAGCGTAGTGGCCTTTGGTTCAAAGGGTCCCGGGTTCGCTTCACGGCCGGGTAGGATCTTTCATATTTATCTGGTTAATTCCTCTAATGCTGTTGTTTTTATGTCCCGCTATCTGGTTTTCGGACTTAGGGTTTGTGTTCGTCTATATACACATTCGCACTGACATGCAAATCATTACACTACAACTTACCACCAAAAATCACACAGTATTGAATAAGTTAAGAAATGTTACAGATCTCTTCACGTAGTTATGGGAGTATTTACGGGTTGTAGTAAGGATGTAAAGGAGAGCGCGTATACATAAGTCTCTGGTAAGACCGTAGTTAGAGAAAGGCTCCATTGTATGGGACCCTCACCAGAAGTACTTGATGTGAGAACTTTATAAAAAAAAATTCAATGGAAAACAGTACGATTTGTTCTGGGTGATTTCCGACAAAGGACTAGTGTTACTAAAATGTTGCCAACTTTGGGTTACGAAGACTTTGGAGTAAGGAGACCAGATGTTCGACTATGTGGTATGTTTCGAGCTGTCAGTGGTAAGTTGGCGTGGAATGGCATAAGTAGAAGAACAAGCTTGAGTGAAGCTTTTAAAAGTAGGAAAGATCATAATTGGAAATAAAGCTGGAATTTAAGAGTACAGATTGGGGCATATATTTATTTATAGGACGAGGAGTAAGAGATTGGAATAAATTATCAAAGGTTATGTTTGATAAATTTCCAAGTTCGTTGAAAATATTTAAGAAAAAGCTAGGTAAACAATTATAAATAATGTAAATATAAGGTAAACAATTCATAGGTAATCTGCCACCTGGGCGACCGCCCTAAATACGGATCATTGATTGATTGATTGATTGATTGATTGGTTGATTGATTGATTGATTGATTGATTGATTGATTGATTGATTGATTGATTGATTGATTGATTGATTGATTGATTGATTGATTGATTGATTGATTGATTGATTAATTGATTGATTGATCCCTCCACATAGAGTTGGCACAGGGAAAGGAAATACAGTAGAGACAATACGCGACACTCAGCGAGATATCGAGGGACAGCTATTAGAGCTCTCTCTAGCGGATTGACCTGAGAACTACTGATTCTGTCATAAGAGCACGTGTATTTGTGTGTGAAGTTTTTGGTGTTATTTATGCGTTTTCAGTGAATTGACATAATTAAATAGTAGCGTGTGTCATTCCTTGAAATCTCCTCTCAGCGTGAGGGGAAAGGTATGTGCTGTGTTTGGCTGCAATAACTATGAAGTAGAGAAGAATGCGCGGTCTTTCTTCCGTTTCCCTCCTTACAAGAAAATGTAAATAATATTGTGTTTGGATATATATTATTTCAGTGACAAAGAGATTTTTATAGTACTTCATAATCTTCTGACATGCTCGGCCCATATTTTAACTGGCTTAAAATATAATACGCATATCTTATTGAATAATGCAGCAGTTAACCTTCAATACCGATGTGTTGTTGTAGGTGTGATCTGTGGGTTTGATTTAATTCAGGAAAATACATATGCATATGAGTGTGGCTGGTTGTTTTCAAGTTACCCCATTTGGAATGCTGTAATGCGTTGTCAAGCACTGAAGAAAATAAGGGTGATTTAAGAAATGTACATATTCTGTTGAAACAATATGATGATGCAAATTTGCTTTACACTAATGTAATGGAATATGGCAAGTATTGCTTATAGGGAAAGTTTGAATGTTTTTGAGGCTAAATTTATAGATTTTCTTTCTGTTAGTAGGCTTCAAGTTAAAAGGAAAATTGTCCAGCTCTTAAATGTAAATTCATTGAATCATTTGTGTAAGGAATGTGCCGATATTTTTGTTGACAAGTGTTTTAATATGATGATACAATGCTTTTAAATGAAAAAAAAGAACAATCTAGCCGTGAACATTCAGGCAGGAATACTAAAGCTAAAAAATTCATGCTTAAATGAAAGATCAAGCCCTTTCACAGCAGTCCATTTCACATCTTGATTATATGTCCAATTTCAGTCTTTAAATAATAACCTGTTGATCATTCTTCATTCATTTATCCAGAATTGCTTTGGCAACTTTGAAGTTAATATCGTAGTAACACTTTCTTTCTAGACGTAATTTATCCATTCCCGTATATACATTTCCATTGATATTTGAATTTAGCGCGAATTTTCAGGTCAAGCCACTAGGAGCGCCACTTGCCTCTTGTCTCCCATTTTAACAAGGCTAAATCCGGAAGTGTTGCGTGTTGTCTCTACTGTATTTGGGGAAAGTCACCTGGCCGCAAAAATGGGCTAAATCCACACAAAATGCCGAACCCAGGTAACTGGGAAAAGGCCATGAAGAAGAAGTAGAGGGATAATAATAATAATAATAATAATAATAATAATAATAATAATAATAATAATAATAATATTGTGATTATCATGATTGGACATTTTTTTTAAAGAAAGCGGGAGTATAGCTTTGGAGGCTGGGTTTTGTAACGTGTTCTCCCTGAGATGTATACGACTGAAGTAACATGTTTCAACCAGCGGCGTGGCTGATCCTTCTGTAATAAAATGTAAACCGCAGTAGACAGCTTTAACGCTCCCGACTGTGGATGGGTCATAACAACTTCGTACCTTTGTGTCGAGCAGGTATTGGAACCATTTGGGAGGTTTGTTGATATTGGATTGTTATTTATCGCTGTCACCAGTCTCAATAGAGAAGTCGAGGAGCCCTCTTCTGTTGTACATGCACTTTGTAGGAAATCCGCCGCTATGTTAGAAAGATGGGGGGACCTTCAGTTGTTTACTAAGTGCTGTTCACATTCATCACCGTGAAATGCGTTTTAACATCCCTTGGTGACGTCCTAGCGGGAACCACATAACCGTCTCTATTACCGAAAACCTGTCAGTTCGACATGCTGGAAAACTAGGTTCTAATTTTTGTTTATCGCACTCTGAAGTAAACTTCATGGCCGAAAGATTTTAGGAACCATCAATTTGTCTTAGATACCGTAACGAACAGTGTTGGAGGCAGAATGAAGTCCCGTGGGGACTCAACCATATTACTGGGATGTGCTTGGTAATTACCTTAGGCGGTAGAAGTATGTTCGATTCACCCGGAAGGACATGAAATCTATTCCCAGTGAAGAAATTGCCTTTATAGACAAGATTTGAGAGGCATGTCCTGAGGTTCACTCACCTCAGTCTGCAACGAAAGGGATTACCGGATTAATTTCCGGGAGGAAAGGCGGCCAGGTATAGGGTTAACCACTCTATGCGGAATACCATCAGACTGTGGATAGTGCTGAAGGTACGGATATATATGCCATGGGCATTGCGCGGCATCGATAAAGATAGGTCTTATGACGACAATGGGATAAGAAAGGCCTAAGAGTGGGAAGAAGTGGCCGTGGCCTTAATAAAGGTACAGCCCTAGCATTAGCTTGGTGTGACAATGAGAAACGACGGAACACTATTTCGATCCTAGTTTCAGTCTGATGGTACTCAAATGTGTTCAAATACATCAGTCTTTTGACGGCAGATCTACTAGAATACCAAACAACACATGTGGAATGAAATTCTCTCACCTTGCCATCCCTGAAAACCGTAAACGTAGTTAGTATTATCATTATTTAGTCTCCCACGGATCAAACTGCAACATTTTAAAAATTATGTATGCGATGTGTACTTTTTTCAGTTTGATTTTAGTCCAACACTCCGGGTTCCTTTCGACTTCTTACAATTTCTCATTTGAACATTGTATATTACCTAGTGCTTTAAAAATAAATGTTATTAACTGCTGAAATGATATCCATAAGTTTTGAGTCTTCGTTTCTTTACCAACTCCATTAGTCGTTCGTTCTCTTTCCTTCCCCCGTAACCTGTACCGTCGAACTGCAATGTTTGAGCCCATTATCTTGCAAAGGATTTCTCTCACACACTTTTCACCTTCTAGTAGTGCAGCCATTCCAGCCATTCGTAGGCACTGGCTGGCTTAAAAGCACTCCTTCTTAATTGTATTGTTATGTCTGAGTTTAATTTGTCTTGAGATAGCCTTTTCCTTGTTCATATGAGATATATTTTTTTTTTTTGCTAGCGGCTTTACGTCGCACCGACACAGATAGGTCTTATGGCGACGATGGGATAGGAAAGACCTAGGAGTTGGAAGGAAGCGGCCGTGGCCTTAATTAAGGTACAGCCCCAGCATTTGCCTGGTGTGAAAATGGGAAACCACGGAAAACCATCTTCAGGGCTGCCGATAGTGGGATTCGAACCTACTATCTCCCGGATGCAAGCTCACAGCCGCGCGCCTCTACGCGCACGGCCAACTCGCCCGGTGAGAGATATTTATTATTACCGGTATTATTATTATTATTATTATTATTATTATTATTATCATCCTCTGTCCGGCTCCTAGACTAAATGGTTAGCGTACTGGGCTTTGGTCCAAGGATCCCGGGTTCGATTCCCAGCCGGGTCGGATATTTTAACTGTCATTGGTTAATTCCAATGATTTGGGGACTGTGTGTGTGTGTATGTGTGTGTGTGTGTGTGTGTGTGTGTGTGTGTGTGTGTGTGTGTGTGTGTGTGTGTGTGTGTGTGTCGTCTTCATCATTAGAATTCCTCATAGGTAGCGCCCCATCCTCACAGACGCGCAGGTCGCCTATACGGCGTCAACTCGAAAGTCCAGCATCAGGCCCCTTCGGAGGCCTCACGCCATTATTATTATTATTATTATTATTATTATTATTATTATTATTATTATTATTATTATTAGCTTCTTCTGTTTCTTTTCTGGCGCAGTGGCCTATACACTTAGCTCCCAATGCAATTTATTCAATCACGTTTTATGAAGGGATAGATAGATAGATAGATAGATAGATAGATAGATAGATAGATAGATAGATAGATAGATAGATAGATAGATAGATAGTGACTTCGTCTGTAACTATAATGGTCATGGATTATTGACCCTATATCTTCTCCAAGGAGTTACAGTAATATCAACCTCTTGCATCACTCCCGAAAGCAGAGAGGTCGAAGTTCAGCGGCGTATTAAATTAGCTTAGCGTGGACCAAAGATTAATTACGATTGATCGAACAAACCTCCAGTCTATACTATCCTGAAAACAGTCTGTGTCGTCAGCGAAACGTAGACTGCCCTCAGGGTACACCCAACAGATGGCAGTCGTAAAATGCAGTTGTGGCCAATCAAGATGTTTACTGAAACTGCCTTGAAGGTCTTTAAACATTTATCTTATGCAAGACAAAACAAGAAATTACTGGCAATTTCCTTTTAGCTAACTTTGAGAAGTCAGCGTCCTGTAAATATCGAAGCCTATTTTTAACACAAGAAGTTGACACCTAGGGCTCACACAGAAGGGGCTACAACGTAGAACATATTATCCCCGATGTCCAGTTCTATTCCAAAGCAGCTGCTAAGACGTGATTTCGTGGTGGAGATAGCATGCTTGAGGAACAAGGGAAGCCGAACCATTTCTATGAAAGTATACTTTGTTGCAAAGGATTGCCAAAGTGACTGAAACTGTGCTTGATAAACCTAGTCCTAAGGAGAATTTTACTTTAACGGTTTAGGGACCTCTGGTGAAATGGATCGTTCTAGTTACCAAAGCATAGGAAGGACTACGAATAAGAATACGTCCGGTATTCTTACTCCTGCTTCAGAGCAGCAAGTGGTATAAATGCGGAAGAGGCTGGAATGCGAGTTGCTTACATTATTCTCAGAGGCTTGTCGACTTAAGGTAGCAGATGAATTTAAGAGAGTAAGGTAGAAACTTCCGAATGTGTGTAAATTACCGCTGTAATTTAGTTAAACTTAAACATAAAAAATGACATGAAATCTTCTTACATTTTCCATTCTAAAAAAAATGTTTTGGGCCTAGGTATTGGTGTGAGAAGAGGACAAGAAATGACCAGGTAAACTTAAAACTAAAGATAAAAGGAAGAAATCTGGCACAATAAGTGGAAGCGATGTCACACTTTGATGAAGCCTTGTGATTATTTTGACTGTCTCACATATTTTGAGCCGTGGTAGCTCTAGCATGTTTAGAAACAAGAAAAAACTTCATAAGCTTGGAGATATCCATACAGGTTAAATTTCCTCTAAAGTGAATTATAGTTATAGCGGTGCCTTGAATACTAACGAGTTCTCGTGACCTCGTTTGTAATCCGTAACAAATTTTAAACACTTTAAGGAAATCCGGTGGTTTCAGCATTCCATAACGAAATCTATACTAAGAAGTGCTTTCATCATCTCTAACCTCAGTTATGTAAGACAACTCATTTTTTCATGCCCCATCAAGTTGATTGTTTGTGCAATGTAAAAGGCAGGTAATTGCACTTGGAGAGGAACCAGAACAAATGAATTTGTGTTGTGGGTCTTCCAGGATTTTTTAGTGACTCAACAGTATTCTCGGCGAATGTGCGCCTTGAAGTAAAATTCCTTTCTAGCTGCTGCATATTATGTATGACATGCAGTGTTGAGAAATATCTTCGTCATAGCTTCACAGAAGAGGGAAGACAAGAAGTGATCAGAACAAACACGCGTTGTTTGCAAGACGCAACCCGATAATGTTATCTTACAGTAAACTGCGAACTATTTCTACGAACAAGCAAAGTTATCTATATGAATAACATTTTCCTTCTGTCTGTAAACTTCGAATTTCTGTAGAAGGTTTAGTTTTATCTTGGGCAAGTAAAGGTGGCAGGTTGATTTGCATTATATTATCTGTTTACCTGTTACAGCAGTAGGAGAAGACAGTTGAAAATGATTTTTACGAAACTTTGCGTATGTTCTTGTTGTTTGAGTCATCAGTCCATAGACTGGTTAGATGCAGCATCCATGCCACCCTATCCTGTACTAATCTTTTCGTTTCTACGTAATTACTAGATGCTACATCTACTCTAATCTGCTTATCATATTCATACCTTGGTCTATCTCTACCGTTGTTACTGCCTACAGTTCCCTCAAGAAAAAAAAACAACAACTGAATAAGTCTTGGGTGTCTGAAGATGTGTGCTACCATTCTCTCTCTTCTTCTCGTCAAATTTAGCCAAATCAATTTCTCTCACCAATTCGAATCAGTAGATTATCTCTTCATTCCTGATTCTATCTATCCATCTCATCTTCACCATTTTTCCGTAACACCACATTTCAAAAGCTTATATTCTCTTTTTTTTTTTTCTGAGCTAGTTATCGTCCATTTTTCACTTCCATATAATGGAAGGAAGTGTTCAAAACCAATTTCCGGTCTCTTTAATGTCTCAAGTATTTTAACCCTGTAAGTTCTGATAACGGGATGGTATCTTCATTGTAGCAAATTAGCTGGCAATGTTGCTAGTTGTGATTGTTTTATAAGATTCAAACCCATTGTTCATCAGCGCCTATTAATCAGTAAAAGAGTGATGATAGAAATGAGAAGAGAAATGTGGAGTAGAAAAAAATATGGAGGTGGAAAAAGAAAGGCTCGTTATGCCATAATCCGGTAGAGAACATTGTGATGGCCTGCAGTCCACAAGCCTCCTGAGCACAGACTCAAAATGTGCAGAGGGGAATAATAGCTCGTCCCTGGTTTCTCACCAAGGTGGCTGCGCTTCGAAGGTCCGTTCATGCAGGACTTTTGAAATGATAAGTCATATTCCTGTGCTATAGTTCGGATTTCACGTAAAACTGGAGGTCCTGTTGCTAAGGAACACGACAGCAGTCACCCAAAACTGCAGACTTGCTTTCATTGTTCGTTTGCAATAAAACAACAACAAACATTTTGTGAAATAAAAGAACACTATAGTGACGATAATAATAATAATAATAATAATAATAATAATAATAATAATAATAATAATAATAATAATAATAATAATAATAATACTCTCAGAGAAAATCTCAGACACATTTAGGAAAAGTCGTTTGAAATTTTACGGACATATTCTCAGAATGAATAATCAGAGATTGACCAAAAGAACTTTCAACTTTGCCTTACCAATGAAAGTAAAAAAAACGATTGGCTGCTCGAAGTTGGAAAAGATCTCTAGGAAATAGGCATCACAGATGACTTTGTGTTAGACTAATTTCAGAAAATTAGTCGACAGTCACCACTTTGCACACCATTCAAGCACTACCACCAACTAACCTCGGTCAGAAGATCGCAGGAAAAGCCACAGCGAGAAGATGAAGAGATTTTGAGAGAAGAAAAAGGCAATAACATCAGCTAAATAAGCTCAATCAATCTGCTTAGCCGCGCATAACGAAATAATAATAATAATAATAATAATAATAATAATAATAATAATAATAATAATAACGACAAGAATCCTCCTGCGACTGGGGTATATAATAACTTACATCCAAGTATCCCTTGCTTGTCGTAAGAAGTGACATGCCAGAGTTCTCTCTTCACGAGCTCTCAATACGGGAACTAGTTTGGCGACCCTGGGGCCTCTAGCTGAGTCTGCTCTTCATCCACTTACGGCACTTGTGCCAGGCTGCTCACTTTTATCCTTATTTTTACCTCCTTGATCAACTCTTGTGTTCTTCCGACCATAACGGTACCGGTTTGTGAGGCCCATTTTCTCGACAGTCGGGTTATTTTCGTTTTTTCTTAATGTAGTATATGTCCATAGTTTCAGAACCGTGGTTGGGGTGCGTAAATTTTTTTAATTTGTTCGTGGTGCTTTTCAAATGCAGACTAATAGCTGCATGGGCCGAACCGCAAAGCCAACTCCCTCGTCATAATAATAATAATAATAATAATAATAATAATAATAATAATAATAATAATAATAATAATAATAATAATAATAATAATAATTCCCTACTTCCAGAGAGCCAACAATGTCGTCAACATAGGAGTAACAGGACCGTTTCCGGTTGGTAAAGGGATCATCCCTCGAAATGTTGTCGCATGGCGGCGAACATACAACATGGACAGAAATCTATAACATAAAATTGCTACCACAGCTATAAAATTCTTGGTGGAAATAAGGAGGGACCATTTGTAGACTATGGGAAACAATACAAATTTCCTTCAGATAACATTCTTTTAAGTATTAACTATGTTCATATTTTAAGTCCATTGATCACTTTACGAACTCTACACGTCAATTATTTTAAAGCAACTTGTACGTTCTTCTGTGTTCCTTGGCAAACGCATATTGATATCAAATTATTATTGTTATTACTAGCGAATGTACCCGTGCTTCGCTACGGTATTCTACATTGTATTCGAATATCGAAGTAAATAGTGTACATGCAGTAAATAAGATAGTTTTAAAATTGCATGTCTCTTAGCGTTATCCGAGAAAGAGCATGGGGAGGTCCCCGTACGTTTCCAATGTAAAGTGTTTGTTACGAATTTGTGATATAACGGCAGGCTCACTTGCCTACTGGCATTCACAATCAGGTTGGGAAGTTTACATTATAATTGCAGGCCCCATTGCCTACTATGCGGACAGAATCGATTTGGGGAGTTTTCGTTAAAATGGCAGCCCCCCTTTCCTACCTCCAGACAGATTACAGTTTTTATTATAATGGCAGGCAATTACCCTACTATCACTCGAAATTGAGTTGTGCAGTTATCATTATAATGACAGGCCCCTTTTCCTACTGCCAGCCAGCGTACTGCCAGTCACACCAAGTTGGTGAGTTTCCATCAAAATAGCAGGCCACTATGCCTAATGCCAGTCACATTTTAGATGAGTACATTTCTTTATAATGGCGGGCACCCTTGCCTACTGCCAAACACAATCGGGTAGGGGAGTTTTAAACAAAACTGCATGCTCACTTACCTTCTGCAAGTCAAATCGAGAAGGGAACTATTCATTACAATTGTAGGCCTTCCTTACTAATGACAGTTACACAGGAGTTGGAGAAGGAACCCTTTCCTACTGCCAGTCAAAGTCGGTGTGGGGAGTACTGATTACAATAGCAGACCGACCCTTTCTCGATCGCTAAATCGACATCAGTGAATATATATAGATCGACATACGAAAGTATATGTGTGTTTACAATATTGAAGACCTTCATTTACAAATTAACTGCTACTAAACGTACGTCATATCGACAAAGGATTATACCATAAGACACGCCGGATTTAGTGGCCTAAATGGCTGGTCCAATGATATGTCATCTATTCTTGGGTCAGATTTAGAAACGTGGAACAGGGTAAAGGTTTTGTAAGATCATCTCACATTACATTACTTTTCGGATAATAATGTGACAGCTACATACGTAGCATTTGGCTCACATATGGCTACTGAGTGGGCCAATTTTCGTGAAGAGTTTGATGATTCTGTATTTCATATAAGTAATTGAAAGTATGAATAATGCATGTGAAAATTCCAAATTGACTTAACATCGATTAATAGAGAAAAATCAAACGTAAAAGGGATACAGATACGGCATAAAGTCATAAGACCAAGGTTGTAGATCATTCCAAATTGAACGGAGATTGTGCAATCCGTTACGTGATAGGAATTTCCGAAGGTCTGCACCATCATTAAAATTGCCTGCATATTTCGATATTCTTCGGGGATAAAAAATGAAAAATTTAATGATATAGGATTTTTCATTCGTTACAGGCTAAAACGTATAATTTTGTCAAATTTCAATTATCTTCTTATTCTTCTGGCAGATTATGCCACAATGTGGATTTTGGGCGAGGCGGGTAAAAATTAGGACTTTCAGGAAATCAAAAATTATGGAGATTGTTATTATTACCCCTTAAACGGAAAGCTGTACGAAAATTTCGCCAAAATAGTCAGTGTAGAGGTACACAGTCGTTACGATTTGATTTATATAGATAAGGAATCTGCTCCATGTAAAACACCTTTTGGGCTATGTCCGCTGGACTTAACCTGCAAAAGTGACCATTCATGATATCTCCCTTATTAATCCTCCTGACGAAAAAATGCACATGAAAAAAAAGGTTTAGAGGTGGAATTCCATCAGGTTTGGTCGATTTCCAGTCAGGTTGGTCTTGTTCTGTATATATTGTGGAAGAGTAAAATCACCATTTCGGTTCCTTATAAACCGCCAGTCCATTCCGGAACATGAAATGTTATTTACGTTTAAAACCTACCTTTGGACAGGTGGATGCTAAATATAAATTTTGTTTCGAATGTCTTCAGTAGTTTTCAAGTTGTAAGGAATACGCTTTACACGCACCCGCTCGTGAGTTAAGTCCGATGGGACTTGTACAGAAAAACGGTCCTTTAATGATATCTCCCTTATTGATCCTCGTATCGAAATGATGCACATGAGAAAAAAAGGTTTAGACATTAATTTCTACCAAGGTAGGTAGACTTCCATAAACGTTTGTTGTGTATATTTTTTGGAAGTGCAAAATCACTGTTTCGGTTTCGTATAAACCCCCAGTTAGTTCAGGGATTTAGAAACAATATTTGCCCTGAAACCTATCAAGGACAGGTGTATTCTAAATACGAATCTTGGTGGAAATGCATCCAGTAGTTTCTAGCATTCACGTACATACGGCGTAATTAAGGAAGAAAATAATACAGTTAAGAATGTTGAAACTAATAGAAAATGGATTATAACTGAGGACAGCCGGATAACGACAAATAAATAAATGCCGTGAGTTATGGATATAATAAAGCGCTAACAGAGGAGAAATTTAGGTTCAGTGATTCTTAGGTAAACAAATATGAAGATGACTAATGGTGTTATTACTTAATCTATTCGAGGGCGGTTATAACCTCCAACGATATTCCGCCAATATCCCGCAGATGAGCCGATTGATGCCTCTCTTGCCATCTACCCAAGGAACAACCACGAATTTAAAAGCATGATGAGGAAAATGGCAATACGTTACTTCCCTACTGGCATGCAGTCAGAGACGTTGCCATGGTAACCTGTAGGTTCGTTGTCGGTCTGTCGGTCACTAAATGCAGAGCATGATACCAGCAGAAAATTGTAAATTTCTCCGTCATGTGAAGAGTAAGGTAAATTATGAACATAACGAAAGTTGTTTATAATGAAGAGACGTTTCACGTACGGTAAACGAAGTTTACAGAAAATCAATAGTATAAGAGAAAATAGAGGAAAACCACTGTGGTTTTCCTATAAACACCCCGTCTATTCAAAGATTTTAAAATTATATGCATATCGGAACCTTTCCTGGGATGAGTATACTCTAAATATGAAGTTTGGCTGAGATCTATCCAGCCGTTTCGACGTGATGGTGGGAAAACCACTCTGGTTTTCCTATAAACCCCCCGTCTATTCAAGGATTTTAAAATGATATGCATATCTAAACCTTCCCCGGGATTAGTATACTCTAAATACAATGTTTGGTTGAGATCCATCCAGCCGTTTCGACGTGATGGTGGAAAAACCATTCTGATTTTCCTATAAACCCCCCATATATTCAAATATTTTAAAATGATATGCATATGGAAAACTTCCCCGCGATGAGTATCCTCTAAATATGAAGTTTGGTTGAGATCTATCCAGCCGTTTCGACGTGATGGTGGAAAAACCATTCTGGTTTTCCTATAAACCCCCTGTCTATTCAAGGATTTTAAAATGATATGCATATCAAAACCTTCTCCGGGATGAGTATACCCTAAATATGAAGTTTGGTTGAGATCTATCCACCCGTTTCGACGTGATGGTGGAACAGACAAACAGACAGACAAACAGAAACAATTTTATTTATATAGATTTTTACACTCGTTCTTCACCCCCTTTCCATCCCCGCCCAAAGGAGTCCTATGAGTGCCTTACACAACAGTATATTTTTTTCCCAGATATTAAGTCTTATTTGTACCTATTTTGGTTGACAGCTATGCCCAAACGTACATGCATAATCTCACTGCTCTAGAATCCTGGAGCTGACGTTGCCATGGTTACGGCAGTTCATTTCTTTATCCGATTCCTAGAGCAGGGGTAGTGTGGTGCCAATATCTCCGTAACGGTTGGTTTTAGGGCCTTAAAACATGGTTTTCGGGCCCGTAGGGCTTACCGAGTTTTGTTCTTTGCGTCAAGAGGATTAAATTGAGCTTTGTCTCGTCCTTATACGACAAATTCGATATTTTGCCTATAATAGTATAAGAGAAAATGGAGGAAAACCGTTTTTCCTATAAAACCCCCGTCTTTTCAAAGATTTTAAAATGATATGCATATCGAAACCTTCCCCGGGGTCAGTATACTCTAAATATGAAGTTTGGTTGAGATCTATCCAGCCGTTTCGACGTGATGGTGGAACAAACAAACAGACAGACAAACAGACAAACAGAAACAATTTTATTTATATAGATTATTATTATTATTATTATTATTATTATTCTTTTTATTATTATTATTTTATACCTGAATATATGTCCGACTCTTGGCTGAACGGTCAGCGTACTGGACTTCGGTTCAGAGGGTCCCGGGTTCGATTCCCGGCCGGATAGGGGATTTTAACCTTAATTGGTTAACTCCAATGGCACGGGGGCTGGGTGTATGTGTTGTCTTCATCATCATTTCATCCTCATCACGACGTGCAGGTCGCTTACGGGTGTCAAGTAGAAAGACCTGGACCTGGCGAGCCGAACCCGTCCTGGGATATCCCGGCACTAAAAGCCATACAACATTTCATTTTACCTGAATATATTTTCCGCCTTGTCCCTCAGAGGATTACAGACTAAAAAATGCTAAAAGGTATATTATTTAGTCCATGATGATGAGGTATACATCAATTTCTTTATTTAACGTCGCACTTTCTCTGGTTGGTTTTCGGCCATGGTGGGTTAAGAAAAAGCAATGATTGCGAAGGAAGCGGGAGTGGCATTAATACAGTTATAGCCCTAACGTTCGCCGGGTGTGAAGGTAGGGAAACCGAGGAAATCCAACTTCAATACTGCCAGCTGTGGGGCTTCAACCCAACATCTCCTGTTTGCAAGCTCACTTGTAACATGACGCAGCCAAGTCGCTCGGTACACAAGAGTTCTTTATACGCTTCTACTACAATCCCAACTGCACCTCAGTTCAAAATGATGGCATCTGTAAAAGTTGAAACGTCCTTATCTGGTGGTCAGATGATAGCCTACGTTCCGCCCTTTTCTGTTTCTTATCACATGGGCTTGTCGCCAGCGCCGTTTTTGTCTCTTGGCTGGCTGGTTGGCTTCGCTCAGTATGCACGTGGAGGCGCGCGCTGTCGTAAATTCGTTAGTGTAATGGCGGGAAGGCATCGCGGGGACATCCCACCCAGCCTCACAACAGAGCTTTCTCGTCCCGTCTGTAGCACAAGCCAGTGAACGCCCTTTTACTCATAGAAACAACGCCTGAGTTATTTCCAACATCTTCTCTCGGTTGCGCCTATTATTTCGTAGTACAGTTTGGGCAATTGTGGTCGTCATTTTTGCAATAAAAATCCGTTACATAGTGAAATCCGTTTGATAATCTGTACAGCCGCGATATCTGTGATTCACGTTGATTGCCACTGAGATAGAAACTAATTTGAAGAGTTGTCTTTAACATGAAACATTTTGACCACAGTCGGTTGTTAAGAACAATAGTCTAATGTTGTTAATAATAATAATAATAATCTACAACTTTTCCCACATTTGTGGAGTCGCAGGTGCAGACTGAGTCACATATGTGGATTTGGCCCTGTTTTACGGCCGGATGTCCTTCCTGACGCCAACAATATATAAACCCCATGGCATTACAGCCCTTGAAGGGCGTTGGCCTACCAAGCGACCGCTGCTCAGCCCGCAAGCCTGCAGATTACGAGGTATCGTGTGGTCAGCACGATGGATTCTCTTGGCCGTTATTCTTGGCTTTCTAGACCGGGACCGCTATCTCGCCGTCAGATAGCTCCTCAATTCAAATCACGTAGGCTGAGTGGACCTCGAACCAGCCCTCAGGTCCAGGTAAAAATCCCTGGCCTGGCCGGGAATCGAACCCGGGGCCTCCGGGTAAGAGTCAGGCACGCTACCCCTACACCACGGGGCCGGCGCCAACCCTATATGGAGGGATGTAATTACTATTACGTGTTTCCGTGGTGGTTGGTAGTGTAGTGTCTTGTCTGAATATGAAGAGGAGAGTGTTGGTACAATCACAAATATCCAGTCCCCGGGTCAGAAAAATTAATCAAACGCGATTAAAACCCCATTCCAGCCGGGAATCGAACTCGGGACCCTCTGAACGGAAGGTCTTAACGCTGAGCATTTAACCAATGAGTCGGATAATAATAATCATAATAATAATAATAATAATAATAATAATAATAATAATAACGTAGGCCTAATGGACTGAACTATCGTGTGCAGATGTTTGTATTTGACGTCCATCATGCTGTCTGCGTGTATATTTCAGTGTTCTACTCTACCAAACAACAGTGAAACTGGAACACGACCTATAGCTGTAATTTTTTTTTTTTTTTTTTTTTTTGCTAGTTGCTTTACGTCGCACCGACACAGATAGATCTTGCGACGATGGGACAGGAAAGGGCTAGGAGTAGGAAGGAAGCGGCCGTGGCCTTGATTAAGGTACAGCCCCAGCATTTGCCTGGTGTGAAAATGGGAAACCACGGAAAACCATTTTCAGGGCTGCCGACAGTGGGGTTCGAACCAACGATCTCCCGAATACTGGATACTGGCCGCACTTAAGCGACTGCAGCTATCGAGCTCGGTGTGTAATGTAATTACTTTTCTTGAGATACGTTCAATAAATCAACATTTCGTAGAACTCGATGGATCTAGTGGCTAGCAGTCATATTTAGAGGTCAATTTGGCCTACTTTTGTTCTATAACTCGTACCTTTAAATTTTGTATAAGATCAAATTTGGCCAGTAGAGGATTTTAGAGACGCATAGTTCATTCACAAAGTTAAGTTAAACCAAAATACGTGGATCGTAAAGTAAATGGAGGAGTATCATCAGAGATCACTTACATGCGAACATTGTAGAACGTGAAAAGCCGAATGAAAATTTTCTCTCTTCAAAATTTCGACTTCTGCCTGGTTTGGACCCGCGATTGTCGGGTTTGGAGCTTGGCATTCTACCTCTGAACTGTATTGGAAGCTTTCATAAAACCAAACCTCATGGCACTCCAGCCCCTGAAGGGCCTTGGCCTATCAAGCGACCGCTGCTCAGCCCAAAGGCCTGCAGATTACGAGGTGTCGTGTGGTCAGCACGACTAATCCTCTCGGCCGTTATTCTTGGCTTTCTAGACCGGGGCCGCCATCTCACCGTCAGACAGCTCCTCAATTCTAATCACGTAGGCTGAGTGGACCTCGAACCAGTCCTCAGGTCCAGGTAAAAACCCTGACCTGGCCGGGAATCGAACCCGGGGCCTCCGGGTGAGAGGCAGGCACGTTACCCCTACACCACGGGGCCGGCTAGCTTTCATAGTGAGTACAATTTAAAGTCTAAGACAGAATGTTTTCTACAAAGCCAATTGGGGCATGATACCTGAATAACATTGTCATTTCAGCAAGGCGACCGAAGTTCGAATCCTAGCCAAGACTCATGGAATTTTTGACATGATAAATGGCGTCTTTGGGGTTCAGATTCCACGTGAAACTGGCGGGTTCCATAGCTATCAACACGATATCAAAAATTACGTAAAATAGCGAACTTGCTTTTGCTACAGAGCCGGCTTCGAGAAGGTGGTACGTAGCCTACCTAATTTAGAATTTAGAGTACCGGCATTTTCTTTTGAATGGCGGTGTTCTTATTTTTCATAGCTCAGCTTAACGCTACAACACTTCAACGTTATTTATGTATCTTTTACTCCAAATTATTACCACAACGATGATGTAGTATTTTTGATTGTGAGTGAGATAAGGCAATCAGCAGCACATATCAGTTGATTTACGAACAATAAAGATGTCAACCGTGCGCTCAGTACTTTACTCCAGAACGACCCAACACCTTCATTTTTAATGTTTTAAATTTAACACTCCACATGTTGTTCCAGACATGAAGGATGTGTAATAGGTCCCAGTGTTGCCAACTGTAGCAGAATTTTACCAAACGTAACGGAATATCATTCATACCATAAATTCTTTAGCCTCCCTTCTTTATACGGAAAGTAGCTCATATACATTAAGCTAAAATGTGTGAGTCACGAAGAGTAATTTGTGGTGTGTATGTTAATTAGACTATTTACCTCATCCGGCACGCATTGAATATTGACCAATCCAATTTACAGTTCGTGTCAGCTTCAACAAATCACGGTTGACTGTCACTGAAATATTATCAGAATGAGATTATCGCACCTCATAGAAAATTGTTTTGAAATGATCGAAGGTGATTTGTAACCCAAATCGTATTAGTATTTGTAAGCCAATGAATAAATTACCGAGCAAGTTGGCCGTGCCCAGCTGTGAGCTTGCATTCGGGAGATAGTGGGTTCGAACCGCACTTTCTGCAGCTTTGAAGATGATTTTCCGTGGTTTCTCATTTTCACACGAGGCAAATGCTGTCTGGAGCAGTACCTTAATTAAGGTCAAGACCGCTTCTTCCCAGTCCTAGCCATTTCCTATCTCATCGTCGCCATAAGACCATAAGACGTAAAGCAAGTTGTTGCAATGAAAGAATCAAATATGGCGGCAATTACAAAGTGATATCCAGGAGCACCGTTATCACACTTGAATGAAATAAATTCAATTAAATAATATCTTTCAATAAAATCTTTCAATATCTTTCAATAATATCTTTCAGTAAAATGAAAATAACCTAGTATTTAATATAATTTAATGGCGACGATGCGATAGGAAATGGCTAGGACTGGGAAGAAGTGGTGTTGACCTTAATTAAGGTACTGCCCCAGACAGCATTTGCCTCGTGTGAAAATGAGAAACCACGGAAATATTTCATTCAGTGAATAGTCTTACCAAATACTACTCGTCGTTTCACCTTGTCCAGAATTTCCCTAACGCGCAACCAAGATGCAACACACTCGTTATTTAGTAGGAACCCTATATAATTAATACAGTAGTATATTATTATTCTTCGTCTACTGAAGTTTTTCCCACACCTGTGGGGTTGCGGGCGAGAATATTGTCGCACATGAGGATTTGTCCCTGTTTTACGGCCGGATGCCCTTCCTGACGCCAACCATATATGAAGGTATGTAATCTCTACTGCGTATGTATGGGTATGAAGAGGAACGTGTTGGGACAATCCCAAACACCCAGTCCCCGAGCCAGAAGAATTAATCGGAGGTGATTAAAATCCCCGACCAGGCCGGCATAATAATTTATGACGAAGATGTATGTACCGGATTTATTTATTTATTTATTTATTTATTTATTTATTTATTTATTTATTTATTTATTTATTTATTTATTTATTTATTTATTTATGACTCAGAAAGGTCTTATGGTGACGGTGGGATAGGATAGTGCTGGAGCTGGGAACGGAGCCTTTGCCTGGTGTGAAAACGGGAAACCATATGTATTTATTTTTACAGTATTTACTTATATATTATTTCAATCTCTTACGCGGAGCCTCCGGGATTCAATTCCTCGCCGATCCAAGAATTCTTATCTGGACTGAGGACTGGAATGTGATTCTCTTAGTCTAATGGATTATTGGTACGAGAGACAGTGGAAACAGTTCTAGGTGACAAGGAATGTCTAAGAACACACGTTTTTTATGAATTAAACTTTTTTTTACAAGTCGCTTTACGTTGCACCGATACAGATAGGTCTTATGGCGACGATGGGATAGGGAAGGTTTACGAGTGGGAAGGAAGCAGCTGTTGCCTTAATTAAGGTATAGCCTCGGCATTTCTCAGGTGTGAAAATGTGAAACCACGTAAAACCATCTTCAGGGCTGCCGACAGTGGGGTTCAAACCCACTATCTCCCGAATGCTGGACACTGGCCACACTTAAGGCACTGCAGCTATCGAGCTCGGTATGCATTAAACCAGAAAGGGAGATCGAACTTAGGTCAATCGGTCAGGAGGAAATTATGCAAATCTCATAGACCACGAAGGCAGACTGTTAGTTTCCTGCAATCATCTCTGCTGGATAGGTCTTAAATAATGTTATTGGCTCTACGTCTCATTAACTACTTTTACGGTTTCTAGAGACGCCGAGGTGCCGGAATTTAGTCCGGTAGGAGTTCTTTTACGTTCCAGTAAATGTACCAACACGGGGATGACGTATTTGAGCACCTTCAAATACCACTGGAATGATCCAGGATCGAACCTACCAAGTTTGTGTATGAAGGCTAGCACTCAACCGTCTGAGCCCCTTAGCCTGGCTGGATAGGTCTGATACTTGATTCTGAAATGTAGGAGTGCCTCGAATTAAACATTTAACGCAAGTCTATATGTATTAGAAGACAGCCTGCAAACTGTATTCCTTTTGTTAGCATCTGAATGTTAAACGGCATGAAGGGAAACATCGGGTTTAAAACAATTAGCGAACAGTTTAATTAACAAAGTCGGCTCATGAAAGAGACTATAAGAGCTGATTCCATTACGTAAAAACCAGCACCATATCTTCAGCTTTATAATTACTGAGATTTATTTTAACAAGAGAAATAAGTATTCAGTCTATGTTCACTGAAGAAGTATTAAGTATTATTCGTCCGACTCGTTGGCTGAATGGTCATACTGGCCTTCGGTTCAGAGGGTCCCGGGTTCGATTCCCGGTCGGGTCGGGGATTTTAACCTTCATTGGTTAATTCCAGTGGCCCGGGGGCTGGGTGTTTGTGCTGTCCCCAACATCTCTGCAACTTACACACCACACATAACACTATTCTCCACCACAACAACACGCAGTTACCTACACATGGCAGATGCCGCCCACCCTCATCGGAGGGTCTGCCTTACAAGGGCTGCACTCAGCTAGTAATAGCCACACGAAATTATTATTAAGTATTATTCGCTTCTGTGCTTCTTCACCTCCTCAACCTATGAACCGAAGATACCTTTCTTTATATTGCTTCACAAAATTTAACACTGCGAAGAGTGTAAAAGAACTAATAACCACACGCTGTCAATTTCGTACTCATTAAATAAATGTACACACACCAAAAAAAAAAAAAAAAATCTCAACAGTACCGAAGGACCATGGCCTAACAAGCGACCGATGCTCAACCCGAAGGCCTGCAGATTACAAGGTGTCGTGTGGTCAGCACGACTAATCTTCTCGGCCGTTATTTTTGGATTTCTAGACCCGCGCCGCTATCCCGCCGTCAGATAGATTCTAATTACGTAGACTGAGTAGACCTCGAACCAGCCCTGATATCGAGGTAAAAATCCCTGACCTGGCGGGAAATTGAAGTCGGGGCCTCCAGGTATGAGGCCTGAAATATTAAGCTGGCACCAACGAGTACAAGAAGTTTGAACATTTCTCAACAGATGTCACTACTATAAACTTACGTTGTGCCCTCTGGTGTGAAGATAAACTATTAAAATTCAAGAGTAATTTTTTATGTTAAGGTTTCCTAACCTGAATTGTTTATACTTTTTTCGGTGTGCTAAAGTTTACAACACTTCTATCTCTTCCCGCCAACTTAAGATGTTGGCCAATGAAAAATTTTGTACATTTATTTTTCGGCCAATCAAAACTTTCTTGTATTTAGTTGATTATTCATTGAGAATTGGGGGTGTGTCGGACCTTAGCCCAGAGATTTCTGGAACTTTACCCTCGGCTATAACACCTGGCATTTTTCGGACCAGCTTGTCTTAGTGATCGCTACAGTCTAGAATGTGTTCGTAACGTAGGTGGTGGGGGGGCACCCATCTTCGGGAGGTTCACCAGCTCAAGGTAATGGCAGATACAGTTTAAACTCTAACAGTCTTTCAAAGTTAGCTCGAGGGGAAGGTTTTAAATCTTTAGTAATGTAACTTCAATTTCCAAACATGTAAATTTCAAACTCTAAATGTAAATTTCCAACTAGTCGAAAAGAACTTAACCGAAATCAGGGAATAGAGAGTGAG
This sequence comes from Anabrus simplex, assembly GCF_040414725.1. Taxonomy (NCBI): domain Eukaryota; kingdom Metazoa; phylum Arthropoda; class Insecta; order Orthoptera; family Tettigoniidae; genus Anabrus; species Anabrus simplex. The sequence goes on from NC_090269.1 coordinate 289,569,799, forward strand.
GCGCCCTCTCATATTCCCTCTCAACTTGATTTTGATGTGACTATGATTGAGTGACCCTTTCTATATTGTAATTTCTATAAATGTAATATTGTTCTCCATCTAGTCACCTCCGAAGTATGGAGTTAGCCTCTGTAACCTCGGGCCATAAGCCCAAATAGGGTTTTATGCATTTAATGTAAATTTCTATGAGTGGAAGAGTTCGCCTCCTTATCATTTTGGTTTTTGGGCCAGTAATTTAACCTTTTGTTTTTATCAAAGGTCATATAGAATGGGTACGTGTTACCCCTGTTTAACTCCATTTATTTCAGATTAAAGGTATCAGACTGTTGAGCCGTTAAGTCAGTGAATACTGTTTAGTTTTGTTTACCGAACTCGATAGCTGCAGTCGCTTAAGTGCGAGCAGTATCCAGTATTTGGGAGATAGTGGGCGAACCGCACTGTCGGCAGCACTGAAGATGGTTTTTCCTGGTTTCCCATTTTCACACCAGGCACATGCTGGGACTGTACCTTAATTAAGGCCACGGCCGCTTCCTTCCCATTCCTAGCTCTTTCCTCTCCCATTGTCGCCGTAAGACCTATCTGTGTCGGCGCGACGTAAAGTAACTTGCTAATTTTGTTAAACGTAGGTTGTACCCTTGACAGGCCCGGCAAGTGTAAATTTTCGGAAATAGATTCCCAAGATGCTCATACTTTTGGTGTAAAAACTGGGAGATACGTCTCCTTAACTGTTGACTGAATGGAGCAGTAGCGCTCAAGGAACATTTGTAACTGGGAGCTTCAAGCTCAACCTGTAAAATTGTTGTCTGATTATAGACCTCTCTAAGAGAGCTTTTCAAGCTTACAAGCTAACTTTTGTAACCTAATGTTGATTACGTTTCAAAGTATTAGGTTTTGAAAAGAAAAAAGAGTAAAAGTTAAGAAAAGAAATAAATCTGCCAATTTTAAAGTTTTGATTCTATCTTTCGATTTTGGTACATCCACCCATTCAAGCCCGCACCTTCTTTCACCTCTGCTCTCCATAATATCTTCGTAACAGTCAAAATCCATTGTTTGACAATGTTATGGAAATATTGTTAAATGCTACATTTATCTGTTTTGAAAACCGAACATAATGGCAGTAAAAGTTGCGTCACATTGATTTAAATCGCAGAAACGAGGAATAGATCAATGGTAGAAAATGGCAAGATCTCAATTTGTCACATTTTGTGGTATAATTTCTTCTCTCAGCGGATGCTCCAATTTGTATATCCCTATGTCACCAGTTTCTTATTGGTTATAGTTGAACTAATTTTCCATGAAATCTCACTCAGTGAGCTGAAGCCGTTTCTTCTGCCTACTGTGGCTCATTAGGAATTATTAGCACAAAAATACAACATACCCTAATGCATTGTTCATGTGTCATTACGAGGTATGAAGGATTGTCCGCGCCGTTAATGAGACTAAAGCCAGTAAATATATCATCAACGCTCAGTCAAGAGAGAAAAACGTCCACTTTGTATTTCCTGCGAGCATGTGTGTGAATTTAAGTGGCCTCGATTTTTGTGATTGTAACTCACAGTAGGCTACATTTTCTGTCATATCCTTGTAGATAATTAAAGTGCAAATGCCGTGAGATGATCAACAGATTGTAAGCATTCCAAATTCTTGGTCTGCTTTGGTTTGCTTTCTAAGCAAGATTTTACAGAAGTAAAAGCTCAGCTCCCTGAAGATGGTTTTCCGTGGTTTCACATTTTCACACCAGGCAAATGCTGGAGCTGTACCTTAATTAAGGCCACGGCCGCTTCCTTCCAATTCCTAGGCCTTTCCTCTCCCATCGTTGCTTTAAGACTTATCTGTGTCGGTGCGACGTATAGCAAAAAAAAAAAAATGCTCAGCTAGTAGACAATACCATTTCTCTATTTTCTCCTAACCATTCCTGACGGGAGTGCGTATAGGATTTATTATTCATAAGTATAGAATGAGGTGTGAATCGGCTTATATATATCGTGCAGTATACTGTAAGTGCCAGGCTAGGTAGCTCAGGCGGTAGAGCACTGTCTCAATGAGAGTTCGATCCCCCCTCATCTGTGCACTCATTGCAACGTTCAGCAGCTGTGTGTAATCGGCGATTTGCTCGAGAATTGTTCTTTGTCCTTCCTTGATTCTTCTTGCAGCATTCGGTTGAAATATAATCTGTGCGATGTTTTCTTCTTCTTGTTTTATTTCATTCAATACTGAGCAGAGAGACGTGTGACGTTTCCCGGCCATTAGTTTTAAACGTAGACGTAATCCCTCTGTAAAGTTATTCTTTCTTTTCTCATTTCGAATGAATGCGTTATATTGATTCCATAAAAGGGAGGTACAGTTCGCCGTCTAGCCCTCGAATGTTTCACTTCGTATATTCTTGAAAAAATGGTTAAAAACGCAATTATGCAATATTTAGACAATAAATTATTTTAGACTCTCAATAATAGAAGTACTGTGAATTAGAAGGACGTTATTTTAACAAAGCTTCAGGACGCCTTAGATCAAGATTCTATAGCCGCAGGCTTAATCCTAGACTTACAAAAAGCTTTTGATATCGTAAACCATGAGTTATAAATTGGTATATGCTGTATATGTGGAACAGCTTTGAGTTGGTTTCAAAGTTATTTAAAATACAGGGCCCAGTATGTCCCTAAAAATTCAGAGTTCCTTTAAGCCTATTACGGTAGGAGTGCCACAGGAATATGTACTTGGACAAATTTTCATTCTTTTATTATTGATATAGCGAAACTGAATATAAGAGGTAAGCTAACATTATTTGCTGATGGCACAAACCTGTCTTATGCCAAGGAGACAGTGAGGGATTCTCAGAATGATATCATGTATGATATAGGGATTTTTGATGATTGGGATCCGCCTCTGTGGTGTAGTGGTTAGCGTGATTAGCTGCCACACCCGGAGGCCCGGGTTCGATTCCCGGCTCTGCCACGAAATTTGAAAAGTGGTACGAGGGCTGGAACGGGGTCCACTCAGCCTCGGGAGGTCAATTGAGTAGAGGTGGGTTCGATTCCCACCTCAGTCATCCTGGAAGTGGTTTTCCGTGGTTCCCCACTTCTCCACCAGGCGAATGCCGGGATGGTACCTAACTTCAGGCCACGGCCGCTTCCTTCCCTCTTCCTTGCCTATCCCTTCCCATCTTCCCATCCCTCCACAAGGCCCCTGTCCAGCATAGCAGGTGAGGCCGCCTGGGCGAGGTACTGGTCATACTCCCCAGTTGTATCCCCCGACCAAGAATCGGAAGCTCCAGGACACTGCCCTTGAGGCGGTAGAGGTGGGATCCCTCGCTAAGTCCGAGGGAAAAACCGAACCTGGAGGGTAAACAGATGATGATGATGATGATGATTGGGTCTATGACAATAAATTAAATTTAAAAATCAAAATATATTATTTTTCATAAGGAGTCTTGATAGATGTGAAGTAGGCAGTATAAAAATATACAACTTAGCAATGTGAATGAATTTAAAAATTTGGGACAGACTCTCAGTTGGTGAGGGATGGTCACATTAATTATATTATAAAGAAAATCTCTTCACTTGTTGGTGTCATGTGCAGATTACTCTATCCTGCTTCCACTTCTTTCAAGGGAAGTATTTATCATCCAATGATATATTTTAATACACGTGTGTCATTTGGGGTTGGTGCTAAAAAGATATCTTACAACAACTTCAGGTTTTATAAAATACAGCAGTTAAAAATCTTTATGGCCTTGACTATTCCGCTGGAAGTAATATTGTTTTTAATGATAGTAAAATAATCAAAATTGATCCTACCATAAAATATAACGATATACTTTTCATTTGGAAGTGGTACACAGGTAGGATTTATATAAACTTTAAATTAACCGGTATGCTGATATTCATAACTATAATACGACCAACTCTAATAACATACATCTTCATACCAGAAATTCTACCAAAGATGGATTAAATAGTATTATTCCCAACTTGTGAAAACTATACTATGAATTACCGAAAGATGTACTCGAAATTAAACAAAACATCAAAAATAAAAGTTGATTTATATTAAAATTTAGCACATGTCTATGCATTCATTCGTCTTGTTAACGTATTGTCACCATTTAACACTGTATTCATATATAATGTAATGTCGCTTTGTATCTCATATGTATATTGCTCCCTTCAATCGTTCGAAAGAATAAATAAAAATCTGGTCTAAGGTTAAAGACACATCTGCTACTGGAATGAAGGCCAGACATAACTGCTGATGTACTACAATCCTAAATTCGCTATCATCTGCATTGTTATACAGAGCTTGCAATCTTCTATCCTGATCATTCCAATACAATATAGTCCCAAGTGTGAGAAACAAACATAATTTGGTTGTAGCTTAAGGGAAACCAGCTTGATATCCATTTTGAGGTCAGTATTGGAAGAAAAATTAATATTTTACCATCAACAGGCTCCATTAGATTCTCATAGAGTAAAAAAATATTGTCTCTAGCAGTTCTCCTGGTAGCCCGTCCAATTTAAGGAGTATTCTGGGATTTGTGGGCTGAACTGCCTGACGCGACAGTTCGTCACACACCTAATCGTACTTAGTTCTGGCAGATGTTGAAGAACGTCACCAACTTCAAACCCTTCTCTTACAATTCTAACAGTTGGACTTTCCGGATTTTATAGTGCGTGTATCTCACAGCCACAACTATTCTTTTTGGCAGCAACAAATTCTTGATTAGATGCACGTGAATGCCACGTGTTGGTGGATTTTGTCCTTCTGCGATGGCTCTTCCATTCCATTGTCCCCTTCTGATGCACAATCAATATGTTCTTCCATTGGTTCATTGCTTGTCAAAGTCCGACTCGTTGGCTGAATGGTCAGCGTACTGGCCTTCGGTTCAGACGGTCCTGGGTTCGATTCACGGCCAGGTCGGGGATTTTAACCTTCATTGGTTAATTCTAATGGCCCGGGGGCTGGGTGTTTGTGCTGTCCGCAACATCCCTGCAACTCACACACCACACATACCACTATCCTCCACCACAATAACTCTCAGTTACCTACACATGGCAGATGCCGCTCACCCTCATCGGAGGGTCTGCCTTACAAGGGCTGCACTCGGCTAGAAATAGCCACACAAAATTATTATATTTGCTTGTCAAACTTACATACGACAGATGCGCACCTCTCCTACTAGTTTCAATAAATTCCGCCTGCATATTCACTTCTCCGAAATCAGTGGATTACTGTAGAATGTAGATACTCATATTGCTATGAGTACCATTATTAACAGTATTCCGATATCTTCTTCTTCTTAATATGCTTACCCTCCAGGGTTGGCTTTTCCCTCGGATTCAGCGAGGGATCCCACCTCTACCGTCTCAAGGGCAGTGTCCTGGAGTTTCAGACTCTAGGTCGGGAGATACCACTGGGGAGGATGACCAGTACCTCGCCCAGGCGGCGAGTGTCCCTTTTCCTCAATTGCGTCTTTTCTTATACGGCCTCTCTTGGATCACCTCTTCTTCTGAAACAGAAAGGCACAGATTAGAAGATAAACACTCCAATACTAGGCCCCGTTAAGTGAAGGGATTGCCGTGAGTTTATGTTTTTATCGTCAAGCAGTCATCTTCAGACCGTTGTCAAAACAGTTACAAAATAACTCGTCAAAATGTTACTTAAAACTATTTACTGTATGTTTAGGAATGAAGTTAATGTTGTGTAGATTTTAAACACACTCAATTGTCTATCAGCAATCGATAGTCGTAAATTCTAATGGGCCTTAAGATGGTTGCTTGGTAATCGAAACTTTTAACTGCCTCTCAACTTAACGATAGATTGTAGAGTGTGTCTGTTTTCACTTTTGTGTTATTGATTTTCCCCTCCTCACTCCTATGTACCTTTCATTTTAGTTTCCGTATGAAAACACTTCTTAACCAGTTGAAAAATCCGAGTTTTTATTTTATTAGGCTAAAGCACCTCAGTGTAGAAACACTAGTTCTGTTAATTTCCGTTCAGTTGTTGTGCTCTATTCTCGTTGTATGTTCTTGTTCTTACGCTGAGAAGTGCTGAATAAAGCCATGAAGACACAAAGAAATAATACGGGAGAATAATTTTCTGCCTAAGCGTTTCCACTGTACACTCATACCAAAAACAATTTCATTTCCAATACGTGTCATCACTAGACCTTTTCATTCAACAGATGACCGCCGGGAGAGTTTTACTCTGTGTGATGCGTATAAAATTATCCAACTCTATGAAGAACTAACTTGCAGTATAATAGGCTTATACTTTGTAAATACACCCATTATATTTTGTCAACGAAGGTGTTATTACGATGTGAGCGATGAATTTTGTCAAGCATAAAGAAAGGATGGGGTATTAACTTTCACATTCTTGGTAATCAGCGCTAAGTGATGCGTGATTGATGGCCACAATTACACACATGACCACCCAGCGAGATGCCTGCATTCCCCATGAGCGAACAGTGGATTAAGAATACATCATGACAAATAATGAGAATGCACTTGTTTCAATGATAGTATGTTTTATTTGCAACTGCAAAAAAAAAAGAAACTTGAAGATGACTACTGCTATAACGCACAGCCCGAGTACAAGTTTTTCAATTCGTTCTGTCGAATTGTATTGCCCGTAATGAAACTACCATGTGTTAATTTTTAAGATAGTCAGACCAGAAGTGTTAGGACCAAACACAATATACGGTATATGAGTGTTCATGAAAGATCTTAAACGTTAAAAAAGTCATGTATATTAACATGTTTGTCAGAAATTAGGGATAATGAAAGCATTCTGGGGCGTCCCAGACGTATATGAGTGTTCATGTTCACGAAAGCTCACGTTTTCAATATATTTGTCGCACACGCACTGCAGTTAAGAGCCCGAGGTGAAGCAGGGAAATAAGAGGTAAAGTAAGAAAGAGACCGTTATCAGTTTGGCTGGCTGTTAAACAACAACAGCAACAACAAAAACAAAAACAACGATTATTATTATTATTATTATTATTATTATTATTATTATTAGAGTGAAATCAGTAGTATGACCACCTATATTACTTGAACATAGTTTGGAAATATTTTATGCACTATTCCCCTATGTAACACGACCACTCAAGCAGTAGTGGTTAAACACTTTGTGTCGTTCTGTGCAGAACTTTTGTTCTTGGTGGAGTGCTGGAAAGAATTCGAAGTCCTATTGAAGAGGAAAGTACATTGATGACGGAGAAATCCCTGCAATGGAAGAAGAAGAAGAATAGAATTCAGTTTTAACACAGAGTAGTGTAGCCCTAAGATGTGCCGACCAGTTAATTAAATATTGTAACGACCAATGCTGTGAAAGAAAGATCTCTTTCAATTATGTACAGAAATGAGGATGTTGGATCTAAAATGACCATTAAACAAACATTAAAAAAAAAATTAACTGCTGTACGCGAATTGTAATCTTACAAATGAAGGTCTTAGTGAGAAAGGGAGGTAAGTCAGGTTCTTACTGTTTTACACAAGATCATATTTAAAGTTTGAAACCAAATAACCTTCATTCATCTTTTAACAGTCTTATATTTGGTATTTTCCAGAAAGACAAGTTATTTCTTCGTCTTACCCCTTTTAGACCTGAAGTACATTATAATGTACATCACTTTTCATGACACTTTCATAAACCCCAGTAGCTTTCTTGATGCTGATGACTGTACGCTCTAATATACATCTCATCTGTACACTACTTCAGTTGTTGCTGCCCTCTGTAATCAGAAATAAGAATTTCAACTGTAAACAAAGAAGACTGAGGACACAAGCCATGCTGATGAATGTTAGTGGTTTTGTTTTCGTGTATACATAAGTATTTAGTTACAATAATGGTCCTGTTTTATGTGTTTATGAACAAGATATCATGAAATAATTAAACCATAATAATGCAACTTATATTACATGGGCATAATATGTCGCTTTATGAGGACAAAACTCAATGTATATTGTAATGGGCATCTGGTCCCAAGCTATATCTAGCAGTTCATAAACTAAAAGTTCAGTTACTTCTCAGTGTGTGTCCAAGTAGTTAACTTTTATAGTGTTTTAATAATGCATTATGCAACAAGCCTATAATGGCAACAATTAGGACACGAGTATGTTTATAAAACGAGCGAATTTCCCATTTTCACACCAGGCAAATGCTGGGGCTGTACCTTAATCAACTCCACGGTCGCTTCCTTCCCACTCCTAGCCCTTCCCTGTCCCATCGTCGCCATAAGAACTTTCTGTGTCGGTGCGACGTACGGCAACTAGCAGAAAAAAAAAAAGAAAAAAAACGAGCGAAGCGAGTTTTATAATTTCCATAATTGGCCTTAATTGTGGTACAGCCCCAGCATTTGCATGGTGTGAAAATTTGAAACAACGGAAGACTCAGTGCTGCCGACAGTGCGGTTCGTACCCACTATCTCCCGAATACTGGATATCGGCCGCACTTAAGCGACTGCAGCTATCGAGCTCGGTAAACAAAATTAAACAGTATATACTGACTTAACGGCTCAACAGTCTGATACCTTTAACATGAAATAAATGGAGTTAAACAGGGGTAACAAGTACCCATTCTACATGGCCTTTGATAAAAACAAAATGTTAAATTACTGGCCCAAAAACCAAAATGATAAGGAGGCGAACTCTTGCACTCATAGACATTTACATTAAATGCATAAAACCCTATTTGGGCTTATGGCCCGAGGTTACAGAGGCTAAGCCTATACTACGGAGGTTCGTCGCCGTAAGACGTATCTGTGTCGGTGCGACGTAAAGCAAATAACAAAAATATATATACGACGGAGGTGACTAGATGGAGAACAATATTAAATTTACAGAAATTACAAGACGGAAAAGGTACTCAATGATAGTCACTTCAAAGTCAAATTGAGAGGGAATATGAGAGGGTACCTCACTCTCTATTCCCTGATTTCGGTTCAGTTCTTTTCGGCTAGTTGGAAATTTACATTTAGAGTTAACTATGGAGGGTAGCCATGATCTACTCAGTATATTGCCGTCACCTTTGTTAAAATTATTCGGGTGTTTAGCAATTTATATCGCCTCACAAATGATTCTAGATATAAAATGATTCTCTATAGATGACAGAGGTTGCATCAAAAATGATTTAATGGTCATTATGCGTGGTATGTTCTGCCACAGCAGACTTCTCTGGCTGGCAGAGACGTAAGTGCCTGCGATGTTCTTTAACTCTTGTTGGTACCTTCCTACATGTTCGGCCAACATAAACCGATCTACAGGAGCAAGGAATCATATATATTTCAGCACAGTTTAAACCAATACAGTAGGATCTTTGACAGATCGCAAGCAATTGCCTATGATGATATTAGGCTTAAAAATGGTCTTGATATTGTGCTTTCTGAGAATATTGCCAGTCCTATCCGTGACATTGTAGGCTACGTATGGCAAGAAGGCAAAACTCAAAGGACGAGAATCACGTGACAATCTGTCTTTTGGCTTAGGATGTAGTACTTCTTCAATCTGTTTCCTTGAGTAGCCATTGCTCAGAAATGTTCTGGTTAGGAACTCAAGTTCACCGTTTAATTTATCCTCCTCACAAACCTCCCTTGCTCGCCTGATAAGGGTATTGAGCACAGCACGCTTTTTTTTTTTTTTGCTAGTTGCTTTACGTCGCACCGACACAGATAGGTCTTATGGCGACGATGGGACAGGGAAGGGCTGGGAGTGGGAAGAAAGCGGCCGTGGCCTTAATTAAGGTACAGCCCCAGCATTTACCTGGTGTGAAAATGGGAAACCACGGAAAACCATTTTCAGGGCTGCCGACAGTGGGATTCGAACCTAGTACGGTTGGGTTTACGGCAATCCGAATGACCTAAAGTTCCATCTAATTTCCTAGAAACCAAAACATCTAAGAACAGAAAACATCCTTCACGTTCATTGACGACAACGCTCTTCAAAATCTTGCATATAGAAATTACCGATGACTGGTGCCAATGGCAATCCCATAGCAACACCATCCACTTGTTCACTTATTGTACCATGAAAACTGAAATATGCGGTGGTGAGGACAAGGTGAAACAGATTAACAGTGTCACCAGGAAAGATTTTATCCAATAGAGACAAGGTGTCAATGATTGGAACCCTAGGAAACAGACACACAATATCAAAAGTGACTAGAATGTCACCAGGAGAGACATGCAGATTGGATAAAATGCCAATGAACTATGATAAATATCTTATGGATGCCCCATTACGTATGTACGGCTTGAGGTGTTCTCCAAGGTATTGTATTGTATGTAGGGGAACCTATACTATTGACAATACGAGTAGATCGAAGGGGAACTCTGTCTTTATGGATCTTGGGAAGGCCATAAAGAGAAGGAACTGTAGAGGCCTGCAGTCGCTAACCACGAGAAACATCACTCGGAATCGAGCTAGATTTAAGAAGAGACGCTGTTTTCCTATGAATGGCGTTGGTAGGATCATTCTGTAGCACCTTGTAGGTGGGATCACTGAGAAGTTCCTCAGTTTTGCTAGTATAGTCAACGGTGTTCATAACCACAGTGGCATTGCCTTTATAAGCTTTCAACACCACCAAGTCCCTGTTCATATTCAGTTGTTTTACATCATACCGGTCTTTGGAAGTAATGTTAGGACGAGGGGGTTTGAAATGTCTGATAGTGGTGGCGGTTTCAATAAGAATCTCCTGTGTTCGTGAAGGGATTAAATTTTGCGATTCCACCTCTCAATCATCCGACTTAGGAGACCATACCGTTGGCCAGTGGGTTTTCGTGTACATCCCTCACTCCCGTAATCTTTTTTTCTGAATGTTGTTCCACCCTGTATCTCTTCCTTCTTGACACCCACTTCTATTAAGTTCTTGTTCACCTGAGTAAGCCACCCACGTTGTGTTTTCACTCTCTAGCAGAAGGTGCATTCTGCTGGCCAACTTCTCTTGATTCATCCATGTAATGTGCCCATGAAAGGCTAAGCTCATTTTTTACTATTATTATTATTATTATTATTATTATTATTATTATTATTATTATTATTATTATTATTATTATTATTATTATTGCTATTTGCTTTACGTTGCACCGACACAGATTGGTCTTATGGCGACGATGGGGTAGGTAATTCTTGGGAATGGGAAGGAAGCGAACGTGGCCTTCATTAAGGTAAAGTCCCAGAGATCCACGGAAAACCATCTTCAAGGTTGCCGACAGTGGGGTTCGAACCCACTACCTCCCGGATGCAAGTTCACAGCTCCGCACCAATAACCGTACTGCCAACTCCCCCGGTATTATTATTATTATTATTATTATTATTATTATTATTATTATTATTATTATTATTATTATTATTGAGCTTCATGGTTCAGGCGCTGGGTTTCGTGGTTCAAATGCCGGTCACTCCATGTGAAATTTGTGCTGGACAAAACGGAGGCGGGGCAGGATTTTCTTCGGGTACGCCCATTTTTTCTGTCATCTTTCATTCCAGCACAATTCCTATCCTCGCCGCTCGATGGGGGCTTCATGCATTACATTCTTGATCCAGTCGAACGACTGGAAACAGGCTGTGTAATTTTCATTATTATTATTATTATTATTATTATTATTATTATTATTATTATTATTATTATTATTATTGCAATGTGAGACCCATCTTGGACCCGAAGGTCGTATATGCACGACTAATAATTTGCGAGTCACTGGAAGAGTTCTTGTGATACCATGTGCACTAAACACACGTTAGCAAGGTGGGATAAAACGGGCAGTTACACTATAACAGCCATATATTCCGTATTTGTTTCTCCAAGTAGCATGACTAATATGTGTTTTATAGCAGTAACCCATCGGTTCGGTTATTACGAGAGTCATATGTTTATCATACGTGGCAAGAGAACACCACCGTGTCGCTTCACGGAACTTATCGTCACTCTCTTTATGGCTACTACTTCTTCTTTTGACACGTTATTGCCAGAGAACGTCTTCAGTATAAAGTCTGCATATCATGTGTTTCATAATATAGAAGCAATACACAGTTGGTAAGAATTGTTTGCACTTTATCTGGAATAGTTATTGTCCAAGGGTATCTCAACGTGTTAGCATACAGAGTAACTCGGAAGACAGGGTGTAATTGACAACAACCAAACTGGTGATGAAGCCGGCCCCGCGTGTTGGGATAGCGAGCCTGCCTCTTATCCTGAGGCCCCGGGTTCGATTCTCGGTCAGGTCTGGGATTTTTACCTGGGTCTGAGGGCTGGTTCGAGGTCCATTCAGACTACTTGATTACAATTGAGGAGCTATCTGACAGTGAGACAGCGGCCCTGGTCTAGAAAGCCAAAAATAACGGCCGAGACACCATACGACACCCCGTAATCTGCAGGCCTTCGGGCTGAGCACCGGTCGATTGGTAGGCCAGGGGTCCTTCGTGGTATTAGCGCAATGGGGCGGAGAGGAGAATGGTGATGAATGGTGTTCTGCAAGAAACAAATGAGTCCCCAAACGATTTTCCTACAGCGCTGTTTTCATGCTGACTTTGCTGTACGGGCGTGAAATCTGGCAGGATTGTGGATACATTTTTCGCAAGCTGAAAGTAAATTATATGAAAGTAATGAGAATAATTGCTAGTGTAATGAAATGTCGTATGGCTTTTAGTGCCGGGATATCCCAGAACGGGTTTGGCTCACCAGGTGCAGGTCTTTCTATTTGACTCCCGTAGGCGACCTGCGCGTGGTGATGAGGATGAAATGATAATGAAGATAAACACGTATACCGAGCCCCCGTGCCGTAGGAATTAACCAATTAAGGTTAAAATCCCCGACCCGGCCGGGAATCGAACCCGGAACCCTCTGAACCGAAGGCCAGTATGCTGACCGTTCAGCCAACGAGTCATTGCTAGTGTAATGTAACGAAGGCCCCCGAAATGAAATGAAATGAAAAATGCTGAGATTAAATAGATTAAATAGAATAGATGACGCGGTGCGTAAGAAATAACTTCGATAGTGGGGTCATGCTAGGCGATTGAGAAGGATAGGTTGTACGTTGCTTCCACAACCCACAGGCGGTTGGATCCTCAACGGATTCACCATCAGCTGTCATACACAGCTTTGGTGTCACTGAGGAGGAGAACTACAAGAACGAAGCCTTAGGTACTTTCTTGTTGCTCTCTTCAAAATAGCTGTTCACTGAAGAGTGAACACATCTTAACGACCCCATGTGCAACATCTTCACACTGTTCATTACAAGGACTGGCTGCATAACGAATGGTATTCTAAGCATCGCTCATACTTCAATCACTTTCATATCGTCAAAGCCAAGGTTGAGACTGTGTCAGGTCAGAAAAAGAAAAATATTCATTTTGCCTACGCCAGATAACATAGTGTGCTGTAAACACCATGTATGCCAGGCTCCTTACTTCCATCTATCATATCCGACATCCCTACGTCAACGCCGACGGTATTAGAGTATTCGGTGCCTAGGGAGTTTTTGATTTTCACGCCCTTCATGGCCCTTGCCTTTCTTTGGCCGATACTTTCATTTATGGTAGTGTCGCATCCCTTCTATTTCTTCCATCTGATTAATGTTAATATAGGATGGTTGAGTAGCTGTACTTCCTCTTAAAATAATAAACACCACCACAACACAATGTCTCACCAGAAATGGGCCTGGGCTTGAGGATAGGTTTCCGTACCAAGGAGGATTATGAACCGGGATACGGGGAGTAAGCGGAGCGGAGGGTGACCTAGGTGACGGTGGATAGACTCTGGTTTTGATCATAAAAGTTGAGAGGTGTATAGCTAAACGAAGGCACAGAGCTAGTTGTAAGTAGATAACCAAGGTGACGATGGATAGACTCAGTTTTTATTATGAAAGGTGAGAGGTGTATAGACAGACGAAAACACAGAGCTAGTTGTAAGTAGACAACCAAAGTGACGATGGATAGACTCAGTTTTTATTATGAAAGGTGAGAGGTGTATAGACAGACGAAAACACAGAGCTAGTTGTAAGTAGACAACCAAGGTGACGATGGATAGACTCTGTTTTCATTATTAAAGGTGAGACGTGAATACCTAAACGAAAACCCAGAGCTAGTTGTAAGTAGACGACCAAGGTGACGATGCACAGACTCAGGTTTTAATTAAAAGCGAGAGCTGTGTAGCTAAACGAAAACACAGAGCTAGTTGTAAGTAGACGACCAACGTTACGATGCGTAGACTCATGTTTTGAATATTAAAGGTGAGAGGTGTATAGATAAACGAAAACACAGAGCTAGTTGTAAGTAGACGACCAAGGTGACGATGGATAGACTCAGGTTTTGATTGTTAAAAATGAGAGGTGTATAGCTAAACGAAAACACAGAGCTAGTTGTAAGTAGACGACCAAGGTGACAGTGGACGGACTCAGGATATGAATATTAAAGATGAGAGGTGTATAGCCAACCGAAGACACAGAGATATTTGTATGTAGACGACCAAGGTGACGATGGATAGACTCAGGTTTTGATTATTAAAGGTGAGAGGTGTACAGCTAAATGAAAACACAGAGCTAGTTGTAAATAGACGACCAAGGTGACGATGGATGGACTCAGGTTTTTAATATTAAAGGTGAGAGGTGTAAAGATAAATGAAAACACAGAGATAGTTGTAAGTAGACGACCAAGGTGACGATAGATAGTCTCAGGTTTTGATTATTAAAGGTGAGAGGTGTATAGCTAAACGAAAACACAGAGCTAGTTGTAAGTAGACGACCAAGGTGACGGTTTTGAATATTAAATGTGAGAGGTGTATAGCTAAACGAAACACAGAGCTAGTTGTAAGTAGACGACCAAGGTGACGATGGATAGACTCAGGTTTTGATTATTAAAGGTGAGAGGTGTGTAGTTAATCGAAGAAACAGAGCTATAAGCGATGAAAAGTCTGTGGAGGCGCTTATTTCATTCACAAAAGCTTGCAGTCTGAACGTTCAAAGCCTGCAAGATTTTCAGAAAGAATAAGAAATATTTCAGAAGGCAGTAGTACGGAAAATTTCGTGTAAAAATGGTCATATGCACATGTGTCCAATTTGCAATGTTCAAGTAACTATAGCTGTTGTGATGCTACACATAAATAAAACTAACAATTATGCAAGGCACGCAAATGACTTAGTGATGTATTTATTGATGCAAAAATCTACGTTCTTTTGAACAGTTTGCGTACATGTTCGAAATTGCCATTTTCAGCTCTCGTTGCAACATTACGTCTAATTTGTTGGAGAACGTCTTGAACTTCTTTTATGAGGGCAGAACTACGTATAAGAAAGTGACCTATTCGTCTCTCGTGTTTACTTATCCTCCGTAGACTTCGCTTTCCTTCCGTCCCCAAAGACAAAAATCCAATGGAGTACCGCTAAGGTTTCTGCGTCATTAAAATACAGCACTTCAATAATTAATTTGTCTGTATTTAATATTTTTGGTATAGTTGTTCTTATGCGTACCGTAGGCTACTAGCATCTGGAATTACACACACACACTGCACATTGGATACGTGTTTGCAAATATATTAACTTTTGTTCTTGAAATATTCCTCTTAAAACACTCTGTGTTTAATAACGAAGGAGGCCTATGCATGTTTATAAAGATCATATGAAATTTATTGACTGACTGGTTATTAATTTAGCTTTCTTAAGTAAGCAAGATTCTGGAACAGAGTCGGCATAAAATTGAATGTTCCGAGACGTAATATCTCTCTGTTAAGTACAGTTGAGTACTTCTTCCGTCGTGAACTGCAATATCTCTTGAATATTTGCAGTGCCAAACGTTTCATCCAGGCTGTGATATTATCAATTACCTTTGAGATTAATACGTTGACACAGTCCACACACGAACAAGTGTTCAAACGTATAGTGGTATTGTGTAGGGACAATGATGATGGTGATGATTGTTTCGATCGTTATTATCGGAGGTTAAATTCGAATATAGCAAGTCCAACAGAAGTTGGAGTGAAAATGAAATCACCTCGAATAAAGCGAGTATGATCAAAAGAATAGAAAGAGTCCCGAATATCCTCGCATACCTAAATAGTGAGATCGAAAGGAAAGGAGGATAAGTTAGGAATGAGAGACATTCGACATTCGAGAGATAAGATTAATGGTAGGTGCTCAACGGACTCTTCCTCGATTCGTAGTTAAATATTGGAAACGGTTAAATTTTTACTTTATGGAATTTGATAACTGTATCGCTGTATCGCTGTTAGCTTTACAAGGTCCACTTTAATTGCTTAGAAATCATTGCTATCACTTATAATTGTTGTATTTTATCATTCTAAGCCGAAATTATACATTTCATTGCCTAGCTAGGCTTTGTCCATCATGGCAACCTTCAATGGAGGGATGAAAAAAATGGAAACACCAAGAGATATTGGTAGTAGTGGTGATGAAGTTTTGAGGTACTTCAGAACGAAGATATTTGCTTCTCATGCACTTCCAAAATGAGAATATTTGTTTAAAAAATGAGGGTGCAAAAATGGAGAGCTTCCAATGATTAGCAAACTGCTTGTGTCAAAAGAGAACTACAGAGCAAGAATTTACAAAGGGAGGAAATAGTTTTCGTGGGTGGTGGTGGTGGTGGTGGTGGTGGTGGTGACGGTTGCTTAAAGGACGAGAAAATGTCTTTCTTAAGCTTATCTCAGGTATTTCTGGGGCCTCAAGAACCAATATGGCTTGTTTTGAGTACTTTCCCGCGGTCATTGGACGTAAATTCCACACTAGGATTCACTACTATTCAAATGTCGGCTGTCTGTATTCAAACTCATCAGTTAAGCGAGTGAACAAACCACCCTCGGCTTTTAGGAGATTAACAACCAATAGTGACATTAACTGAGAACATATGTTTCTTTTCAATTGGCTAACGTCGCACCGACACAAATATGTCTTATGGCGATGAAGGATAGGAAAGAGCAGCGAGAGGGAAGGAAGCGGCCGTGGTCTTAATTAAGGCACAGCCCCAGCATTTTCCTGGTGTGAAAATGGAAAACTACGGGAAACTATCTTCAGAGCTGCCGACAGTGGGGTTCGAACCCATTATCTCCCGAATGCAAGCTCATAGCTGCGCGCCCCTAACTGCACGGTCAACTCGCTCGATGAATGAGAACTTAACTCTCCACCTCTAGAAGAAAGACAATGCTAACAGGTACGGAAATAAACAGGGTTGATCAGGAGAGGTCAGACGAGAAATAGGAAGGATAAGAACCTGAGATAAGTCACGCCTCTCACAATTTGCGGGAATCCAATTGGTTTCTTTTCCACTGTCGACCTATATTTTCCTATCCACCGTCCCTCGCTCAAGCATTGTTCGTTCATTTTAGTGCCTTACATGTCCTATTGTCCGCCTCTGTGGTGTAGTGGTTAGTGTGATTAGCTGCTACCCCCGGAGGACCGGGTTCGATTCCCGGCTCTGCCACGTAATTTGAAAAGTGGTACGAGGCATGGAACGGGGTCCACTCAGCTTCGGAAGATCAACTGAGTAGCGGTTGGTTCGAATCACACTTCAGCCATCCTAGAATTGGTTTTCCGTGGTTTCCCACTTTTCCGTCAGGCAAATGCAGGGATGGTACCTAACTTAAGACCACGGCCGCTTCCTTCCCTCTTCCTTGTCTATCCCTCCCAATCTTCCCATCCCCCCGCAAGGCCCCTGTTCAGCATAGCAGGTGAGGCCATCTGGGCGAGGTACTGGTCATCCTCCCCACTTGTATCCCCGACCCATAGTCTGAAGCTCCAGGACACTGCCCTTGAGGCGGTAGGGGTGGGATCCGAATTCGAGGGAAAAACCGACCCTGGAGGGTAGACAGATAAAGAAGACGAAGAAGAAGAAGACATGTCCTATTGTGAGCGAGGATGGTAGAATACATCCACGGTATCCCCGTAAACGGCGACTAAAAGGGGAGGAAGGGGCTTTCACCTTGGTAGCTACGGCGCCGATCCACGGGTCCCTTGTCCGATTATCGCAATGGTTCCACTTACTTTTGTCAGACACCTCGCCTTTATCTTTGTTCCCTGACCTGCCGTAGTAAACTCTTATTCTTTTCCGACCTCGACAATATTAGTTTCGAGAGGCCTAGGTAGTCTTTTACTTCCACTCCCTTCATGGCTCTTCCTTTTCTTTGATGATATCTTCATTCATTCGTCGGGGCTCTTCCATTTCTTTGATGATATCTTCATTCATTCGTCGGGGCTCTTCAATTTTCCTTCTGATGTTAGCAGAGGACGGTTCAACAGTTATACTTCCCCATAAAACAATAATCACCACCAACTATATCTATACAATTTAAAGTAAATATATTTCTCCGTTATACAAATCTACATGCCTACACGTCTACATCAATACTAAAAGTTACAACTAGATGCATGAGGCACTCGGACAGGTCATACAGGTAGTTATATTGTGAAATTCAAATTTTATCTCCATAATGGAAGAGTGTACAATATAAAACAATCCCAAACCTCTTCAGACCCAGTGTCCGTTTCAATGGACATGACATATTTTCATTTATACTATTTTTATATTATATTATTTATAGGCCTATATTATATATATTTATTATTATTATATTATATTTATATTATCCGTGACTGATAGGGAAATGTTTACTCGTGCATACATGAATGCAATCATTAATTAATGAATTCATTCATTCAGGCAGCCATTCATTTATTCAATTTATATATAGTGTCTGTTGAATGTGGAGGAGAAATATTTTCACTTATAACAGAAATGAAAATGCTTCCACAGTGTTTTTGATTGTTTTTCAACCTCAGTTGACACGTATACTCAATACACATTCAGTGCTACTGCCAATGTTAGCAGCTGAAGGTAGAAATAACAACCAAATAATGTTTAGTGCCTATAAAAGAATTCAGGTCCTAAGGGGATGAAATAGGCAAAATATCGAAACTATCCTAGAAGGACCGGATACAGATCATTTTACACCCCTCTCTGCGAGAAACAATGCTCAGTACGTAAGAGACACCGAAATCAACATTTTAAAGCCTTAAATTAACAGTTTGCGAGATATTTCGAAAAACTCCCCGTTCTTGGAATATGATCAAGGAATGGCCAGCCGTACCCATGGTAACGCCAAATCTACATGTCCCATTCAACTCTCTAATTCTGCAAGAGGCAGTCCCCAACTTCAACATATCTCATCTCTCGACGCTATCAAGAAACACTTCTTTTAGTCTTCAAGATCTGCTGCGATAGTTTACTTTACAGCTGGATTTTACTCTGTGATACAATCTAGCAATTTATTCTCTGGAAAATGAAAATTAACCTCAGTTCCGTGAATGAATATGAATATGAAATGATTGCTTTCAGGTGCGCATTACTTGATTCAATCGTATGAGACCATAGTTTAGCATTTCTCTTCGTGTGTTAGTTCTAAAACGATGTCTTTATTACGCATTTTCTTGCATCTGTTTATTCCTACCCGTAGAGACTTCGTTTTAGTCGTAGTATGCAGCAATTGGAAAGTCTGCTCTGAATTTTTCACCTCGACATCATCATTCGGGGAAGTCATAACTGTACTTGTTTAGTAGTAGAAAATGTTGCTGGATTATGAGATTGTACTACATCGTCATAATGAGACTTTTACGCATTTCAAGAGCAACAGCTGTAAATAGCAGAGATTGAAGTGGAAACTCCGTGTTTCTCTCATGGTCAAATTTATGGAATTCAGAGGAATTTATACATTCACGCTCCTAATTTGTGTGACACGTAATATTGTTTACTTTACGGCACTGGATTAATGATTTCACAGTTAGAAAATGTGTACAAGGTTAACGAATAGACATAAACATAAATTCAGGACCATTGGTTGCCCCCAAAATAACACTGAAGTTAATGGTGAGCCCGTTACTCACTGGCAAGGATGGGACTTGACACACGACCCCGTGGTAGCGTGCGTGCTACTGCACTTTCAGACAAAAACACGTAACAAGTCAACAAGTAAAAGCAACACAAAATAGCACACAATAAAGCAACCAACACTGCAGCACCTGAAAATAATTTGCAAGCCAAAGGAAACAAAACACTTCACTCATTTTGCAGTCTTCGCAAGGGATAGATCTCTCTCTCTCTCTCTCTGAACTGCATGCTGGGCTGCGGCAATGACTGCTCGTGGCGAGGGGTTGGGACAAGGTCGTCTATACTTCCAGCCATTCAAAACAAACGTCATCTGACACCTACACTCTCAGCTCGGCGCGGTTTACACACACAGCTGGCAACTATCTCGGAATAACGTGATCTTTAAAGATTATGTTTCCCTCAAAGCAGGGATTCTTTCGGCTCCCTGGGCCTCTTTATAATACACATGGGGATCATTCCCTTCTGATTCACATCAAGGCATACGTGCCGGATCTCATATCAGGTCAATTTCATCCAATGGAAACTCTTCCGTATATCACATCTTTATCAAAATCCACAGATTGTCATTCGTACATTATATTTCTCTATCCCTGAGTCCCCGGTTCAAATCGAGTGCACAGTTATGGGAAAACCCCGCCGGCAAAATTTTGATAACCCTCACTGTTTCGACGTTGAGGACACATGCTCCTCAGCTTCGCCACTTCCTGTGAAATTCATGCACACAGATAAACATGGAAACCCTGACTTTAGGTAGCCCAGTGCACCACAATGAGTTCCCACTCAACTCTAGAAGGCGGCATCTACTTATGTTTCAAAGACCTTGATGCTGCAACTAGTTACGTCATCAAACACAAAGGAATAAAATAAACTATTTACAAGACAACAAACTTAGATCGGACCTATCTCCCTCGTTACCAATAATAAAACAAAGCTAAAGCACTGGCTACACAGTACCGGTTAACTAGGACCACATTAAAAAATCATGAAGTTCCATCTACAACCTACAATTTTGCTACTAGACCTCTGTATTTTTTTTCCTGAGCTCTCGCATCTGATATGATATACGTCGCCTGATTTCAGTGATTAACGCCAAGTAGTGTATAAGTTATACATTTTTAACTGTTGGAAGGTCACGTCAGAAAGTCAACATTTTTGGAAATATTATGTACATTATACTCTAATCGGCTTCCAGTATCACCAACAAGATTCTTTTATAGACTTAGCAATTCATTTTAGTATAAATAGAAAAATTCCGAAAAAGTGCGACACCGACTTTTGTGCTTTTATTTTTTTGTTTCAAATCAGCTCTAAAATGGTCAGTTTTTCCTCGTTCTTGTCATAGGTCTCAGTATGAGCTATCGTCATCAGAAATGTGTTCTTGGTTGCCATCCACAAAGTGCAAAATGGAACTATCAGGAAGATAAGTTTCATGCCGATAGCTCGTCCTGAGACCTTGGGCTATACATGACAAAAGCAAAGAAAAATCAACCATTTTGGCCCTGGTTCGAAAAGAATTAAACACGCAAAAAAAGGTGCCGCATATTTTCGGAAGTTTTATATTTACACTAAAACGGCCCCCACCTATCTCTAAGTCTATAAAAAAAATATCAGCGGTGATACTTGCAGCCAATTAGAGTGTACAGTACATTAAATAACCAAAATTTTTGATCTTTTGTTGTGACCGTCCAAGAGTTAAAAATTCATAATTTCCACATTATTTGGACTAACTCAATGAAATCAGGCGACATATATCCTATTAGATGTGAGAGCTCAGAAAGAAAAACAGATATCTCGTGGCACAATTTTAAGTTCTAGATGACATTTCGTGATTTCTTTACGTGGTCCTAAACTTCTGACCGGTACTGGATACATTAGTCCTAATATCATACTTGGTTTCCAAAAAGGGCCTAAATAAAGATTTAATTAAATTGAAAGAAAATTATCTGCGAAAATTGCTGTCCCTAACTCATGCCAAAACACCTATTCAACTTATCTTAATGCTGAAGACCTCATGGCCCCTCGATGACGGACTCGGTTAACCATCATCATCAGGCCGTCGTCATCCTGGGTTGACAGTTCTTGTCTCAGCTCCTGGAATGGCCTCATCGCGATGCCGTCTTCTTGCATATGAGTATTGGAAGGTCTCGTGCTATGGGCATCTCTTGTCGTAGTTTTCCACCGTACTTACTGCAATTAAACACCCAGTCAATCGCCAACGTCTCCTACTTCTTCTTGTTTACGTTAGGGCAGAAATTTGCGAACTCATGTTAGAAATCTGACTTTTACGTCAAGGCCAAGATTGCGGCCTAGCTAGTCGAAATGTACGTAGCAAATGCCTCGTGCTCAACCGCACACAAACCTTATCGGAATGTGCGTCTTTACGTTAAGGCTAAAGTTGCGGCCTAGCTAGCCGAAATGTTTTTAGTGAATGCCTAGTGCTTAACCGCACACGAACTCATGTTAGAAGTTTGCAATTCTTCCCGTTCTAGTTCAGGCTCTTGCTATACCCCTATCTCGAATTGCACACTGTTCGCCTATTCATCTTCTACGACGAAGTCTTTGTTTTATTGGTAAGTTCAGGGCGCAGTCATCTGCCGGACTGACACACACGTGACCGCACTGAAGAAAATTTTAGAATGGAATGAGTGCCTCTCTGCTCATTTCTCTCTATTTATTAGGACAGCCGGAAAGCCACGCTAGGGACTTCACCAAGAAACATACTTCAGCTCTTTGTGAAGCGAGTCGTTTGGTTCCCACGGTACTCGCGCGAATGTTGTATTACGATAAACAATGCTCATTAACAACACAAGCCACATCATGACATTCAGTAAATTACGAGGAATATAACTGTGGTTTTAATTTCTCTAATATCCTTCCAGGAGAGTAGATATGGCCCTGATTTCCAAACGCGTCAAACCTGGTTCTTCCCCCTTTAATTCTTAGCAGGGTGGTAGATGTAGTTCCACCAACAGCATCCGAATATCACCATCCTTTATCTGCTATTTTTTTTTCTCGCTCACTCCCTGCGAGCTTTGCCCCCTCAAAACACTCAGCTCGACTACGCGCCTTTTGTGAATTCAATACTCTGAGGCTACATTACTGCTGCATTAAATATCACTTTCTCTTATCATGAACGATACGGTTCATAGCCGGCCCACAATATTAAAAAAATCAACCTGTATTTTAAAAAAATCAAATTTAACGCTCACAGTTTAAAATCTTTATACTACCCTGCATTTTTATAAGATCCCTTAACTTTTATTCAACAGTTCCTCGTGCTCTTTCCTTTGGTGTTAGTAAATATTTAGCAAGACAAGGAATTTCCTCTGATTCCCATGGCATTCGTGGCAATCATTCTCTGCTCCTTCGTTACCTTCTTTGCTCTCCGGCAAGACCTCGTCTGACGCGACTACGTCGACGGCTCCCTCATCATTACCGTCGCCTATGTCCTCTGTTCCTCTGTCATAGTTGTCCACAAGCTCCTCAGCTCCTACTACATCACCTTCTTCCTCTTCTTCCTCTTCTTCCTGTTCTCCTTCCCCTCTTCATCCATATCCTCGTTCGGCTGATCACTGTCCGCTTGACATTGTCCTGGTGTGTAGTATATCTTTAAGTTCGCCGAGTTGAACGTCTTTTCTATCGTACCATCCAGGCTTCGTACTTTGTACGCGTTGTTATCGTAACTCTGGACTATATGACAGGGTCCGATGTAGAGCTCGGCAAATTTGTAATAGAATCTCACTGGAGGGTTTGACAAGGCCGGTTGCTTGACAAGAACAATAATGGGTATCACACTGAACCATTTATAATGTTCCCTATGGCAATAAACACGGCAGTATTTCGCAATTTCCCTCATTATCCTTTCGCTGGGATTCGACTCTGGATGTCCTATACTATAAAGTACATGATTTATTCCCAAACGATCAAGTTCCCTTTTGAAAATTGCGGAGGTAAACTGAGTCCCGTGATCGTTCAAGAGATTTTCGGGTTTCCCCATCCTCGGAATGATCTTGGTTTTGAGCTGGTTAATCACTGCCCTAATGTTGGCCTTTTGAACGGGGCACAGCGTCACGAATTTGCTGAATACGTCCATACGGACGAGAATGAACCTGAGAGCTTTGCGTGCAGCAGGAAGACAGCCGTAAAAATCTACTGCGAACAGTTTTCTTGGTTCACTAGGGAGCAGGGGTTTTGGAGCTTGCTTAAGTAGGTATGGGTTCGGCTTAATGCGTTGACAGACATCGCAAGTTTTAAGTACCCTTTGTACCAAGGCTCTCAATTTGGGTCATACGAATGTATTCTCCGTTAGGATCGTAGCTTAAGTACGAACCTGGTGATTGCTGAACTATTAGCTTGCGCCCTCCGTCAGCTGCTTACTGCCGGCCTTGTTAATATTACGTAGGTGACGGTTCGGAATACTCTTTAACTGTGTATGTTTGTCTATCATTGTTCTAAGTTACCATGTTAGTATCATTATCAAATATCCTGAAAGAGAAAATGAACGCCAAATTTCGAAGGCTAAAATTATATTGGTTAGGGTTGAAACGTAAGAAAACTGAAATTTAACGCGACCATATTGATGATTTCAAGCACTTGGGGTGGTTTTGTAGTAAGTGATAAAATCAAATTGCCAGCAATTTTCAGGCAGTTAGTTCACTGTACCACCGAACGGAATTTTACAAGAAGGAAAATAGTTTACAGATAAAAGTATCATTCCATCACTCCGTTTTGATACATATTTTGGTGCATGGGAGTAGAAATTGGGTGGGCTCAGGAAATATTACTCTTAACCTCGAAGTAACAGACATGAACGCAGTGCTGAAATAAGCACGTGGGAGGGATATCAAAGTCTCTCGCAATAGAGATAAAGTCGAGGAGGTAATCAATGGATGAAACTGTGGATATGAATCAGCTTCGGGGAAGAGTCCTGTGACGTGGATGGAGGCGATGTATTCAGTCATGGAGAGTATGTGAAGTGGGTGCGACCTGGGAGAAGACAGATTTTCTTACGATTTGTCCGATTTGTAAAACACTTTAAACATTTTATCTACATCACTTTATTTTTCCTGGTTGCTGATACTCCCATGCACCAAAAGGTTAGTAGCAGTTACCCTGTTATGTTACATGGGGTACAGTTTTCAAGAAATAAAAACTGACATTAAAAATCTGTAATACTTGTTGGACTCCCTCGAATGCTGTAGTTCAAGTGGTAAAGTCATCTGTTTTGGCTGCTTCCATTAATAGTTTTGAAAACACATTCTGCATTAGAATTTGAAACAGGGAAAAATGTAAGGCGCATTTACTTAATTTCTGAAGCTTGAAGTAGAAAATCGTTCCTTGAAAATGAGTGAAAACGCTCCTTCTTCAGAACAAGCTAAAGTGTTTTCAGATGAAACTACGTCTTTAAGTAAACAATATTAATCACACAATTAATCTATGTTAATATATTCCAATTTTTATTGTTTTACAGCTGATGATAAGATATGTTGTATGTTGGGTATTCAGCCCGAAGGCTGGTTTGATCCTCTGCAGCTCCGCCAACAGCTGTCATAAATAACCTAGGCGTCACTGAAGAGGCGTACTAGGGAAATGAGGAGTGAGGTAGTTTCCCGTTGCTTTCCTCACTGAGCCAGCAGTTGCTATTACATATCAGTCTGGCACCAACCAACCCTATGAGTGATATTTTCACACCATCCATAACAGGGACTGGCTGCATAAGGAATGGTATTACTAGCATCACACATACCTCAGTCACTTTCACATTGTCAAAGCCAAGAATGAGACTGAGACAGGTCAATGAAAGTAACAAATTTGATATAGCCCAGAAAACATAGTGCACTGTAAACGCTACATCTCGCCAGCAAAGGCATTGATAAGATATATAATGGAGAAAGTTATTCGGTTAAAGACAATGTTGCAAATTTTTCGGAAGTACTGCCTTCACTTCAGTCATATCTGCCTCCAAGATAGTCTTCTTCACATCGCCGTTGGTGAGCTGTATGGTACTGGACATAGGCCTAAACCTAATGCACCGAGCTCGATAGCTGCAGTCGCTTAAGTGCGGCCAGTATCCAGTATTCGGGAGATAATAGGTTCGAACCCCACTGTCTGCAGCCCTGAAAATGGTTGTCCGTGGTTTCCCATTTTCACACTAGGCAAATGCTGGGGCTGTACCTTAATTAAGGCCACGGCCGCTTCCTTCCCACTCCTAGTCCTTACCTATCCCATCGTCGCTGTAAGACCTATCTGTGTCGGTGCGACGCAAAAAAAAAAAAAAAAGAACCTAATGCAAATTTAGTCTACATTTTAATACTTGTTCGACTTTACTAAAATTAAAATTAATAATAATAATAATAATAATAATAATAATAATAATAATAATAATAATAATAATAATAATAATATTTGCTTTACGCCCCACTAACTCTTTTTAACGGTTTTCGACGACGCCGAGGTGCCTGAGTTTTGTCCCGTAGGAGTTCTTTTACGTGCTAGTAAATCTACCGACACGAGGCTGATCTATCTGAGCACCTTCTAATACCACCGGACTGAGCCAGGATCGAACCTGCCGAATTGGGGTCAGAAGATTAGCGCCTCCAACGTCTGAGCCACTCAGCCTGGCTTTACTCGATTTCAAACAATTACTGTGGAAATACAAAAATGAGGACAAACCGCGTCTAGTGAACGGAGGTGGACGTCATGTTCGATCCACTACGGCGTGAAAATTAAAGACACCCTAGGTGTTGACCAAGGAAGCAGGTAGGAAAGATTAAAATAATGTCTCTAGCACAAGTAGGAGTATGAAATGGTAGGGGATCGTGTTCGTCAACTCACTGTCCAAAATTGTGAGTTATGGGTAGTTACCTCTCTCAGATGCCTCTTATGAAAGACGGGTGGATTGAGTGTATTCTACCACCGCTGCCCACAGGGAGAAGTCAAGGAAGTGATACCATACCGGAGGATAATATCCGCTGCTGTACTCGCAATCTACATGCGGGATTACAATTCATTGCCAAGTGCAGCATGAAGAACGCGCGCTGACCAAACGTGTGGGAGGACCGGAAATGGGAATCGGCTTCACTTCCGGACGCACGCTACATACTTCGTACATGACACCTTTCTGTTTCTCAGGGAAGAGGTCGTTAGCATTGTACGAGGTTGGCAAATTAATAAGCCCATTAGGATTATTGTCGCCACCTTTCTCGCTTGCCTGTAGAACTGCAGTTCAAGGAACTACTGTACGTTAGAACTTCATTAAGTTGCCCACCTTTCTCACTCACCATGTACTATTCTGCAAAGTAAGTCCCAATTCTCCAGCTAGTTAAAATGGAAAGTTTTTTTTTTTTGCTAGGGGCTTTACGTCGCACCGACGCAGATAGGTCTTATGGCGACTATGGGATAGGCCTAGGAGTTGGAAGGAAGCGGCCGTGGCCTTAATTAAGGTACAGCCCCAGCATTTGCCTGGTGTGAAAATGGGAAAATGGAAAGTTAGATCTTCAACGGAAATTAATTCAATTCTGAACTACCATGTTTTGGTTCCTCACATTCTGTTCTTTCATTTCAAATTCTTGCTGTGTTGATAAGGTGGAAGACCTCTTGGAGATTACTGAAAGGTGTTACTATAAGGACAGATCTTCACTGGGATAATCACATAAACGGGACTGTAAATACAGGCTATAGACCTCTTCGTATGACTATGAGAGTATTTAGGGATTGTAGTAAGGATGTACTGTAAAGCCGGCGTAGGGTAGCGTGCTTTCCTCTTACTCCGAGGCCCCGAGTTCGATTCCCACCCATGTCAGGGATTTCTACCTGGGTCTGAGGGCTGGTTCGTGGTCCACTCAGCTTACGTGATTACAATTGAGGAGCTATCTGACGGTCAGATAGTGGCCATGGTCTAGGAAGCCAAGAATAAGGATATAAAAGAGGGGGCGTGTAAGTTAGTGGTAAGATTCCAATTAGAGTATGGTTCTAATGTATGAGACCCTCATTAGAATTACTTCACACGAAAGCTGGGAAAGATCCAAAGTGAAATAGCACGATTTGTTCTGGGTGATTTCCGACAAACGAGTAGTGATAGGGAAATGTTACCAAATTTTGGAATGGAAAAACTTGGGCGCGGGAAGACGAACATTTCGAACATTACCTCGATAGGTAATCTGTCTGGGTCAGATAACAAACGATACGCGAGTCAAGTGCGGCACATATTAGGTAACAGTGACAGATTTCTAAAATTCACTTTTGCTCTGCCGAAATACCTACACGTTGGCTGCGTTCTTCTCCTGGCACACAAAACACCAACTCGTGAGAAGAATAACAATTATTAGAAAGAGGAAGAGAGGACGGGAAGGAAACAAATATGCAGAGATTTCGACTAGCTTCGTGCTTGAGGTATAACTTCGTGAATTGATTGAAAAATTCAAATCTGTTTAATTTGCCTTGTAAATAAGATGTACTCAAAGAACAGTATGGGTATAGGGTGATGGTCTTTTTTAGGTACAAGAAATAATTTAATTTATTAGACTTCTAACTTATGTCTCCAGATTTACTTAATACAATTTCCATTTCTTTGCTTTGAATTGAAATAATTGATTTTAAAATATGGAAACAGAATTAGCTAACTTAACGAATCGTGGTCCACATTGGCGCCTACAGTATTCTTTAAGAGTTTTACCCTTATGCTCCATCCACAAGTTTCTCAACCATGTTCTGTGATATGGACACAGACCCTCTCTGTGATGAGTAATGACTGTTCATGAATGTGCAGTACATCCTTAGAACTTCCAAGGCATGCAAAGTCCGATACGATAACGACTGCCATTCAACTCAGTATGATCAATTTTCCCTTTCGTTCCCGATCTATACATATAACATTATAATTTTATCTACACAGTGCAAATGTTTGACTCATACTTTGATTTTGTCTCCGATTAGGTAAAAAAAAGCCTAAAATAGGTTAAAATCAATATTTATATGTCTATCTGTCTGCCTGTCTATCTGGTTATTACAACACAGAAAAACAGCCAAATATAATTTTTCGAAACACGACATTTAATATCAGGGAGTAGGCGGATTGTGCTTAAATATTGTGCTATATATTATTAATTAGCATACAGTGGATTATCAATAGTGAGGGAAGAATAGTAAGAAATCTCTACTTTCTCTATTGATTTTTTTTGCTAGTGGCTTTACGTCGCACTGAACAGATAGGTCTTATGACGACGATGGAATAGGAAAGGGATAGGAGTGGGAAGGCCTTAATTAAGGTACAGCCCCAGCATTTGCCTGGTGTGAAAATGGGAAACTACGGAAGAACATCTTCAGGGCTGCCGACAGTGGGATTCGAACCCACTATCTCCCGGATGTAAGCTCACAACCGCGCGCCTCTAACCGCACGGCCAACTCTCGTGGTCTCTGTTAATAATAGCACTGTCGTAAAACTGATTATATTAAACATTGGTAAAACATAGCTTACAGTCTTTCACACAGGGTGTTCGGGAGAGAAGTACAATACCTTTTCTGCTGGTTATTGTTAGGCAGAATACATCTGACGTCACAATAGTGTCCAGTTTCAAAAGTGATTAAAGTAAGTTGAAAATTTGATGTTTGTAGCTGAGGTAGTATTTAATGACCAACGAATTAGCAATGAATATTGAATTTTCACAACCGCATTGTAATCGAAACCGACTTTCAACCTATTAGGTCGTGTTACGTACATTTAGTACGTGTTGAAGAGATGTTAAGTACAGAACAAAAATGGCCAAACAGACACCAGTGGGATCCGAACCCACAACCTCCCGATTTCGTCTTGTATGTAGAATGTTTTCATGTAACCTACGCATGCCTAGGCTATTACTTCAAGCTCCAATGCAGTGATGTATCTAGAACTGCTTCTTCCACCTTACGCATGCATACCACTTGAAGCTGCAGTGAAGTTACGCACCTACAAAAAGTTCCATACATACCGTATTACTCATGCATACTGCCTGTAGCTGACCATGGAGTTAGCGGCACGTAGCTGTGAGTTTGCATTCGGGAGATAGTGGGATCGAACCTCACTGTTGGCAGCCCTAAAGTTGGTTTTCCGCGGTTTCCTATTTTCACACCAGCTAATGCTGGGGCTGTACCTTAATGAAGGCCATGACCGCTTCATTCCCACTCCTTGCCCTCTCATATCCCATCGTTGCCATAGGATCTATCTGTGTCGGTACTACATAAAGCCAATTGTAAGACAAAAGTGATGGTACGGCGGGTGGTATAAGCTTAGTGGCAAACGAAGCTACCACCTATCTCACAAACATTACACTCTACTTCAAGTTCCTCCCTCGGACAAACTATTTCTTAAATTTTAAAAAAATTACGAACTGTGGACATTTTTACAGGTATTTTACAATGTTCTAAGTGTTGCCTTTCGTGTTCTCCACAGACTGAAATTCTTATAAGTTCTATTCTGGTAGAAAAATGGAGTAGAATTGATCTATCTACCGGATATACTGTCCAGTAATTTCTTGCCTTATCTTTTGGTTGGGGGAGGGTAAAAGTTACGTCACCAACATAATCTGGCTGAACATTGCACCATGAATATTTCTATTTAAGTCTATTGATGTAATGCTGCAAGGCTCGTTCTCCGATCCTTTGATCTACAGTATAACGATTAGGACGTAAACCAAATTGTAACTTTAATACCAGGTGTCTTCAATTTTCAACTTTAACGTTTATATCCATTAATTG
The DNA here is from genome assembly GCF_040414725.1 of Anabrus simplex. Lineage (NCBI taxonomy): Eukaryota > Metazoa > Arthropoda > Insecta > Orthoptera > Tettigoniidae > Anabrus > Anabrus simplex. The sequence continues at coordinate 289,600,413 of NC_090269.1, forward strand.
GACATTATTCTCATACTTACGAAGAATAAAAACGTAGTGAAGAACTAATGATACTTTTTTACAGTGGATAAATGTTCTGTTAAAGCTATAATGATGGGTGATCTAATCGGTTCGGTAATATGAACAAGATATGTAATTGAAGTTTAATGTATTTTCTAATGGTCGTTCTAAAGGACTCACTTCACATTGTGACACAGAGTATTGCCCGTAATAACCCACTCGTGATGACATTCGCCTCCGGCTACACGACAATGATATGTTCTGGCTTCCGGTCCGTTGCATTGCGATGCCCGAACGGACAGAGCAGTTCTCCGTGATTCATCGGCCGGGGCGTCGCCGTGCACGATAAAGCAGTAAGACAATGCGGCACGAATTTCTTTCCTTTTCTTTTCCTTACCCTTCAGCAAAGTGAATGCGTTGTGAAACCTGCTACTTCTCCGAATTTGAGGTTAATGGTTCAATATTTTTAATGAAAATTCTTGTTGCTCTGTTCATTTCCTCTCCCCTGAATTGACGCTGAATAGTTTCAAACTGGTGTTATGTATTTAAGACCCCTTCAGCTATTACTAGTTTTAAGAGATATTTCATAAACTCGGGTGGTACTATTTGTGGATCGAGCTAACCTCTGGGCTGATGATCATACACTCATAAGTTACATATATACACAGTCGCGTATGTGCGGCCAATATCCAGTATTCGGGATATAGTGGGTTCCAACCACACTGTAGGCAGCCATGAGGATGGTTTTCCGTGGTTTCCCATTTTCACACCAGGCAAATACTCGGGCTGTACCTTAATTAATGCCACGGCTGATTCCTTCTCACTCCTAGCCCTTTCCTATTCCATCGTTGCCATAAGACCTATCTGTGTCGGTGCGACGTAAAGCAACTTGGAAAAAAAAATACATCGGAGTCAGTTCAAGTGTAGCTATATTTTTTTAAAAATAAACTTACTCGTTAATGGAAGATGAGGAATTCCATTGATGGCACAATTCCGAGCTCTAAGAACATATAGAGAAGCTCTCTGATTGGACTAGGAAAAAGAGAGTAGCTTTTTATGGCCATTTAGTAAGACTAACTCACAAAAGAGTGACAAATCGCTAGTTAATCTTCTGGCAGAACAAGAACATTCATACTACTTAGCTGACAGAAACTCAGAAATACATGACAGAACTGGGAATAGACTGTCAGATCTTCCAGATAGACAGTCTGTAAGACATACCTTGAAAGAAATCCATGGATTTCAGAGTAAGACCCGGAAGAAAGGTACCCCTTTGACAGATGGAAGAAAGGAGTTACATCGACAGAAAATGTGCCAATACTGGGCAAATATCAAAGCCCAACAGTTGAACAAGTGTGGTCCAAATTAGCCCCATTAGAGCCAATAATAATGAGAAGAAACTTGCCCGACAGTTAAAATTTAAACTGTATGAAATATGTTCGAATAATCACGCAGAGCTTTTAGCAATTCTGAGAGCACTTGAGAATCAATTGATACTTTGGTAATGAAGGAAAATATCTCGCAGAAAGGTATGGTATTCACTAACAGTAAAATACCAATAGACTCATTAAATAGTATTAACAATTACAAGTACCTTAATTACCAAATCAAGATGAAAGCGAAGGTGCTTGCAAGTAACAACTGGAAAGTGGAGTTCAACTGGGAACTACGATAACGAGCTGGAGAATTATCTTGCCAAGGAAAAAACGCACGACAGTGAAATTGGTGAGTGCCAAGCAAAGTTCTTAAAAGTGTTTTAATTAACGAATTATTTACAGATGAAAGCTTACGAACGTGGCAGAATGAATAGGATCAAACGACAAAGGGTTCACTTAAAAACTCATTCTTTCCCAGTATGGCAGACGGACTTCCCCAACGAATTTATTTAACGCCAAATTTTACTGCGGTCGTAACGGGGCAAGGGAAATTCAGAGCCTATTTTCATTGGTTCAAGATTTTAGATAGTCCAACACATCCATGGTACGTCAGTGATCAAACAATGGATCATGTTTTATTTCATTATAAATGACTTCAGACAGAACCTAAAATACCTTTCATTAATATGCCTTAGTTAGTCAAAAAGTATTTAAAACAATTCTTACGTTTCATGAACTTAACAGTCTTCAAGATACTGTGAGAAAAGCATATCGTCGTTGTACATTCAAAGACTGCTATGTGAAATATTTCACCTTAGAACTTCGACTGGTAGTTTCTATCGTTTAAGGCTGAATCAGTATTTCTCCCACGACATTATCACATAGAATTTTTTTCAGATTCGCAAGGACGCCATGGTTTTATTTACACATTAATTGCATCATACCATTCATCGAACCTGTAGATAGGATGTTTAGTTAATTTTTGTAATATAATTACTCAATACATATAATATTACTGTCATGAACTGGGGCATGCTGTGAATAAATGGTTTAAAAAGAGCATACATCTTCATTACAGAAAGTTTCGTATGACTTTTATCGTTCAGTCTGCAAGCATGTGTGGGTTTACTAAACGCCTCCGCAATCCCCTATTTGTAACTACCGACCTCGATAGCTGCAGTCGCTTAAGTGCGGTCAGTATCCAGTATTCGGGAGATAGTAGGTTCGAACCCCACTGTCGGCAGCCCTGAAGATGGTTTTCCGTGGTTTCCCATTTTCACACCAGGCAAATGCTGGGGCTGTACCTTAATTAAGGCCACGGCCGCTTCCTTTCCAGTCCTAGCCCTTTCCTGTCCCATCGTCGCCATAAGACATATCTGTGTCGGTGCGACGTAAAGCCAATAGCAAAAAAAAAAAAAAAAAAAGTAACTAGCTCTCTGTCGTCGTTTAGTTCCATCCCTCTTAACAGTAAATCGTTTGAAACTTTCAAAAATCTATGCATTAAAAATATTAGTTACAATAACTCCTAATTATAAAATTATAAATAACCACTAATAAATAACTTATTTTTGGTAATAAAGATGAAAATAACATTTTCAATTCCATAAGATTTTTGCCGGTACCCTACGACATGTTCTTACTTATGCCGGTCCATAGTGGCCCAGCTACTCTACTGGGCGAGAGTTTGACCAAATCGCTATCCGGAAGATTCGATTACGATTCTAATGAATGTTAGAAAGAAAGAAAAGTGAACTTCGCCCGCTGGGCCAAAAACTTAACGGATTTATAAACCTGGAGGTCATATTATGCTTCGTAAGCTTCGTGTGGATTTAGCCACGTCTCGGCAACAGAATGAAGATTGGCAATTCTGAAAACGAATATTAAACTGGGAATGAATTGCGTGTGTGATGGACGTTTTTGAACTGAATTAGGAGAAATGGGCCGCAGATTTGCTGCCGTGGTTGAGTTAAGTAATAACAGTTCCTTTTGATACATAGCAAAGGCGTTAGTGCTAAGCTACTTCGCGAACGATTCTTGCCAGTGGTCCTGTAATGGCATGCAATGAAGTATGGCGCCCACTTGGATGGAAATGATAGGTTGCTGGTAACCTTGGGAAGCAGAGGTCGCTTGTTCCAACCTGGTCTCCGACGAACCTGTCCTCATCATATCATTACCGTTCACTATCGCCCTGTACATCACCTGCACGTGGTGTGGTGAAGTGCCGTTGGCTGCTAACATCACCCCAATTACAGTACGTGCAGGAGCTTATAGTCAGTCATCCAGCTGAAGGCGAATTCCAAACGGAAGACCGACTGCATGTGTTCAGAAACTGAGTGTGGAAGACCTGATATTATCTGAGAATTTCATGTCAAATTTGACGGCAAAGATTTCAATCTGTTCTTCTTCTTCTTCTCATTATTATTATTACATCGTGTTGATTGATTTGTTGATTGATTGATTGATCGATTGATCGATTGATTGATTGATTGATTGATTGATTGATTGATTGATTGATTGATTGATTGATTGATTGATTGATTGATTGATTGATTGATTGATTGATTGATTGATTGATTGATGTTGTGTGGCCTCGGGAGAGGACCAGTGCAAATGCTCATAGGCGACCTGCGTGTCTGGATGTCTGTTGATGACGACGATGATGATGATGATGATGATGTTTATGACAATTAGATAGCGAGAGGGTAAAGTCCTGTGTTGGCACATGGCCTGTTCCTGTCGAATAACCCCAAGAGGTCTGCTGAAGGCTTAATGTCTCCATCCGACGGCCGAATTACTATCAGCAGCATCTATGCCAGGGCCTTTCAAACGCTCAAAATCTCACGCGTGCAAACTGAGGCGCAGAGTTCCTGTGCACAGTGCATCGGTACCACTCGGCTCGGCTCGGACCAACGCTTCGTCTCGGGGCTACTCGGCTAAGTTAGGCTCAACTCCGCTCGGATATGGAGCGCTACGGAGCAAGTGAGGAAGAGGGAGACAGGTGGAGCGAGCGAGACAGGCGTGGAGAAAGAGAGAGACAGCGCTACTGCTCCAAAGCGAGGAGTGGGGGTCTGCACTCTGGTCAACCAAGATAAGTCTTATTTTGCACGGTGCACAGTGCAATGCACTGGTGCATGCACCCTGAGAGGCCTTGATCTATGCCCTCACTCTATATGAACACTGCGGAGAGTTTTGGAATTGAATCCAGGCTTTTAGCACACAATCTAATAATTAGAAAGTATATACTAACACTTTCTTACCGTTCCTGTCAATATTCTGACGGTGAACATTTCTTCCACCAGCGGACTCAAACCTGCTTACAGCGGTGTCAGACCACACAGACGTGATGCCTTAACGTTCATTTCCACCAGGTTATAGTCTGTTACTCAGGAACTAAGAATACTTGATAGTTTGATTACGACGGTGCTTGTAGGAACTAACAGTGTTTGCATTAACAACTAACAGACCATGTAATTCTTATTTAAAACGGCCATTTACTTTATTGAAGATGAAATTAAAAATAATTAAAAATGTTTATCATTCAGGCGAATTCACCACTCCTGAAAGCATTTTGTAGTGGATGAATTCATCCAAAAATTACGATTAGTGCCTAATTTTAACATTATTGCCAGTGATGAGTAACTGAAATGGAATTAAATGGCGTATGGCTTTTAGTGCCGGGAGTGTCCGAGGACAAGTTCGGCTCGCCAGGTGCAGGTCTTTTGATTTGAATCCCGTAGGCGACCTGCGCGTCGTGATGAGGATGAAATGGCGATGAAAACGACACTTACACCCAGCCCCCGAGCCTGTGAAATAACCAATGATGGTTAAAATTCCCTACCCTGTCAAAGGCCAGCACGCTAACCATTTAGCCAAGGACGCGGACGATGAATAATGAATGTTATTCCTTCAAATACGACCTCGACCTTGTAACTACTCTGTTTCCTTTTCTTTTTTATACTTTTCTAAACATCAAACTATGTTTTCTATTTCTTTGTGCTAAGTATATCAACTACATGGATGATATTAAAGTGAAATTCACACTTCTTCTTCTTCTTCTTATTATTATTATAATTGTTATTTCCGGATTTTCTCTCGATTTCTTAGAGTCGGTACGTGTGTGGATTTGGCCCAGTTCTTCGCCCTGATGCCCTTCGCCCTGATGCCCTACATGACGACAACTCTGTGTGAAGGGATGTATAAACACTCAGCCGGGAATCAAACCCGGGTCCCTCGGAACCGACGGCCTCTACACTGACTATTCACTCAAGGAGCCGCAGAAAAAACTTTACACGAACAGCACAGAACTACCTTATGCTATTTGTTGTAATGGAAAGATTATTTGCAGTCAGATATTATCAGTGTCAGAGGAAAGGGTATTTTCAGTTCATTTTAAAAGGTGATACGCTTAATGCAACTGAATTCACACTCAATTATTAGTAAGAATAGGTTTAAGCAACGGACATTTGCCTCACTTACAAAAATTGTTCCATTATTGGAATAATTGACTTAATTTCTGGGAGCAATGATTGCTCTTTAAATGCATGCAATTTCATAACCGCACTTAATTATGATGTCTAATGAGAGTGGTCAAGGACGTGATCACATTCATGTAACTTACAAAATGAAGTGCAAATTAACTACAAAATGTTAACGTCTGTGATTCCAGTAAATCTTGAGTGAAATATATGATAAATTATCCCATGAAGTACGCAACTACCTCCTTATTTCAACAGGCCGCTTCTGGAGCTTGTCCAACTTGGCAAGAGGTCCAGTTCATGAGTTATCCGCGGGATTACGCAGTCGTGATAAAATTCTGCTTAGTCATTATAATGAGAATGTTGAATGTTGTGGTGTTGTGGTAGATCTTGGTTGCATTCGTTGCAGTCTGTAGCCTAGTCCATGATTGTGAAGACGTACGACTGGGAATAATTTAGGAACTTTTAAGTGTAATTAAGTAGGTTTGTCTAACTGATGATTAGCTACTGTGTACCCGTCGTTAGCGGGTAAGGGTTTGTAATTGCAACAGAAATGCCATCTAACGGAGATAACCTGTAAGCAGACGAGACAAACAAATCTCAACTCAATCTCCTTTTGTGATTCCTTTGCTCCGCTAATTCTTCGAGTGATTGTTCTTTTTGTTGGTCATTTCGATAGCTTTCTTCGTTAACTTTCTGATAAATATGCTGTATGACCGCGGTATGACGATGTAACAAGCACTTAACAAAAATTAATCATGACAACAGCCACCCCAATTCACAGTTAAACCGTTACTATGACGATTGAACATTCCTTCCATGTCAACAATGCTCGGTGTTAGTGGACTTCAGTTGTTAGTGTCTCCATAATTAGCTCGTACAGTAAAAATGTATCGATATAAATGATCTTAAAATGGATTTTCTCCAATTACCGTTATATACACATTTCAGATGAACTAATATTTCCGGAGATATTCCCACAAATAACTGCATTAAGCGCGTATAAAACAATAAAAATCGGAAATTATATTTCTAACAACTTTTATTATGTACAGTTTTTCGATTACGGAGGTAGCTGACGTTAACATTAATGGCCCCTTCATATTTTTATGTCAGTGTGAGCCTCAGTCGAGTTGTCGGTTGTTCTCTATACCGTGTTTGGGCGAGTGAATGTTGCAATAGCTGTGTGACCCATATAGAGCACTCAATGATGCCATGGTCTCTGCTATTCTGCGATAAGCTTCCTTACAGCGTAATTGCTCCTTATGCAGCAGTAATTGTTCGATTTACTGCATTTCATGACTTCTCAATTAAGTTCTGAACGGCGTATTTTCGAGTGCTGTAGATTTTTTAAAGCAATTTTCTCCGATATTTTGAAGATTAAATTTTAGGAAGTGAACCGGAATATCATCATACGCTGCAATTCTTGTCTGTAGGCTGTAGGAGTGCAGTTTCAACACTTTCTGACATGGGATGTTTTATTGTTTTTCCATCTCGTTTTCAACCTGATTTTCCATTAATCGAAAATGATAGGTTTTCTATGGGCGTACCGGTGACTGCGCTCTCGTTTACTGATACGTGGCATACAGGTAAGAGGGCAACCCTTGCGCGACTTACACTGTACTGATCACAATAACCTATTGCAAAACCCGTCTATGCTTAAAATTAAATACCGAGTTTCGACAAGTTCTGTTGAACCACTTTCTTACGATGTAACAAGCAAACATACAAACAAACAAACACACAGAAAAATAACGGGGCCTGTATTATTTTGACTTTTGTAGAATTCCTTCTACAATATTTCTTCCCCATTAATCTGATGACTTTGCTGCCCGCACACAGACGTACTGAACAGGAAACATCTTACTTTGAGCTAAGATGGCGTCGTCACTTTCTACTCGGAAGGCTAGCGCCCTGAAAGTCATCTGGTGAAGAATGAGAGTACCACTTACAATAGACGGACGGTCAAGTGTTTTCAGCTTCAAACCGTCATTGTGAGAGAAGTCTTCCTCGTTCACAGACGTGTCTTTCTTCTCAGAACGAGGAGCAAAGTCGCCGTGAAATGTAAAATTTTTGTGTGTGTTGAAATTGGTCCCAAATGAACAGGTTGTAACTCCTATTTGGTTCCTTCTTTTTAATATTGTATTATTTGACACTGCAAAATTGCAAACGATTATTGTTCCGGGGTTTCCGTGCCTCACAGATGAATAGGAAGCGTCTGGATTGAATGGCTGGACAAGGAATTACTTAGAGGAACATTTAACATAACAAATTTGGAAATTTATTTCTTTCCTTTTTAAAATTGAGAGATAGAAAATCTGAATGAATAACATAAAATAGACCAAGTTATTAACGAGCTCGTCAGCTCTAACAATATCGGGGATTTAGAAGTCTAAACATCAGGTACCAAAACTAGCGATAATTACAATTAATTTGCATAGAGAAGAGCATAATTGCTCCGGACAGGTACAATATTTTACAAGAGCAAATTTTGCTCCCAGTAGTTACATTACACTGGAGTCGGAGCTCCAAAATACTCTAGTCTAGCCTCGCAGAGGCACTCAGTTTCTTTTGATGCACTGCAATTATAGGCTACCCATCGGGTGACACAACTTTAAAGTGTTAATCAATTGCTCCACAATTACAATTACAATTACAACAACATTAAGCACTGTTCCTAAAGAGAACCAAACAGCAGAAACAGTTACAGAATGAACGGGGGAATAATTGCCCATACTACATGGTCTTAATTGTAAAATGAAATAATGTGTTCAGAGTTATGGTTACTTGATGTTTACATCAATGTAAAAAATTGGCGTTGATTGATTTGTAACGCGACTTTTTAAGGCATACGGCTGTAGCTCAAAAAAGTTATTATAACTGTTCCGAGGTTTTGGTGGATCAGCAGAGGTGAAAAGAAGGTGAGGGCTGGAATGGGTCTGACTACAAGTTCGAAAGATGAATTAAAATTTAAATAGAGGTTATATTTTCAAAACAGACAAAGTTAACAGATTGATACAGACTTTGAACATACAACAAATAACAACAAGTTAAATCAGGTACAAGATCAAGAAAGCCAAGATTTAGATAGACTTTGACAATCTGGGCCACAAGGCCTAATTTTTACAATTCCTGAGCATTCAGCTCACAATCGACATCTTACCGAAGGGCAGAAATTCCCTCAATACAATGGAGCGTTTGCTCCCACCTTTAAATCTCAAGCCTCTCTGAGGCACGTTTACCACAAGAGAAAAGAGCTAACCCGCTCTCAATTTTTCAAGCCTATTAAAGGCATTACCTAGACTTCAGAATTCACTGCCATCAAGGCACAACTTACAAATATAAACAGGGGTATCTCGTACCCAATCTACTGGGCCTTCGTGGAAAAGAACAGATTAATTAAATGGCCCCACAATACCAAGGTGAATGGAGGCGTAACCTTGCACTCCTACATGAAGTTTGTTAAAACCTAAGTGGTGCTAGGCCGATAAGCAGGGGCTATTCCCTTACTATGGAGGTGACACGAATACAGAATAAATTTAACACATTAAGAAGGAATAGAAGAACGGTTACAAAAACGTAGTCACTTCAAATTCAAGATGAAGGGGTGCTCGAGAGGGTAAGGCACTCTCTACCCCCGATTTACAGTTAAAGTTATAAAAATTTCACAAAGACCGGAAAGATTTTACATGTTTCAATGGATTGTTTACATATTAAAGGTTTCGGACCTGCCCCGAGGGTTAAACTGCTGAGATAGCAAAAAATAAAGATGTTAAACGGCCATTACCTTGTTGAAGAACGGCTGCCTGAAGAAAGAGGCGCTTCCCGCCCCTGCTACATATCCACACACTGAGCTAGATGTTGTTAGAGTGGCCAAGAGCCAAGAAACTCAGCAGTTTTTAAACCCTCGTGGAAGCTTCGAGACCTTTCATGAATAATTCAGACCCGCCCACTCAACTATATTGGGTAGCTTAGAGTTACACATCGAAATAGAAGAAGAAAGCTATGTTTGGAGGAAAATTAATTACAGAAATTACTGATTGGCTAAATTCAAAACTGGCGGAAAGAAAGCTTAATATTGCCAACCCACAAATGAAAGAACAAAATTTAGTAAAGACAAAAACTTTTGAATACAAAATTTCTTGGAGAAAGTTCATTCCTTCGCACCAGGGTGCATGATCCTAGTTTTTTAGGTAGTGACATCTATGAGAGAATGTCCACACTTCTTGATCCATAGAAAACAAAATACGTTGAAATCCACACAGTATTGACAACTTTGTAATCCCAAAATTAATAGTGGAGACATCTTCTGAGAAAACTCATGAATTAATACAATTCTAAAAGTTCACAGTTTCTCCTGTAGAGGAGGGTTTATTGGCGGAAGATTTAACATTGCAGCGTAGAGGTGTACCGCCCGGTACAATAACAATGAAGAATGACACAGAGAGTATACAAGCTGCAATTACTTTAAGCTGATCCAGTGTCCTCTGATTTTGAAGACGTTACTTGCGTAGGATTAATTGCTTCAAGAACGTATTAGATATACTACTGTGATTTCTCTCTTTACTTATTTTGCCGTTTCCATAAAACATGTAGGCCTACTACTAATTACAAGTTTCATTAATGACGTAAACTTAGGCTACGTTCGCCTATTGATGCTATAAAAATTGCAGTTACCGAATTTTCTGATTCATTGCGGTTAATTACATCAGAACCATAAAATCGTGAAATTAAAATACCTTCAAAACATCTGGCAAATTTTAACCGCGCGCTTTGACAGTGCTTCGGCTAATTTCGGGACTGCTCGATGTGACTCGTGCCTATCGCTGGTCCAATTGCCAGCGATTCGTGGGCTATGTTATCCCTGCTCCTCATCGCCCCTCGCCTAGTGCACCCTCCTTACGTCCCACAGCCCCGCGCCACCAGTCTAGAAATTGAACCTCTTCGCTGGTTCCAGAGAGCGACCGAGTGTTGGAAGTATTGCTACGTACGTGAATATACAGAGCTAATTAAAGGAATAAACCATTTTACTAAGACTTATCTATTTCTAGGGGGTTCACTGAATCACTAAAGACATAGAACACGCCGCCACTGAATCCTACACTACAAGGTGTGACTTAAGAAGGAACATTTAAAGCAGAGACAAGATTTACAACATTAGGTTGGAAACATTAGAATCTCAATGCAAGATTGAATGGGAAGCGACAGAGGGTCATCGCTCTTTGTTCTCGGAGTCCTCGGACTTCGCCGATAATCCTACATCGAAACCACCAGTTTACAAAATTACATTAAAAGAAAGGCGGTTGAAACCTTCCCCTAAAACTATCCGCAGGTGCTATCACATGTCTAGGTAAGTTCTGTCATTACCTCGTGTCGCTGGACCTTTTTCAAGCAGGCTTCGCCCCTGCCTCCTGGGCTTCCATCAAGTTGCGCTCCCAGCGCTGGAGCAATTCAGACAAGAGGCTCTAAAGTCCCCTGCTTTTATAATTCCATAAGGAGAAGCTTCCAGAACTCTTTGCTGATAGGCTGGATTCCTGTACCCACACCTCGGTTTTGGTAGGCTAGAGAACATATTTACAATTCTCTGATAGGTAGATTACAATCGAAGAGGAACTAGTTGAAGTATTGACAACTTCGGAACATTAAAAGAAACAATCTTTTTTTGAAGAGGTTTACCAATAGGCAGTAAAAATGTAGTCGAAAGCAGGTTAAGTTGCAAAAAAAGCCATTAAGACCTAAAAATAAGCCAAAAATGCCGAACAATCCAAGAAAGGATAAAATTAAACCCACTATTTTCTGGCCTACGTGGGCCCAAAATGAGTATACAGGCTATATATTATGTTAGACCTCATCTTCGGACACTGCCGAGCCCTATTTATAAATCAAGATTGCTATGGAAAGTGCTTACAGGCATCCAGTGTTCTATATTATTTGATGAGATGTAATATTTCCCTCCATTTCATTACTATTCATGGGGAAAACGTGGGATTAATTTATTGAAGTAGGATTTTGTTATGTAGATAGCGCACAACATGACGTCAGTGGCATCTACGTTAAACGTTTGGCATATCTACTGCTGACATAGACCTTCATGGCTTGTAAGGGAATAATCTTATCCGTGCCAGACATGGACATTATCATAGATAGATGAGGCAACATCACAATGCTAACGTCACTGGACCATAATACACTATGATTATTGAGTGTTTCTTTAAAATACAAATGGACAATATCACGTTGTAGTAGTAGCAGTTGCATAAGTAGTAAATATTGCTAGTGTCTTTCTTTAATTTCTTATTTCTGTCATTGCAAGATACTAGAGACAAAAGCACAATTAATTTAAATTTAGTGTGGCAATTCTTAGCTGGGTGCAGCCCTTGTAGTGCAGACAAACCCTCCAACGAAGAAGGGCGGCATCTGCCTTGTATGGGTACTAAATGCAATTGTAGTAGGGGACAGAGTTTTTTTTTTGCTAGTTGTTTTACGTCGCACCGACACAGATAGGTCTTATGGCGACGATGGGACAGTGAAGGGCTGGGAGTGGGAAGGAAGCGGTCGTGGCCTTAATGAAGGTACAGCCCCAGCATTTGCCTGATGTGAAAATGGGAAACCATGGAAAACCATTTTCAGGGCTGCCGACAGTGGGGTTCGAACCTACTATCTCCCGAATACTGGATACTGGCCGCATTTAAGCGACTGCAGCTATCGATCTCGGTAGGACAGAGTTTTATGCAGTTGCAGAGATGTTAGAGACAGTACGCACACTTATCCACCAAGCCAGGGGAAATAACTATTTAAGGTTAAACTCCCCGAAAGCGCCGGGAATCAAACCCGGGGTCCTTTGAACCGAAGGTGACTACGCTGACATTCAGCCAAGGAGCCGGACAAAAGCGCAATAATCGTAAGTCTATATTATAAAGATGTCGTAGTGAGTAGTCATGAAAGTAAAACAAAGAACAATAACTATTAAGCTATGATATTATGTTATAATTATTTATTATCCGCATTACGGATATTTTATTTACTCATGGACCATAAAGATGGCTTCACAAGATCAAAGCAGTAAGGGCCACTTCAGCGTCTAGCTACTTGCTGTTAGAAAAAAAAAAAAGTATCAACAAAATTAAAAATTTAAACATATATTCTATATATATTTTGGGTTTGTTCCACGGCAGTCAATCCAGTAACAGTAAAGTTCTCTGAGCAAGTCGATAGTGTTAAATTTCATCACTAAAGGTATACATATAAACACAGCATACGTAACGTGAATATGTGTTATTTTGTTCCAATTTCTTCTTTCTTTCTTAATCTGTTTACCCTCCAGGTTTGGTTTTACCCTCGAACTCAGCGAGTGATCCCACCTCTACCGCTTGGAGCGTGAGACATTGGGTCGGGGGATACAACTGGGGAGAATGACCTGTACGTCGCCAAGGCTGCCTCACCTGCTATGCTGAACAGCGGCCTTGGTGGGGGGGGGGGGAGATTGGAAGGGATAGACACGGAAGAGGGAAGGAAGTGGCCGTGGCCTTAAGTTATGTACCATGCCGGCATTTGCCTGGAGGAGTAGTGGGAAACCACACAAAACCACTTGTAAGATGGTTGAGGTGGGAATCGAACCAACCTCTACTCTGTCGACTTACCGACGCTGAGCGGACCCCGTTCCAGCCCTCGTACCACTTTTCAAACTTCGTGGCAGAGCTGGTAATGGAACCCGGGCCTCCGGGGGTGACAGCTAATCACACTAACCATTACACCACAGCGGCAGACTGTTCCAATTTCATTTTTTAAAATCTTGTTCCTTTAATGATCGATACTTTTAGTCTCTTTTCCAACATGTGTGTGGAACTATGAGAAAACATATGTTATAGTTCTATTAACAATGATCATAATAATATGGATTCTAATAACTTGTGTAAGTATTTTAATTTGTCACCGTTTAGGCTGCCTGCGTGTTAATTTCGGCATTCTCCTTTACTCCACCAGACGTCAGACAAACCGCAACTCAGTTGGGCGATCAACGGCTGGACTTCAACTGATTTTGTCAGGAAACTCAAAATGTACCACCAGGGATCATTTATATTCCGATCTCGTACAACATGCAGTGTCAAATCGATTTCTTTCCCGCTCTTCAAAAATGCGACTTACCGTCATCTTTGGCCCTAAAAGCCGACAATGTATTCTCTCTTGTCATTCATAGTAGTGTATCTGTATTGCTTTACATACATTATAAAGTTTTGTTTAACCAGCGATCAAGGACCCTAAGGATCATGTGCTAACCTCCGTTTACTATGGTTTTGTGCTGTTTGGATCCATATTTTGCGGACTCGGACTTAGTGAAGGTCAGCAACCCATCTTCTCATTGGTTTCTGGGTCTATCGAGTGAATAGGTTTCTTCAAGCCTTCCTTCCTAGCACTGGTGTGCTCAGAACAATCAGCTTTTGATGGTCCCCTGTATTTTCGTTGTGATCAATTAGAAATTACATGTCAAAACTGTGTAATTTGTGTCTGAGTGATTCAATTAGTGTAATAAATATAGTGTGTTTGGTGCGTTTAGAAGTAATCAAGATAAATTATATAAATATTTTAAATTTACATTGAGTAGTTCTGTTGGTAGATTACGTTCCGTCTTGGGGTTACGATAAAACAGGGAATAGTATAAATAATGCGATAGCCTTGAATATTTTGTTAAAAAATGAGCTCCAGTGAATATACGGCATGTCACTGACAAGATAGTTAACGGTCTTTGTATTTTTGGTGATTATTGCTGTACTTCGTATTCAGTTATATCACTATGGGCATACGGTGGAGTAAAAATGAATAATCCAATTTCTATATCCCGATATTTCTATTTCAAATCTCCGGCTTAGTTTTGAGAGACGTAATTTAGGAATTATTTTAGATATCCTCCTTTTCTTTAGCATTTAAGGGTAACTTTAATTTCCGTCACGCGTAGTAGGAATAATAGATAATAATCTACCAGCTGTTATGATCTGTGAAACGTTTCTCTTATTTCAGATAACTTATTGAAATTGTAGGCAGTTATTATATTATACAGTAGTGCTTGTTTTACTATTGTGTAGTTGACGTGTAGTTCTTGTGTAATTCTTTCCATATTCGGTAATTAACCACAGTGTTCGTTCCTATTAGAGCTTAGTAGGATAAAATAATAATTAATAATTAATAATTATAAGTAGTAATGTATAGTTAGTTATTTTATTAGTTTTTATATTGCTTACTTTATTTACTGAATTTTCATTTTCCTTCTACTTGTCTTTATGGAAAAATAAAGGAATGCAGGTGTAGGACTATGAATGTGAGCGCGGGCATTAAGGAGCATGATGGAAGAGTTTGAGAGTATGAGGGCGATACTTACGATTATCACGCAAGACAGGAATGAAGGTAGGTCTCCTTTAAACTATGTACAGGATACGGTAGGTCTATAAGAGGGATGGGAAGGAAAGGGGGTAGTTGGAGAGGACAGGTGGGGAAATGTTTTAAGGGGAAGGAATCAGGGGGTAAAGAACTCTGTTCCTGGGCAGAATTCAGGACGGGTATCGGTGAGAAATCGGCATGAGTCCCGGTATGTAGAACAGCAGAGGTAATACGAGGAACTGGGAACTGTTGCAGAGGAGGCGAGAAGTAGGAGGGACGGAAAAGGTAGGAAAAGGAAAGATAGGATATGGGAGGTGGACCAGGTTCATGCGATGGAGAAGAGGGAGGAGAAAGTAGGTTCTGTAGCCATCAGGAAAGATAGGGAAGACCAGGAGGAGAGGGGATCAAATGGGATGAATGGGGTTTAGGCTCTGGTCATGGAGGATTCAATTCTTAGGCATGTGGAGGAAGTGTGTGGAAGAAAGAGAACCACGGTAGAGTGTTATCCAGGAAATTCGTTAAGGCAGATGTTGAAGAAAGTAGAAGGGAAGGAGGAGAGTAGGGAGAAGGTGGTAGGTTTTCACGTTGGTACCAACAATATAAGGCAAGCAGGTATAGCTACCGTACCAACATAGTTGGAGATGTGTCGAATAATGTTAATGCAACACGGGAGAAGTTTCAGAGAGTGAAGATTGTTATCAGTAGAATGCTGTGTACCGGGCGAGTTGGCCGTGCTGTTAGGGGCGCGCAACTGTTAGCTTACACCCGGGAGACAGTGGGTTCGAACCCCAGTATCGGTAGCCCTGAAGATGGTTTTCCGTGGTTTCCCATTCTCACACTAGTCAAATGCTTAGGCTGCACCTAAATTAAGGCCACGGCCAATTCCTTCCCACTCCTAGGTCTTTCCCATCGTTGCCATAAGACCCACGTGTGTCGGTGCAACGTAAATAAAATCATAAAGGAGGAGGGTTACTGACTGCAAGTGATCGGGGATTTAAATGAGTCTATGGAGTGAGTATATGGGAAACTGGGAGTGATATTTGTAGATCCTAATGGGTGGGTAGGAAATAGGGATCTGTGCTCAGATGACCTTCAATGGTACGCATAAGTTAGGAGGGTTGTTTAGAAAGGTTTTAGGATGATGCATTCAGGGTAACGGGGTGGACTAGTGAGCGGTGATAAAAAGTACAGAAGTCAAGTAAAGATGACGTTAAAATGTTAGTATTAAACTTGTGGTGTCGTTTGGAGTGTGCGTGACGTGTGACGTGGTGGTTGGTATGGGTAGGTGTCGTGTTGTATTTTAGATAAAGTATGTACGCTCAGAATATGACCTCGCCATACACCAGAATGGGAATGGTAAGACAATTCACCAAGAAAAACACAAGGCATAAACCAGGATACTAATCCAACTGACGCAGTACCAATCAACGCACGTGATGGCGTAGCAAAAGGGATGTAACAACACTCCAAAAAAAAAAAAATATATATATATATATGTCCGTCCGTGCACAAGTTCACAGGTAGTTTTCAATTTTCGAGGTAAAAGGTTTACAGCAGAGCGCATAAATGGAAGCTTTTTCACTGAGTCCATATATTCAGAGGAACCGAGGTAGGTACAAATTTCGTGAGGGCAAGGAAAGGCGTACGACAACAAAAAAAAGGGGAAAGAAGAAATAGTTTTTTTATAATAACAATATATTAGCAAAAAACACCCAGAAGAAACATTTACAAGCCAAAGAAAACAACAATCATCCAAAGGTCAGTTAGTTCTGACTTCCAAAAGAGAAAAAGCAGATGGGACAACCATGTTAATTTTCAGATCTGTTTTTCAAAGAGAACAACTAGACTCGAAACCTTCAATAATAATACAACCTCTTTTACATGAGGAGTGTCCTACACAAGGAAAACAGAAATTTACGTATGAACATGAAAAAACACTAAAATTTGAAAGACATATGGGCCACTGTACAATAATACATGTAGAAGAAAAAAAAGGGGGGGAAGGGATGCGGAATAGGAAGGTGGGGAAAGGGGAGGGACGTGAAAGAAAACGGTACCAATGGCTGCCAACAGGGATTTGGAAAATAGGACCAGCCAGTATCGATGAAATTCCAAAATAGGAAACAGAAGCTAGGTGATAGTTCAATTGATTCTATTCAAGCGTTTGCTCGGGAAATCAGTTGAATTTCAATGGTTCATATCGCAGCAATCACTTGACGTATCACAAAGTCCAACTTCGGAGTGAGATGGTAATGCAAATTCCAAAGTAAGGTACCGCTATCAATAGCTGCAGTTAGCTTATTATCAACATGAACTGTCATTGGTAGCCAGTAACGGCAATTTGAAAATTAACGAAGTGCAGCATTAAAAGAAAGTTCAAAGAACAACATGGAAATGAAATAAATTAAAGTTTTCGCTCACCCGTCCAGCAGTCGTAGCTTTTCAATGGTACACAAAAGCACATTTTAAAAGAAACATTGCACACAGTCCAGCTGGTAGCAAAATAAAACCAAGTCCTCCCTCCACACAAATCGTCGTATTCATCCCAACTCGCTGCTCAAGCCCAGAGCAGGCCAATTTATATTGAGGTAGAAGCGTCCAGAAAGGACGAGAGCATACAGTACCCAATGCGCAGCGAAGCGGTAGGGGAAGGAAAGAGGGAGGGTAAGCCACACGAGCAGTTGAAGCTGGACGGGCGAAGAGAGCACAGGCAGGTTAGTAGCGGCATATGCAGCGTAGTAAACGTAGAATCCATAAAACAGTAGAAAAATTCGGAGCACGTTATAAACTGTAGAACTACTGTAAAGAAAGGATTAGAATTATTTTAATATGTATTTACCAGATATTGTAATAAGACTTGGTTGATGGCAGAGAAGTGATATTAAATATGCCGACATTTTCTCACGAAACTGGAGTGTTTAGCGTAGGGACAGGATAGGAATGGTAGGAGGGATAACATTAATACTGGCGCAAGAAAAAAAAATTAAAACCAAAAACCAAACCAAACCCCATGGCACTACAGCCCTTGAAGGGCCTTGGCCTACCAAGCGACCGCTGCTCAGCCCGAAGGCCTGCAGATTACGAGGTGTCGTGTGGTCAGCACGACGAATCCTCTCGGCCGTTATTCTTGGCTTTCTAGACCGGGGCCGCTACCTCACCGTCAGATAGCTCCTCAATTCTAATCACGTAGGCTGAGTGGACCTCGAACCAGCCTTCAAGTCCAGGTAAAAATCCCTGACCTGGCCGGGAATCGAACCCGGGGCCTACGGGTAAGAGGCAGGTACGCTACCCCTACACCACGGGGCTGGCATAAAAAAAATTAAGGATATGAAACATCAATTCTATCTGTAAGGCTTATCTCTAAAGATAACAGGCAACATGAGGTTTTTCGGGAACGTGATGTCAGTTTACCAAATGTAACTTAGGAAGGTAATACGAATGAAGTTTGAGGAGAAAGGTTCAATAATATATTGGAACACTTCACCTTGCGAAGTTAATGTGAGTAGATTACGATTTAGAGCAATTCGTTTGTCTAGCATATGTACCGTGTATTACTTGTTAACACTATACCGGTTGCATACATACTATTACGAATAAAACAATGGGTGTTTTATTGAAATTATTTAATCGTGAATGACCCTGTTAACACACACAGATATACTGAAATGAAATGGCGTATGGCTTTTTTAGTGCCGGGAGTGTCCGAAGACAAGTTCGGCTCGCCAGGTGCAGGTCTTTCTATTCGACACCCATAGGTGACCTGCGCGTCGTGATGAGGATGCAATGATGATGAAGACAGCACATACACCCAGCCCCCGTGCCATTGGAATTAACCAATTAAGGTTAAAATCCCCGACCCGGCCGGGAATCGAACCCGGGACCCTCTGAACCGAAGGCCAGTACGCTGACCGTTCAGCCAACGAGTCGGACACAGATATACTTAACAATGAATGGCAATACACAACTTATTAGTGGCTCCTGGGTATTTTCAAAAATTACTTTTCCTCGCAGTGGGTCTCCAGCTAACAATCTTCACCTGGAAAGGGGGAACCTTTCGTAAAATGACTGACAGGTTTCAACTTTCACTTCGCGTCGCATTTCATACAGCAGTTGCATGTAACCAGGTTCAAACGCACGTCTATTGACTATCACAACGCAGGGCAACGGTACTCCCGACTCGGCTCCAGACAAGACCAGTAAGTCGCACAACCAATTCACGTGACCACTCTACACAGTAAACTATTCAACACATATCACTTGACAAGACAACAAAACAGAACTCAATACCAACCACTCCTGTTCGAGGATAGTCCTCTGTTACATTCCTTGCGATGAAATTCTGGTACCTTCCGAGTGCAGCCAGAACACGAGTGTCCTAAGTTTCGTTTTTCAGAAAATTCACGGAGACACCAAACCAAGCGGCAGGCCGGCCGGTAACTGTCCATCCTGTCTCACTCATCCCTTCCACGAAATACTGATGGGTGTTCCACGAGAATGACAGGCGCATTTCCACGTAACAATACATACACATTTGAAGTTGTAAGGATCGATGCCGGCTCCATCTAGTGGTTCTGAAGGTGTTCAAATATGCCAGTCTTGTGTCAGTAGATACTGTATACCATTAAGAGAACTCATAGGGAACAAAATTCCAGCACCTCAGCGTCCCTAAAATCCGTAAAAGTAGTTAGTGAGACGTCAAATTATTATTATTATTATTATTATTATTATTATTAAATACATACATACCCCATATCGTTGCACCTAATCGATGCATCGGTGAATAAATCACTTTCATCGGTTTATATCCAATGCTGAAATCTGTTCCATGTCAGTTTTCTCTTTTCAGCGTAATTTCTTACTATCCATTAATACGTGAGCCGTGGACGTTCTCTAAAGTCGCATTATAGCTACAGCCCATACACTTTTCATTCTCCATTAAAGTGGCGTTCGGATTTTTTTAGTGCCGGGATGTCCGAGGACAAGGACCTGCGCGTCATGATGAGGATGAAACGATGATGAAGACGACACATACAACCAGCCGTTGTGCCAGCGAAATTAACCAATTATGGTTAAAATTCCCGACCCTGCCGGGAATCGAACCCGGGGCCCCTGTGATCAAAGGCCAACACACTAACCATTTAGCCATGGAGCC
The DNA here is from genome assembly GCF_040414725.1 of Anabrus simplex. Lineage (NCBI taxonomy): Eukaryota > Metazoa > Arthropoda > Insecta > Orthoptera > Tettigoniidae > Anabrus > Anabrus simplex. The sequence continues at coordinate 289,620,788 of NC_090269.1, forward strand.
AATTCTCCTTTAATTTTTCGCATGTATCCTTTGATTCGTCTTGTCTAGCACGTAATGATTCTGAAAAATCTCATTTTTCTTCATGGTCCTGCTCGTATCCTTTTCCTTTCATGGTCCATGTAGGCCCTATCATACCCAGAATTCAATATAATATGAAGTAGATGGATTGTTTTCATTTCAATTATATTTTCTTGTTCCATGCAAGATCCCTTACAACTCAATAAATGATGACAGTTGCAGAGTTGATACTTAGATCATAATCTAGTGTCTAGACTTCACAGCGACCCCTTCAGTTCACAGAAGTAAGGTTATAGTGAACACCATCTAAATATATAAATGTATAATTTAGTCTGTAGGCTACACTTCAAATTTTTTGCCTTATAGTTTGTTTTTCACAATCTCGGATTATGTGTGCAAAGGTGGAATTTAGTTTCAGTTTACCTTTTGTCTGTCTGTTTTCAAAATCTCGGATTAGGTATACAAACGTGGAAAGTAGGATCATTTTTAACTTTTGTCTGTCTGTTAGGTTTCAAAATCTCAGATTAGGTGTATAAAAGTGGAAGGTGGGGTCAGTTTAAATTTTGTCGGTCTGTTACGTTTCAAAATCTCAGATTAGGTGTATAAAGGTGGAAGGTAGGATCAGTTTAACTTTTATCTGTCTATCTGTTTTCAAAATTTCGGCTTAGATATACAAAAGTGGAAGGTAGGATCAGTTTAACTTTTGTCTGTCTGTCTGTGTATTTGAGTGTTTTGTTCTGTTTGTTTTCTTGTTTGTTATGACATCACGGAAAATTGCTTTAGCAGAATTTCCTGAAACTCGGTATTTATATACAGGGATGGGCATCTTTTATAGCAGGCTATATGGTATTTGGTGACGGCCATGTGGTGTAGGGGTAGCGTGCCTGCCTCTCGCCCGGAGGCCCCGGGTTCGATTCCCGGCCAGGTCAGGGATTTTCTCTCGACCTGAGGGCTGGTTCGAGGTCCACTCAGCCTACGTGATTAGAACTGAGGAGCTATTTGACGGTGAGATGGCGGCCCCGGTCTCCAAAGCCCAGAATAACAGCCGAGATGATGCGTCGTGCTGACCACACGGCCCCTCGTAATCTGCAGGCCTTCGGGCTGAGCAGCGGTTACTGGGCAGGCCAGAGCCCTTTCAGGTGCGTTAAGTACCGTGGGGTTTGGTTTGGTTATATACTATTTGGTAAATATAGAGTGCTTTAGCATAATAATGGGACCAAAACCGGAAATGTCAAATTTCTGTGCATTAGCTGTATCGAGCTTACATAATAAAAATATGCAAAATATAGCTACCTAATATTTTTTAAGGCATTTTACGGTACCAGGAATAATAACAAACAGACAGAGAGTCAAAAATTGAACTGAACCTTCATTGGACTTCATTTTTCATACCTAATCCGATATTAAAACAAAATATGAGACGGTACAGACAAAAATTATATTGTTATTGTTATTGACATCTTAGATACATAAAACATTTGTTATCATACATTCCTTTCTTTTTTACTAGCTGCTTTACGTCGCACCGACACAGATAGGTCTTATAGCAACGATGGGACTGGAAATGGCTAGGAGTGGGAAGGAAGCGGCCGTGGCCTTAATTAAGGTACAGCCCCAGCATTTGCCTGGTGTGAAAATGGGAAACCACGGAAAACCATTTTCAGGGCTGCCGACAGTGGGTTCGAATCTACTATCTCCCGAATACTGGATACTGGCCGCACTTAAGCGACTGCAGCTATCGGGCTCGGTATCATATATTCCTAGTAGCCTATGTAGTGTAGCACTACCCAGTTCTTAAAACATAGGTAATAGTGAGAATGATCGCAGGATACTAAGTAACTATCAAAATTCATTAAAATTGTTGTAGATCCGAATAAGATAACACACATTCATAATTTTTCAAACGATGATTTCTCAACCCTACTTTATATACGATGAAAGCTGTCTAAAATTGTAACATGATATATTTCATTCTTTTATCAGTATCAATCTCATTCTTATAATGCCTGTCTTGTAGCACTGAAAAGGTGTCTGAACATTTCGATTTCAATGAATATATAGGGAAACCATGCGAATAAGATGTGCATAGCTTACCAATCAACATAGACTGTAATATGACCGAACCTGTTCACGATATCTTATTTATATTCATTGTATCGAAGCCCAGCAGTGAATGCATTATTCCGCTCACACATTCGTGCCTAATGGTCTGCAGTGGGGTGTAAACATGCCATGGCTAGCCGGACAAGCAACATGACTGGCTGGCTTCTAGCACTCAAAGCTGATATGCGTTACGTTGAAAATATGCGGGCTGTTATGAAAACTCCTGGCTGTACAAGTTACAAGACAAAGTGGAGGTATGGTGTCAGCAACATATATTATGCTAAACTCAAGCTCCCTTTATTAGAGGACAGCAGGCAGCATGGTACTAGTAGTACTAGTTGAACCTCTCCAAAATAATAAAGAAAACCAAGAAATGTGTTACCATTGATTTTGATCCGTTAAGATATTAATGAGAAACGATATATGGAATCGAAAACAATCACTCTGAGTACTGATCATAATCAACTGTCTTTTACAATCTAATCCTGTGACCACACAGCACAGTTTATGTGTATTTTTTCCCTTTTCCCATTTTACATAAATACGTACCATTATCTCTTTAATGTAATGTTCCTGGTTTTGACACGATAAAATAAATAAATAAATAAATAAATAAATAAATAAATAAATAAATAAATAAATAAATAAATAAATAAATAAATAAATAAATAAATAAATAAATAAATAAATAAATAAATAAATAATTTATTATCGAAGGATCAAGATGAAGACTTCTTCTTCCTCAGGGTCCTCGAGCGTGAGACTTTAGATCGGGGATACAAATGGACAGAAGGACCACTACCTCGCCCAGGCGGCCTCATTTACTGTGCTGTACAGAGGCTTTGCGCGGGGTTGGGGAGATTGGAAGGGATAGACAAGGAAGAGGGAAGGAAGCGGCCGTGGCCTTAAGTTAGGTACCATCCCGGCATTTGCCTGGAGTAGAAGTGAGAAACTACGAAACAAACACATCGAGGATGGTTGAGATGGGAATCGAACCCTTCTCTACTCAGTTGAATTCACAAGGCTGAATGGACCCCGTTCCTGCCCTCGTACCACTTTACAAATTTCATGGCAGGGCCGGGAATCGACCACGTGCCTCCGCGGGGTGGCAGCTAATCACGCTAACTACTACACCACAGAGGCGGACATATACTTCGTAATAAAGTATGAGAATATATTATTTATTTATTCCTGAAAATTACAATCATTTTCTTAATCATCGTTATCCGGTTCCTTAGATTACCAATTTGCGTTTTTCTACCACTACGAATAATTCTAATGTGAGTCAATGCAGAGTTTCACTTGGGCCCTTATAACTACATTCGGTGCGGACATGTTTCAAAGAAATCAGAAAGAGCCTAAGGGTATTGAACCAAGGAACACTTTACAGAAAGTATTGTGTAAATAAGTTCATTTGGCTAGGATTTGAATAAAAAAGAAAACGAGTAAAGAAACAAAAGAGATTTTAGGCTGTTCTGGAAGCGGTTGCAATATAATGTTAACAATAAAATTTAAAATCCATATTGACTAGATAATTTATTTCGTATTTTACGTCAGAACTTGCGGCCGTGACACTTACTGTATACAGCCCCACTCAAATTGTTTAAAATGTAATTGCATTTCGTATGATGCTTTGTTTAACAAAGTCAAATCAGGGTAATGTTTTCTGTACGTTTCCAACTTGTTTATTACTCTGCAGCTTCAACTAATAGCGACGTTCTATTGACTGCTTCTCATTTTAATTTTAGTTTGTATTTGAAACTCCAAGAGTCTGTCCTTAAAAAAAAAAAAAAAAAAAAAAAGAAAAGGCTTTTCGAATGGAGTACCGCAGTGAAAATTGAATGAAATCCACGGCGTAGGTGAAAAGGAAGAGTCTGGGGGGAAATTTTTCAAGTCCAAAATCAAAGAATTCTGTTACTAAATCATCATGTTCCGGTTTCAGTGCCATTTAGTCATCTGTGAATTCTGAGACTTCGTACAACATATATTAACGTCCTCGATAAATGCTTTACTGTCGTGTTATTATACTATGGGCAGAAAAGCATAATTAGTTTTACCACAGAGCATCTCACCTATCAAGATGAGCCTGTGGTGGACTTTATCATTCTCAAAAATTCTGCCTTATTGAACCCATGGTGGAGTTTACCAATCGAATATTTTAAATCAATCAAAAGAACCCAACCTTGTTGGAGGTAATAACTACACAATAAAAGAAAGTCACAGTTTTGGCTCCTCATTTTTATTGCCGCTAGGTGTCCAAGAAGGTGTTGGCTACAATTTCCGTGAGTCTGAGGTCAATCATTTATTGAACTGAACACACAATGATAAATTTCGAATTTCAAGAACCGTATATTCGACAGTTTTAACCTCCTATACTTTAGTATAAGGTTAAAGCCTTTATATTTCGATATATATCCTGTTCTTATAGGATCAGAAAAATATTTTTGTACAAACTGTGCGTGAGTTAGAATTGAAATTGAATTTATAATTTTCATGCCACAGAGGCTGAAAAGCCTCTTTATGTAGCGTCTTCATATAATACAACACAGGTTTATGAACACACTAACTAAATTTTTATAATATTAAAATATTAAATTAAACATTTAACTTAGGTAAACAATTAAATTTCAAGTACCAAAACCAGTAAAATTTTTTTGCTAATTTGTTTTACGTCGCACAGACACAGATAGGTCTTATGGAGACGAAAGGATAGGAATGGCCTAGGAATGGGAAGGAAGCGGCCGTGGCCTTAATTAAGGTACAACTCCAGCATTTGCCTGGTATGAAAACGGGAAACCACGGAAAAACATTTTCAGGGCTGCCGACAATGGGGTTCGAGCCCATTATCTCCCGGATGCAAGCTCACAGCCGCGCGCCCCTAACCACACGACCAACTCGCCCAGTAATCCAGTAAAATTAAAACATACATTATATAATACTGTAAGTAAGGAAGTAAATCATTAAGCCTATTTATTATTTTAGACTACAAGATCTAAAGAATCTAAAGCTAAAAGAGAGAAACAATTTTCTACGAAATATACATATTTAAGATTGTTAGATACAAGAATGCCTGATCTCAGCCCCTTGCGTACTCCTCCACGAAGTTAGGTGTTAATGACTACTTTAGTCGTGTACAGTTGGTGTTATTTGCGAAGCGGTGAAGATTAAAGATGATAAAGATACGTGATGCAGTGCAAACAAAGGATTTGTTAAATTTACTGTAGTGATACGATGGAGGGGAATTTGAAGAGTAGTTTTGTAAACCTATTATTTTTGTTATGTACCGACTTCATAGGTTTAAATGCGTTATAAAGGTAGGATGGGGTCTTCAGTTCGAGAATTTTCTGCGTAGCAACAGCTACTGACATTTCCGGACATTCATTAAGTTTCAACCATTACAGCTGTATATAATAGGGTCTTATGGCGACGATGGGACAGGAAAGGGCTAGGAGTGGGGAGGAAGCGGCCGTGGCATTAATTAAAGTACAGAACCAGCACTTGCCTCGTGTGAAAATAGGAAACCACGGAAAACCATCTTCAGGGCTGCCAACAGTGGGATTCGAAACCACTATCTCCCGAATACTGGATACTGGGCGCGCTTAAGTAGCTGCAAAAACAGTAAATATATTTATTTTATTTATTTATTTATTTAATTTACTGTATTTATTTACTTGTGCTTTTGTCTTTTGGTGTGTGTACCTTTTATTAGAAGCGTACGCAACATCGGTATTTCTAACACAATATTCTGATCAATAATCCTAAATTTGTGACTGTAGCGATAATTTTATCTGAATCATAGTTGCTACTGAAAGGGTGGAGATTGAGTATGACACTAGGATATTCCTTTCACTTTATAGCTCAGCACTACGTCACTTTTGGCACCGCGCACAATAATACCACACGATTTTATTCTGTAGTGCTGCCGTAATAAAGGGAGTTTATTACGTGCGGGGCATTCCTGTCCGACAAAACCAACACACAATAGAACAGACAGGGTTAGATTGTGGAGGTGACCATGTAAACGGCGATGGCCACAAGCCTGTGTGTGACGTCATGCGTCTAATAGTCCGGCAGTGGCGGGGGCGCACTTCAAAGGAGCCGACAGACAAGAGAATGCGGCCTCCAAGCAGAAGGGAGGACGAGTGTAGAAGACGTGCAAGAAATAAGTGCTGGAGTTAGATAACACGGAGAAAATATGGGAAGTGAAACTATAGAACTGAACAAGGCAGCTGAAACTAAGACATGTCGTCAAAAGCCACACGCTTCGTTCTGAGTTGCTCATTACCAACGTAATTTCGTCTCACACCCCAGACAGATTCTTTGCAATTAAAAACATGCTAATAAAAGGCTAATTTCTCTCTAGTTCTATAAACTTCAAACTCACCCAGCCCTTAAATTAATTTTTCATAGACCGAATGATTTGGGTGCATGGTATGACCATATAGCTGTCAGCTTGCATTCGGGCGAGAATAGGTTCGAACCTCACTATCGACAGCCGTGAAGATGGTTTTCCGTGGTTTTCCCATTTCAAACTAGGAAAATACTGGGTATGTACTTTGATTAAAGCCATAGTCACTTACTTCACGCATACTTTTTTTACACCATCGTGGCCGGTAGCCTTTCTGAATTATTGCGACGCGAAGACACCAGGAAGTAATGTCCATCTATATATATAAAATAAGAGTTTTGTCTGTACATTGCTCAGAATTTGAAAAGAATGGTATTTCGGTATCGGTCATGTCCACAGTTACAACAAAATGCATTTTTTACTTTTCCGTAATTTCTGTCTGTCTGTCTGTCTGTCTGTCTGTCTGTCTGTCTGTCTGTCTGTCTGTCTGTCTGTCTGTCTGTCTGTCTGTCTGTCTGTCTGTCTGTCTGTACACGCATCACGAGAAAACGGCTGAAGAGAATATTATGAAAATCGGAATGTAAAGTCGGGTGATGAACCACTACAATCTAGGCTATAAATTATTTTAATCACGCTGAGTGAAATGGTAGTTTAGGGAAGGCCTGAAATGTAATTCTCAAATATTTATATTATTAGTGGTCGTGTCTTAATGAAAATCGCTAGACAAAGATGGAAAATAATTCGCTACAATATAGGCTATACACGCTGAGAAAAATGGTAGTTTAGGGGAAGGCCTAAAATTTAATTGTCAAATATTTATTTTATCAGTGGTCGTATCTTCACGAAAATTGGTATGCAAAGTCAGGAAATAAGTCGCTATAATCTAGGCTATCAATAATGTGTTTCGCACTGAGTGAAATGGTAGTTTAGGGGAAGGCCTGAAATGTAATTCTCAAATAAGTTATTTATGTTATTAGTGGTCGTATCGATAAATACTACATAACTAACCTAACTTTAGTTATGTCGTAAGTTAGTAGTAGTTATGTAAGAAGTTTTTAAATTTCCGATCACTTATGTGTTATACATTGTTACCGTACCGCATATAATCGGAGATATTCATGAATTTGGATTTTTGTTACTAAGTCCATATCAGCCCCGAGTCACGAGAAAATGGGTAAAGAGAATTTAGTGAAAATCGGTGTGTAAAGTCTGAGAATAAGGAACTACAGTCTACGATATAAATAATTTTGTAAGACACCCTAATATCACAGAGTCGAAAGAAAACTAATGAGAAGTCCTGCAATATAAAAAGCTCATAAACTTTATCTGCAATAACACTACATTGACCATTGTTTGTTGTATGTGCTTTTGTCTTCTGTTTCCTCTCATACCCGATAGATAGGATTACTGCAGCGTATCGAGGTTTTTTTTAAAATTTGCTTGACGTCGCACCGACACAGGTAGGTCTTATGGCGACGATGGGATAGGAAATTAATAGTGGTGTGAAGGAAGCGGCCTTGGCTTTAAGGTACAGCCTGGTGTGACTGGTGTGAAAATGGGAAACCACGGAATACCATTTTTTTTGCTTAACGTCGCACCGACACAGATATGTCTTATGGCGACAATGGGATAGGAAAGGTCTAGGAAGTGGAAGGAAGCGGCCGTGGCTTTAATTAAGGTACAGTCCCGGCATTTGCCTGGTGTGAAAATGGGAAACCACGGAAAACCATCGTCAGGGCTGCCGACAGTGGGGCTCGAAACCACCATCTCCCGAATACCATCTTCAGGGTTGCCGGCATCTCCCGGATGCAAGCTCACAGCTGCGCGCCCCTAACCACACGGCCAACTCGCTTGGTCGTAACGACTGTAACAGCCTGCCTGTATATTGGTGGGAAGTAGCTGGGGTGAAAGATAACTTTATTCTTTAGCATGCCATTCCTCTGGTTCATACATTTTCTGATATATCTGGTACGTAACACACTGGTTCGTCATAGTATTCGAGCTATACAATCCCTACACTGAGTCACTGATTCGAATGAGTAGTGTGCGTATTTAACGGAATAATGACAGAGGAGTGTTCACGGCAGTTTGCGACCTGGTTATTCCAGCTCTGGAACTTTGGACTCTTAGATCGGCACCGTAGTACTGTTCGTTGAAAGTGAGAAAGTGTGCGGTTTTTCATTTGACCGAGTATTTTATATCATAACATTATTTTCAATCGCTACATTCCTACTGACGTTTTTGTAATGACCTATGTTGAATGCAGTTAGGAAAACCACCAAGTCAGTCTTTCTGAGAATCCCGTAGTGAAGCACGGGTACATCAGCTAGTCTATATCTATATCTATATATATAAAATAAGAGTTTTGCCTGTACATTGCTCAGCATTTGAAAATAATGGTATTTCTGTATCGGTCATGACCATAGTAACAAGGAAATGCATTTTTTACTTTTCCGTAATGTCTGTCTGTCTGTCTGTCTGTCTGTCTGTCTGTCTGTCTGTCTGTACACGCATCACGATAAAACGGCTGAAGAGAATTTAATGAAAATCGGTATGTAAAATCGGGGGATGAGCCACTACAATCTAGGCTATAAATAAAATTTAATTCTCAAATATTTATATTATTAGTGGTCCCATCGATAAATACTACATAACTAAAGTTATAGAGAATTAAATTTCCGATCATTTATGTCTTATGCATTTTTACCGTACCGCCTATGATAACGCAGATATTCATGAATTTGTATTTTTGTTGCTAAGTCCATATCAACGCCTAGTCAAAAGAAAATGGGTTAACAGAATTTAATAAAAATTCGCATATAGAGTCGGGGAATGAAAAACTACAGTCTAAGCTATAAAGAATTTTATTCACCCTGGATGAAATTTTAGTTTAGGGGAAGGCACCTAAAATTAAATTTTTAAATGCCTATGTTATTGGTCCTATCGACAAGTACTACATACCAAAAGTGGTAGAGAATACAATTTCCGATCTTTTAGATTTTATTCAGTTTTACCGTACCGACTATGATAAGAGTGGTATTTCACCCTCGGAAGAAAACTAAATGTGAAGGCTTACAACATCGAAAGCGCGTAGCATTGATCAACAATACCATTACATTGACCATTGTTTGTTATGATGTTCTTTGTCTCTTATGCTGCCCCCCATCTCGGATAGAGTTGCGTACCGAGTATAACAGCCTGACTGAATGTTGGCGGGAAATAGCTGAGGAGTTAGAAAATTTTCTTCTTTAGCATGCCATTCTCCTGGTTCATACATTTTCTGATGTTGCTGGTACGTAACACACTGGTTCATCATAGTATTCCAGCTATTCGATCCATACTCTTACGCGCTGTTTTGAATGAGCAGTGTGCACACTCATGGCAGAGGCTCACTTACTAGTAGTAATAGTAACCCTAAAAAGAGCCGTTTCTTAAGAAAATCGTCTTCCTCTTCACCTTTATTAAATTCTACATTCATTTAATTCCAAATTAGCAGTGAAGACAGAGTTTCTCCTCCGGTTTGGAGGAAAAATTTGCTTCCAAGTCAGATAGACTTTTTTCCGCTGCCAGTGTGGTGAAATTATATTTTCCGACTCATCGGGTACTCCTTGGAAATATATTAGTAAAAGGGCATAGTTTTTGCCCTGGGACTCTCCATTATTCGACCCCCGTGCCGAAAAATACGAAAAGTGTTCACGGATCACGGCTGTCTGCGGCTTGGTCATTCCAGCTCTGGAACTTTGGACTGTTAGAGCGGCAGGGTAGTACTGTTCGTTAAAAGTGAGAAAATGTGTGGTTTTCATATGATGGAGTATTTCATATGAACGCATTGATTTTAATCGCGCCAATCCTACTGATATCTTTGTAATGACCTATGTCCGTTTCAGTTGGGAAAACCACTAAGACAGACTTTCTCATGATGAAAAAAGGCAGGTGGAGAGTGAGTGTCTGCCATTATAATGAAAACTCCCCAACCTGATTGTGACTGATTGTAGGCAAGGGGGCCTGCCATTACAATGAAAATTCCTTAACCCAGTCTCCATACTAGAAAAGACGTTTGGTGTCTTCCCGGTCGCGTTTCTAGGGCAACGTTAAGAGCGATGCAATTTAATACAATCTTGCTCACAACGTGCACACTACCTAACCTAGAATTCTGTATACAATGTAGAATTCCGTAGCGAAGCACGGGTACATCAGCTAGCAGTAAATAAATTTGCCGTTAAGTACACAATTTCGTTGATTATCCTGATTTACTCCGGTTGCTACCAATTCATATTCCTCCCCGTAACACCAGACAGGCTGTCACCTTTCACTTACCCAGGTGCAGAACTGAATCACACAGGAACTCTTGATTTATGCAGGCTCTGAGAACCCCAAATGAAATGAGTGGTATGGTGGATGTATTCCACTCGTCAGCTAGTGAAATTCGTAGACATCCTATGGATGCCTCATCCTGTTCTGCGTTTTTGGTAACTGGAAGTTATATTTCATTTTTTTTAAATCTATCCGTCATTTCAAATGTATTAACACTTTCTTGTTTTCATGTTCTTTTCTTCCGTCTGTGTTTTGTAAATATGTAGCCTACATATTGTAGTAAGTGCTGTTAATATTATTACTATTTGAATGTATTGTGTAAATCTGTCATTTGAGAAGTAATAACTCTGTTGACAATAATAATAATAATAATAATAATAATAATAATAATAATAATAATAATAATAATAATAATAATAATAATAATAATAATAATAATAATAATAATAGACTAATAATAATAATAATGGCATGCGGCCTCCGGAGAGGCCTGCTGCAGGTCTTTCGATTAGACGTCATATAGGAGACCTGCGCTTCTGTGAGGATCGGGCCCTACCTATGATGAAATCCAATGCTGAAAACGTCACAAATACCCAACCCCCGAGCCATAGGAATTTACTAATGAAAGTTAAAATCCCCGACACGACCGAGAATCATACCCTGGATCACTTGAATCAAAAGCCAGCATGCTAACCAATTAGCCATGAAGCCGGACTCTGTTGATGGTAAATAAACAAATCAAATCAAATCAAATGGAGGTAGCGTTCAGATAAATAAATATAATAGTAAAATTAAGTGAATATTTAATTATCTCGAAAGCATTGAACTCGAAATAAACGTTCGAGATATTAGGTCGTGTTGAAAAACGAGGGCTGGAAACAATATAGAGGAAACTCTGTCGTCACTTTGCTTAAGAATGGTTGAGTGTACTGCGAGGGGAGGTGGGAAATAACATACCATAGTAGTATTTTTGAGGATACATGCAACACGGTGTTTCCTCATTCACCTCTACCTACAGCCGATCCCATTCACTACCCAGTGCCCACTATCACTACGGAAGAAGTGTCCACTGCCATCAACAAAATAAAGCCCGCGAATGCACCTAATGCAGACGATATCCCGGCCGAAGTATGGAATCATCTTGAAGAACAAGGTGCCGTATGACTTACTAACTTCTGTAACAACATTAGTAAGACTGGAAGAGTACCCGAGGCATGGCAGACCAGTAACACAATTCCAGTTTGGGAAGGAAATGGAGACGTACAAGCCTGCTGGCCAAACTTATGGGATGATCACTGTGTGCAGGGTTCAGCTTAATAAAGTGACCACCGGGCGAGTTGGCCGTGCGCGTAGAGGCGCGCGGCTGTGAGCTTGCATCCGGGAGATAGTAGGTTCGAATCCCACTATCGGCAGCCCTGAAAATGGTTTTCCGTGGTTTCCCATTTTCACACCAGGCAAATGCTGGGGCTGTACCTTAATGAAGGCCACGGCCGCTTCCTTCTAACTCCTAGGCCTTTCCTATCCCATCGTCGCCATAAGACCTATCTGTGTCGGTGCTACGTAAAGCCCCTAGCAAAAAATAAAAAAATAAAATAATAATAAAGTGACCAAATTCAAATGCCAAATTCAAATATGCAAATCCGCTCCTTATGCCATGCTATGAAAATTTTCGAAAGTGTTCTCGATGCGGGATTGCGAAACATCAATGGCTCATCTATCCAGTGCGGCTTTGTTAAAAACAGCGGAACAACAGATCCATCCATACACTTCATCTATGGACACAACGAGAAAGGAAGACAGTTCACTTGGGCTTTCTTTATTTGGAAAGGACGTTCTACAGAGTACCACATTATCTCATTTCGATTCCAATGAGGCTACACAGCGTACCTGAAGCCCACGTCAACTGGGTGAAACTTCTAATACCGAAAGTCTGTACGTACAGTACGCTGTGCAGCAGGAATGTCCGGTACCTTCGAAATCAATATTAGTGTCCATCGAGGATTAGTCTTGTGCCCATTTCTCTTCATAAACCGTCACAAATGACATCCAAAGGAGGCATCCGTTAACGTTATTGTACGCTGACGATGTCATTCTAGCTAAAGAGACACGTAAGCTCCTCGAACAGCAAGTACAAGAGTGCGACTAGAATAATGAGGGATGAAGTTAAATCTGAAGAATACAGAGTATCTGGAATGCGGTGGCCAAACTTATGGGATGATCACTGTGTGCAGGGTTCAGCTTAATAAAGTGACCAAATTCAAATACCTAGGAATACTCCTCACCTCGGACCACAGTACGATTCCCGTTGTCACGACAAGAGTCAGTTCAGGCGTCCTGTGCTATAAAAAAAAAAACTATTACATTCATCGCACAGTGGTCAGAACGATGGTCCTTTATGTAGCTGAATTCTGGCTAACAACATCGAAACATGAACACGCACTTCATACAATGGAAATGAAGATGCTGCGTTGGTGCAGCGGCTAGAACATACGAGGTATCAGGAACGATGAAGTGCGGAAGAAATCCAAGATTATCCCAGTCTCCGAGAACATGTTTGAATCACGCCTGTGATGGCATGGGCATGTACTATGTAGCAGTGAAACCTCAGTTTCAAAGACTTCCCTTCAACTGAACATGGATGGTCACCGACCACGTGGGCGACCTCAAACACGCTGGCTGGACCGGATGAGAGATGTCATGCGGCTCACAAAACTCAGCTCCCGGGGCACTATTGATGGATTGCAGTGGAGGGATTGTAGTAAGAATGTAAAGGAGAGGGCATATAAATCTCTAGTAAGACCACAATTACAGCATGGTTCCAATGTATGGGACTCACACTTGATGCGAGAACTGGGAAAGATCCAGAGGAAAGCAACACAATTTGTTCTAGTGATTTCAGACAAAGGAATAGTGTTACGAAAATATTGGAGGCTTTGGTCTGGGATCTTGGGAGTTAGGAAACGAGTTGCTCGATTAGGTGGTATGTTTCGAGTAGTCAGATGGCGTAGAATGACACTAGTAGACGAATAAGCTTGAGTGGAGCTTTTAAAAAAGGAAAGATCATAATCTGAAAATAAATTTGGATTTCAAGAGGACAAATTGGGACAAATATTGTTTTAGGACGAGGAGTAAGTGAATGGAATAATTTATCAAAAGGAAATGTTCGATTTCAAGTTTTTTCAAAATATTTAAGAGAAGGTTAGGTATACATTGATAAGGAATCTTCTAGCTGGGTGACGGCTCTAAATGCAGATAATTGATGATTGATTGAAACATTGTAAGAGACATACTCTATATAAATGGGAAAATGCAAAGAAGATTAATAATAATTAATGTTATTTTGCTTTACGTCTCACTAACTAAATTTACGGTTTTCGGAGACGCCAAGGTGCCAGAATTTTGTCCAGCAGGAGTTCTTTTACGTGCCAGTAAATCTACCGACACGAGGCTGACGTATTTGAGCACCTTCAAATACCACCGGACTGAGCTAGGATCGAACCTGCCAAGTTGGGGTCAGAAGGCCAGCGCCTCAACCGTCTGAGCCACTCAGCCTGGCTCAAAGAAGATTATGACGGTAGAGCATCAGAAGCGAAAACTGAATTGTGTGGGTTCAGACCTCGCCGGTGTTCCGTTGCTCATTTTTGTTCTGTATGTAATATCTCGTCCGCCTCTGTGGTGTAGTGGTTAGTGTCGTTAGCTGCCATCCCAGGAGGCCCGGGTTCGATTCCCGGCTCTGCCACGAAATTTGAAAATTCTTTCTTCCTCGTTTATCCCTTCCAATCTTCCCATCCCCCACCAAAGCCCCTGTTCAGCATAACAGGTGAGGCAGCCTGGGCGAGGTACTGGTCATTCTTTCCAGTTGTATCCCCCGACCCAATGTCTCACGCTCCAACAAAGGGCTGAAACGGGGTCCACTCAGCCTCGGGAGGTCAACTGAGTAGAGGTGGGTTCGATTCCCACCTCAGCCATCCTGGAAGTGGTTTTCCGCGGTGTCCCACTTCTTCTCCAGGCAAATGCCGGGATGGTACTTAACTTAAGGCCACGGCCGCTTCCTTCTTTATTCCTTGTCTATCCCTTCCAATCTTCCCATCCCCCACCAAAGCCCCTGTTCAGCATAACAGGTGAGGCAGCCTGGGCGAGGTACTGGTCATTCTTTCCAGTTGTATCCCAAGACCCAATGTCTCACGCTCCAGGACACTGCCCTTGAGGCGGTAGGAATGGGACCCTCGCTGAGTCCGAGGGAAAACCGACCCTGGAGGGTAAGCAGATTAAGAAGGAAAGATGTAATATCTCTTTGGCACGTACTAAGCTATATATACATGACGTGATCCAAACGCTGAAAACCTAATTTGAAGTACAAAGTGGCCGAGAAAATTAACTAGAGTAAGTTACGGTATTGAATCAGAGTGTATATCCATTATGTGAGAAATATTCCTGAGTTCTTCTTTTTTCCTTGGCCTGTTACAAATTTCTTGGATTTAGCACTATATTTTTATTTGACCCAGTTTTTACAGCTGGATGCGCCTGCCTTGCTCTTTATTTTATGTCGCACCGAAAAGATATGTTTTATGATGACAATGGAATAGGAAAAGATTAGGCCTAGAACTGAAAATGAAGTGCACGAAGCTTCAGAGCCCGTGAATTTGCCTGGTGTAAAAATGGGAAACCAAGGAAAGCAATCTTCAGGACTTTCGACAGTGGGGTTGGAACCCATTATCTCCCGAATCCAAGCTGACAGCTACGTGAACTAAATCGCGTAGTCACTCGTGAAGGGCTGTATCCATTTCCATGGTAGTGTAATGTGTTAGCCTATGTGTATATGAAAAGATGTGTATTAGGACGGAGAAAAACACCCAGCCTTCGAGTTTCAGGAATTTACCAGACGCGGTTAACCCTCTGGGCCCACATCGGCTACACTAACCATTCAACCAAGAAGTCGTAATGTCCCCCAATATTTTTACAACATCCACTGAAGTATGGCCCCATTCGTAATCTCTGAATATGTACTGGGACTGCAGTGTCGAAGGTTTCGGACCAGATTTCCAGCTGTACCCTTGGGGGCTGGAATAGGATGAATTCAGCCTTTTGAAAGCAATTCAGTTGATGTGGGTCATCCTCGAAGTGGATTCCCGTTGTTTGCTCAGACAAATGTCGAAATGGCTTCTAAATTAATCCCACCACTGCTTCATTAAAAATCCCAGACTGTTGCTATTTTGGGTCATCAGCTAATAAAGTGGATTTGTGCAGCCCTCCATGCCACCCTCTCCTCTGCTATCGCCCTAATTTCTATTAAACTACTGTAATCTGTTTTTCATATTCATGTCTTGGTCTCCCTGAAACATTCATGACCCTTACACTTCTCTGCAAAACTAACTGAAAAACGTTCTGATTGTCTCAACCATTCACTCTTTGCGGGCAATATTCGCCAAATTTTCCAGGTTTCACTCCCATACAATGCCACAATCCAGGGAAGGAGTTCCCAGAAACATTTTTTAAATACGCGTATCTCTTCTTCACGTGAGCAAATTTCATTCCCTTCTTAGGGTTGTCTGCACTTCATGCCCTCATTACTTCTGTCATCATTGCTTTTAACAGTACTTACCTACTTCCTTTACGAATTCATTTCCTGAATTACCTAACCTCATCAGACTACATTCCGTTACTTTCGTTTAAGTCACATTTATTTTCATCTTGTACACTTCCAAGACTATGTCAACGGTTTATTCAGTCTATCACTTTCATAATATTCATCCTTGAAAATATTCCTTCTCCATCTAGGGAGTACGACATCTGGGCGAATAAATAGTTGTAACGAGACTCATTGTGTTGTCAAGACCCTGTGAGTCCTGCAGGATCGTTTGAACTCGGAGAGTAACGGGCATTAAATGGTGGATGGGAAGTTACCGCTTCATAATGGAATTATTTTCTAAAAAATATAGAAAGAAAAGTTCTACTTTTGTTACTAGGGAACACAGAAGTCCAAGTTTGCCAGAATGTAAATAAAAATATTAAACATGTTGCATCAAACCAGTCTATGGACTGATGACTCAAACAACAACAAGCTCTTTAGGTTTTTTCAATAATAATAAAAATAATTGTACCATGAGTAAGGCTTCTCGTTAAGTTTAAACTACCACCTGATCTCCCACTGTGAAGTGACTGAACTGTCTTATTAAAAACAAGAATAAAAAGATTTAAAAGTTTTTACCTTTTGGGACCTTACGTCCCTAGCTTTATTTTCTAGTGCTACCTTGTGTTCCGAGACCCTAACTACCATCGAGAATGTTTGTATTTGGAAGTTGGTAACATATTCAATGTTCAATTGTTTATTTATGCTCGAAGATGCCGAAATATAAATATTATATGCCAGAAAACTGAATCTTAATGAGGCTCTTTATAGTTCAAGTTTCATTATGATACAGGTTCTCCATTAATCAGAGTTCAGATTTTCATTATAATACAGGTTCTCCACCAGTCAGAGTTCAGATTTTCATAATGATACAACTGTTTGACCAATTAGGTAAGAATAGCATCGCAGCTGCGCTCAGCGCACTAGCTTCGCGCTTGTTTCCAAAATCAAACATGTCGGACACACATATTAACATCAATGCACCTTCTAACTTCCAATATTCCACAAACCATACGGCACATTCCCACAAATTGACTTCACCAACTGTACAATAAACAATTTGTTCACTGTATAACGAAAAAAAAAAAAAACGACGCACCAGTAAGGAATTGTCCGATGGCGATAAAAATCGGTGGATGTTAGGAACAGACATAGCAAAACAAAAGGTCGAAAGTGCAGAACAATCTAATGATTTATTGCAGAGTTAGAGTGTTACAAAGTGAGGTCATCAATAAGGTGTTGGTCCACCCCTGGCCTCGATGCAAGCTGCCACTCGGCGTGGCATAGACTGATAAAGGTCCCGTATGGTGTCCTGCGGAATTTCTTGCCAAATGGTCTCCAACTGTTGGGCTAAATCGGCGACATTCCGGGATGTTCGCAATCGCCTTCCCATGACGTCCCAAATGTGCTCTATGGGAGAGAGATCACGCGACCGAGCTGGCCAAGGAAGGATAGGGTAAGCTTGAAGACAGTTCATAGCAACACGTGCCGTGTGCGGTCGGGCATTATCCTGTTGGAAAGTAAGACCTGGATGTCACTGAAGGAACGGTAACACAACCGGCCGTAGAATGTCATCAACATACCGCTGTGCTGTCAGTGTGCCAGGAATGACTACCAGAGGGATCCGGCTATCAAAGGAGATGGCACCACAGACCATCAGCCCCTGTTGTGGGGCTGTGTGGCGTGCGATAGTCAAGGTAGGATCCCCACGCTGGCCTGGACGTCTCCAAACACGTCTGTGGTTGTCGTCAGGGCAGAGTTGGAAACGGGACTCGTCACTAAAAACTATACGTTCCCAGTCAGCGCAGAACCACGTTGCTCGAGCGCGGCACCACTGTAATCTGGCTTGATGGTGAACAAGCGTGAGTGGTAAGCGGTGTAACGGTCAGCGCGAGCGCAAATTCCTCTCGTTCAGGCGTCTGTTGATAGTCACGGTGGACACATGTGTGCAGGTCACACGCTGGATCGTTGATAACGACGACTCCGGTGCTGTGACAGGTGTTCTGACAACCGCTCTGTCTGCCCGTACTGTTGTGGCCCTAGGCCGACCACTGCTGTCCTGACACTGATGCCTCCCGGCGCTGTCTCACGCTTGCCAGCATCGTCTGATCGCCGCATCACTTCGACCCAAATGTAAAGCGACAGCTCGATTCGACCAACCAGCTTCTTTCTATTCAATCGCACGACCACTTTCAAACTCTGACATCTGCTCGTAATGAGCACGAATCCTTCGGCGTGACATTCTTACAGCCGACGTTAAGATACCGCAGTCGATTGCAACAGCTACTTTGAGCATACGCTTCCAAATCGCGCCTTATATACACCAGATGCATGCGCAGTTCGGATGCGCGAAAGCTCCCGCTATTCATTCATTGGACACGAAACTTCAATCATTTGCATGTTCGGGCCGAATGTCTTTGCATACGTAATTTCCTTACAATTGGACAACGCCTTCCCGGTGCGTCGTTTGTTTTTGTTATAGAGTGTATTTAAAATAAAGCTAGGTTATGACATTCTTCTATCAAAGCTTTGAAAACATATGCCATTGTCAAGGGCTCTGATCCACTCACGGAAAATCAATAACACAGCGCATGCGCTCTGCGGTCTGTTCAGTAAAATCAACTGTCAAGCGACATCTCGACAGAAATGTATGAATATTTAAAAAACAGAGTGAGCATAAACAGTAGTATGCAGCTCGCCTTTAATGGTAATTAAGACACTCGTATAGAAATTATAAAACGAGCGAAGCGAGTTTTATAAACATATTCGTGTCTTAATTATTGCCATTATAGGCTTGTTCAATCAATCAATCAATCAATCAATCAATCAATCAATCAATCAATCAATCAATCAATCAATCAATCAATCAATCAATCAATCAATCAATCAATCAATCAATCAATCAATCTTGATCTGCATTTAGGGCAGTCGCCCAGGTGGCAGATTCCCTATCTGTTGCTTTCCTAGCCTTTTCCTAAATGATTTCAAAGAAATTGGAAATTTATTGAACGTCTTCCTTGGTAAGTTATTCCAATCCCTAACTCCCCTTCCTATAAATGAATATTTGCCCCAGTTTGTCCTCTTGAATTCCAACTTTATCTTCATATTGTGATCTTTCCTAATTTTATATACGCCACTCAAACTTATTCGTCTACTAATGTCATTCCACGCCATCTCTCCGCTGACAGCTCGAAACATACCACTTAGTCGAGCAGCTTTTCTTCTTTCTCTCAATTCTTCCCAACCCAAACTTTGCAACATTTTTGTAACGCTACTCTTTTGTCGGAAATCACCCAGAACAAATCGAGCTGCTTTTTGGATTTTTTCCAGTTCTTGAATCAGGTAATCCTGGTGAGCGCCCAGCTTTTATAGAATTTTTGAGGGGAAGCTTCCAGATCTCTTTACTGATAAACTGGATTCTTGCGCACACCCGTAATTTTAATTGGCTAGAAAAATATTTGCAATTTTCTGATAGGTTTATTACTATCGAAGAAGGAACCAGCTGAAGTTTTGACAACTTTGATACATAAACAAAACAATCCTCAAAACATACGGTTTGCCAACAGCAAGAATAAATATTTCTTTATACAATAATTAGAGTTTGTCCCGCTAGAGGGTGGAATTGAAACGATGACACAGTCATCTAACAGTTGAATACTAAAGTATCTTGTAGTACACCAGTTCAAGTTTGTTTAGATAGATGGCCTTGTAAAAGGCGCGCAGTTTAACTGGCTGGGGAAGGTGTACCCCCAGTACAATAATAATACACCGAGCTCGATAGCTGCAGTCGCTTAAGTGCGGCCAGTATCCAGTGTGCGGGAGATAGTAGGTTCGAACCCCCTGAAAATGGTTTTCCGTGGTTTCTCATTTTCACACCAGGCAAATGCTGGGGCTGTACCTTAATTAAGGCCACGGCCGCTTCCTTCCCACTCCTAGACCTTTCCTGTCCCGTCGTCGCCATAAGACCTATCTGTGTCGGTGCGACGTAAAGCAACTAGCAAAAAAACAACAACAACAATAATAATAATAATAATAATACTTATAGCTTAAGTACATGGCCGAAATTCTAACTGCAAATGTCGACAAGAAAGCTGCCACTGAGAAAAGGACGAGGAAAATGGAGATGGCACTCAATCACTGCCTCAAGACAGTGATGTACAGATTCTATCAAACACATGTCAAGCTAGAGTAACAATATACAGCATAAACCTTCGTCAGAACGAGGATTTCGGAGAGAGAGAAAAACTAAATTAAGTTCCTTGAGAAGAATTCTTGAAGAGAGTTTCCGAAGGTGAGTTATTCTACTTGATGTCGAGCAAGGAGTTCTACGAAAGTTGGAACAGATATCTGTTAGCATGTTACAGAGAACACCGGCGTTTTAAGGGCATATCAAAACAAAGGGAATCTAAAAGCTGGTGAACAAAATTCCCATTCTCCAAGAATGGGAATCTCAAACTCTCCAGCTTCCAGAAGTTAATCAGGACTTAAAATACGTGAATGTTCCAATGGAAGATATTTGGGAGAGTCACAATTTTACGAAACATTTACAGGGATAAATGATTACCCTTCAGTAAATTTCTAAGAGTTCTGCAGAAGGGCAGCTAAGGAGACGTTAGAGGCTAATATACCAATGTCAGAAAAGTAAAAAAATCATGGGAAAAACAATTTGAAGAAGGAATGCATACAGTTGCTTTTTTTTTGCTCATAGATGACCTCGGGGATCAATAACAATAACAGCAATAATAATAATAATAATAATAATAATAATAATAATAATAATAATAATAATAATAGTTATACGTATATCTCTCGAAAGAAGTTTAAAGTGAAGTTTGAGATAAATACAATCATTGATCACAGTGCAATAAGTTTCAGTGAATACAGATACTACTACTAATATGAAGTACGAGAAGGGGTTGAGTAATAAATTAATGTATGAGTAAATATCTGAACTAGCAAGTTTGATGACAAACATTAGAATGAATGTTTATATGGCAGTGAAGGGAAACTGCAGAGAGATAATTTACTGGTTAATTGAATTCCAACTTGAAATGGTTCGATAAATTAGAACAAACAACCCAGGACGAGTAAAACAAATAATCAAGAGTTATCATTAAACAGACACGTAAATGATAGTGTGGGTTCGAAGCGGTCATTCATTAACAAGGTAAATAATGGGCAAATGTTTACATAAGTAATTAATGTAACAATGATTGCCGTTAACACACAGATTTATCAGAATACATTATGGTATACATGATACATTACGGCCCCGTCTCATGTTCGCAACGACGATTAAACAGTTATGTAGCTTTGTTTCCTCTGTTGCTCGTGAGGAAATGCAATCCTCTTTCATTAATTACTCACAAATACGAATCGATGACATTAGGTAGGAAAAAAATCACAAATTCATTCTCATATAATAATAAAGAAGTCAAAACGGGCTGTAGAATAGAGAGAACCAGGGGAAATATATATGACTGCAAACGTTCGTTCCAAGTACGTAAAAATAGTCCTGAAAAGTAATAGCCAATACGAATTTAATCTCTATAATGAGCTGGTTCTATTTCTAGCTAGTCCAAATGTTTTAATTCTGGACTAAGGGCAAGAACGGCGTTTACATAATCAATCAATCAATCAATCAATCAATCAATCAATCAATCAATCAATCAATCAATCAATCAATCAATCAATCAATCAATCAATCAATCAATCAATCAATCAATCAATCAATCAATCAATCAATCAATCAATCAATCAATCAATCAATCAATCAATCAATCAATCAATCAATCAATCAATCAATCACCACTGATCTACATTTACGGCTATTGGCTAGTCCCTTCAAATAGCATAAATCTTTCGCCTTTTACTTATAGCATCCATATGCTACTAGTAAATCTGGAGTGTCTGCTCAAAAGGTGTTATTTTCACTTTAAAAGAAAAGTATATCGTCCGGTGCGCCTCGGTGATGTAGTGGTTAGTGTGATTAGTTGCCACCCCAGGAGTCCTGGGTTCGGTTCCCGGTTCTGCCACGAAATTTGGAAAGTGGTACGTGGGCTGGAATGGGGTCCACTCAGCCTCGGGAGTCAACTGAGTGGAAGGTTGAGGGATGGGGGGTCGATTACCACCTCAACCGTCCTTAAAGTAGTTTTCGGTGGTTTTCCACTTCTCCTCCAGGCAAATGCCGATGATACTAAGGCCACGGCCGCTTCCTTCCCTCGTCCTTGCCTGTCTCTTCCAATCTTCCCATCCCTCCACAAGGACCCTGTTCAGCATAGCAGGTGATGCCCCCCTGGGCGAGGTACTGGTCCTTGTCACCAGTTATATCCCCCACCCCGAAGTCTCACGCACCAGTACACTGCCCTTGAGGCGGTGGAGGTTGGATCCCTCGCTGAGTCCGAGGGAAAAACCAACCCTGGAGAGCAAACGGATTAAGAAAGAAGTATTTCGTTCAAATGCATTGCACTACTTGAACAATGTCAAATGACGTGTGCGTACTAGACCAAAAAAGTTTAATTTCTTCTGTGAACACATCCCTCACAACATGATCCGGTTCAAAAGGTCCTGTATGTATTGTGAACATCGGTGTGTGCACGTTATCACGGAATGAAGGTCGGGAACAAAGGAGATTATTTCCTTCGCATTATGGCTGGTAGGAAAAATATTCCCATTCAAAAGGTCGTAATTCCTGTGGGTTTTCAATGACGTATTTGAAGTATAGGAGCTATAACGGACACTGAGGCGTATGTCTGGCGACAACTGTTAGCAGGCAGGCTGCAGTGCACTCGTAGTTTGAATGCTCCTTGCTGTGATCGCTACTTATTCGTACCTGTGTGATGGTGAAGTAATACCATTCCGTCTGCAGTGAAATTAATGTTGGAACACTTAACAG
The DNA here is from genome assembly GCF_040414725.1 of Anabrus simplex. Lineage (NCBI taxonomy): Eukaryota > Metazoa > Arthropoda > Insecta > Orthoptera > Tettigoniidae > Anabrus > Anabrus simplex. Next base: position 289,644,095 of record NC_090269.1, read on the forward strand.
TGGCAGTCGCAGCAAAGCGCAGTCTAAACATGCAAAACGTATGTATACCGTGAAAATAAGGAATGTGTCCGTCCCAATATGATAACCTAACATACTCTAGCATTGTTATTGTTCTTGTTTACACAGATACGGTGATAACGACCCCCTATGTGCGAACTTCAAGTTTCTATGCCACCACAAGGATAACAGCAAGTTTTATGAGTGCTGCTATTTCGATAGGAGATGTAATTGAAAAGAGAAAACAAACGTACAACATAACAGGCAAAGTTCAACAAGATACGAATTTGACGAGATTACTGGGCACGCAAGTGAACTGCGAAGAACAGACCGTTCTACTCCGAGATCCACTGCACGAAGCCGTTACGGCACTATTGTCTCATGAATAAGAAAACAAAGCCGATGGTAAGAGTTTGCAAATAATTGTTCATGAACACATTCAGCGTTTCGCGTAAATGACTGGAAAACCTGAATGATCTGAATTAAATCCTTCTCGAAAGTGGAATGCCAACAGGAAAAGGAGGTGGAGATAGAAAGTCAGTTAAATCCACAGCGAAAGGGGATAATCTTAAAAAATTCTTATCAGGTAACCTACGTCTGAAAGCCATTGCACTAGAGCAGGGCCTCTCAAACGCCCAAAATCTCAAGCGTGCAAACTGAGGCGCAGAGGTCCTGTGCACAGTGCATCGGTCCCACTCGGCTCGGGTCGGACCTGCGTGTCGTCTCGGGGTGACTCGGCTAAGCTCGGCTCAACTCGGCTCGGATTTGGAGCGCTACGGTGTAAGTGTGGAAGAGGGAGACAGGGGGAGCGCGCGAGACAGGCGTGGGGAAAGAGTGAGATAGCGCTATTGCTCCAAATCGAGGAGTAGGGGTCTGCACTCTGGTCAACCAAGCGAAGTCGTCTTTTGCAACATGCACCGCGCAATGCACTGGTGTATGCACCCTGAGAGGCCCTGCAATAGACGTACAAGTAAGCGGATCTACAGTTAGTTTCTCTCATCGGGGTTGGCCGGCAGGTGGGCAGGCGCACGCAGTTTATCTGCCTCCCGTTGACACATCACTCCCCGCTCCGCGGGGTAGCAACAAGGACATCACTTCACTCACTTCATCCGTGCATGACATGATAAAACAATTAAAATTAAGAAAATAAGAATTCAGAAAATTAATTAAGAATTAAGAAAATAAGCTAGTACCTTATGAGAGAAGATGTTGCATCCACACACTTGTGGCTGGCATCGTTTTAGGAAACATTTAACATTTTTAACACTTTCGTAGCCCTCCATGCTGAGCTCTTCGAAACCCCGTCTTCTAGTTCAAGTCTTCTACGGGATTTTGTCGGCGTTGGTTCTAATCTTTCTGCGATTTCATTTACTTTTTTCTCGTTCAGTACGCCTTTTTTGAATACTTCGCTTCTTTTCGAGTAAAGAACCAGTTCCTATCAATTTGTTTACGAGTTTCCGCACGGTCTCTCTGTGTGGAGGGCGTACAGCTGGAAATTATGTTACAAATCAACTAACGACTTCCCTGCAAGACTCTGTTTTCACATAATTATCGTACATAAATACCATTTCCCCTACCATATACACATGTGGAGGCATTATGAGAATTATACCCCGAAGTAACATTTCACAACTCGAGAACAGTTGAAGAGAGAAACCAACACATACTACACGTTCTAAGCACGGACCTGAACTGCGAAGTGCGGGCATTTCCCTTGCTGTCGCTGCACTGTGTAACGGGAAGTAATGAGTCAATGGGAGGCAGATAAGCTGGACGGGCCTGCCGCCCAACCATTGAGAGAAACTCACTGTATTTATCGTCCGAACTAAACTGTAAGAAGATGCTCCAATATTACAATGACTCTGCACCAAGCAACTTGAAAATTTCACGTGCGATGCTTTTATGAGATATTCCTATACAATATCAGCTTCAAAACGTCTGCATCGGAGGTATGCGGTACGTGCCTGTTGTGGAAGAATAGAATAAGGAATGAGGCGAATCTAGTCACGAAGCAGAGGTTATTGTTAGAAAAGAAAATATGCACTTTAAGGGTTAAGGCTTTTTATGAGCTGCCTTGTCAAGACGTAGATAACAGCATGTAAAAGTGCAACCTTTGCCAAAGAGACCTGTTCAGGACGCATACTGCTCAAGGCAAATAAGGTTGTACAATCGTACAAATGGCTGGAAGGGATCCAACATTTTTTCAAATGGTTGGAAACACAATCAGGGAGAGGAGCGGTAGACGTTGGGTGGGCTATCTAGGAATATCCATTCATGTTGACTATGACTTCTAATGTCCATACCATAAGGCTATTCTGTGACTGATGTAGAGCACGGAATACTAATAGCCATGTCATTCAAATTCTGCTATTTTGACTTCACAATAAGGCACCTGACCATTTACGATTAATGTGCTTGTTCTTTCCCATCGGAGAACATAGTTTCCTACCAGCCGACCGGGTGTTCGGAAGACTGGAAAAGGGCATTAAACAACAGACCAGTATAACGACAAAAGAACTTTATTATGACTTTCAAGAAACATGGCAATGTGAAGATTCTAGGATCAGACTGGATCCTCTATTATGTTAAAAAGTTCGAATCAATTCAAAGTCACTTTGTTTGCAAATGAGGTGTCTACCTCTGTGGCTAATGATACACAAAAATACACTATTATCAAGCACTGTCCGACTCGTTGGCTGACGGGTCAGCGTACTGGCCTTCGGTTCAGAGGGTCCCTGTTCGATTCCCGGCCGGGTCGGTGATTTTAACCTTAGTTGGTTAATTCCAATGGCTCGGGGGCTGGGTGTGTGTGGCGTATTCAGCATTAGAAATCATCCTAGGTAGGGCCCTCATCTTCACAGACATGTAGGTCGCCTAATAGGCCGTCTACGAGAAAAAGACCCGCGCCAGGCCTCTCCGGAAGCCATACGCCATTATTATTATTATCAAGCACTAAATTTTAAACTAAAAAAAGACAATATTTTTCCTAAAATACAGTATTATACAATTTATACTAACAATTTTTCCATTAAACACACAGATGATCCTTAATAAATTTATATTATTTACACAATTCTACTCATAATATCTTCTGTACTTAAACACATAATCAACCCATATACAGTGCGTGGAAGCACTTCAAATAATACTACAAAACTGGTATAAGATTTACATTTACATTGCATTCTTTTTTGTGTGACCATTTTGGCACTTAACATGCCTAAAGGATAATTTCAAAAAAGTACGAGGGATCCTATCGGTGAAATAAATGGCTCTATCATTGTTACACATGAGTTTGAAACTGGTACGGAGAAAGATATTCAGCTACTTAAGGGAAGGAAACGACACCCGACCAACATCAGTCAGTTACCCTTTCGTTCACAAGGATTGCATAAAAACAAGAGGAGAAACCTGTTTGAAAAGCAATTTGGGGAAAAGTGGAGTGAATTGCCGGAACTGGACCTTTATAGATTCGCAATCTTACCTGGTTGGACAAATATACGCCGTTATACTGAGTGCATGATTGTGAAGGAAATGGAGATGGTGATTGCATAGAACCTGATGTAGGTGACATGCGAGTGTGATGGTCTCCTGGTTTTGTTGGTTTGTACTAATGGTGAGGTAGATGTTTCTGTTGATATTTTGTGGTAAGCTAAATGCGTTAGTGGGCCGAACGAATATATATTAAACATTATGCAATTACCATAAGCCTACGCAGACATTGAGGAGGTACTGATTATGATTGATCACAATAAGATGTGGTTGACATTGCGAAGTAACGGATTGTGATTATATCGAACATGATGTGTGTGACGGTCGAATGTCATGTTATCTTGTTAATTAGTGTACAACTTTTCCTAAATTGTTATAAAAATAGGTACATCTATGATGTATGTATTGCTGTTTTGTTGTATGCTATAGCCTCATTCCTATTCAAAAATTGTTATTTCCGATGTGACTAAACAAAAAGGGTAAAAAAATTGTGTAATTATTTTTCTGTGTATAACTTATAGCCTACTCAGAATTATATTGTGTTTATTGTTCGAATTTCACGTTGTGCCAAAATTTGGTATATAACGATCGCTACTATAGAAAAAACCTGTGAGCAAACATTCCATACATACACCTTTAGAGTTTTGCAATGTTTGGCAGAATATTAAAGGAGAAACATGAAATTTAAAATGTAAAATTCGAAATTTGGGAAAAGGCAAAAAAAGTTAGATGTAGATTTCTCCGGCGAATTATTACCGAAAAATTTCCGGAACTAATGTTCTCAGCAAAATAATCGAAATATCTATAAGGGACGGTGGATAGCTACGAGCAAGGAGTAGGGTATATTGAGGGCTTCAGCCGCCTCCGATGGGTGACGTCACAACGCGCGGTTTGAAAAGCGGAGTGCTGGTTAAGAGTGCGCCCTTAACCTCACATGACCTTAACTGGAGGGGCGATTTGAAATGCGGACTAGTGGCTAAGACGTTACGCTGGCTACGTGTTCGGGCTTAACCTCACAGACCTCGGGTTCGACTCCAGGGACGTTAACAATATAGACCTAAGTTCGATACCCGAGTTAACCGCATAAGGGTGCAGGCTTAACCATACATGACGTTAATGGCTAAGAGTGTCGGCTTAACCTCACGCTGACACGATGGCGTGTGGCCTCCGGCGAGGCCTGGTGCAGTTCTTCCGATTTGACGCCATATAGGCGACCTGCGCGCCTGTGAGGATGGGGCTCTATCTAATATGAAATCTAATGCTGAAAACGTCACAAACACCCAGCCACCAAGCCATAAGAATTAACTAATGAAAGGTAAAATCCCCGGCCTGACCGGGAATCGAACTCGAGACCCCTTGAACCAAAGGCCAGCATTTATCCATGGAGCCGGGCTACTGCGAGGTAATAATGGTGTTTGGCCTATGGAGTGGCCTGATGCAGGTCTGTCGAGTTGACGTCCATGAACGGCCGAGGTGAGTGGTAGAGACGTGAGCTCGGAGTGGCAGGTACGAGCTTCAACTCGCATCTTGCTTTCAGAGTTACACTGTGTGCATCTCCACTGCAGGCTAGGGGTGGCATGTTTGTCTTTTACCGGGAAGATTCGGATTTGAATCGCGACTTACCCATGGACTGAGACTAAAGTTGATTTTCAGCCAACCGAGGTTCCTTCAGACATGAACGTCAGTCAGTTCTATCTTGAGAAATGCCCTTTCAATTACTATAGGTCTTTAGAGACGTCACGATATCAGATTTTTGTTCCGCAAATGATTATTTTTTTATCGTGCTGGAAGTCATTGACACAGACTTGTTACATCTCTCTGTACTCGTTTCTCTCATGTCTAAACAACGTGGCCCAAGGGATTGTTGAAGCACTGATCTGCGATCTGCTTTCCGAGCGGAAATTTTCGATAGGAGCCCAATAATATCATGAATCTGGTTGATCCATCTTTCTGCGACTCATCACCGTAACTTTTACGATTAACTTATCCTTTGATGATTAAATTTTCCTTTTCACAACGTGGCCCAAAAATTATAGCATTTTCTTCTCCACAATGTAATAGAAGATGATTTTCTACCTCTACTTCCTGGATGATTGAATCATTTGTTCCCCAGGCCGTCGGGTTTTTTTCTAAACATCCGCTGCCAGCACCACATCTCGAAGACAGTGATGCAGTTTTTGTCTTTAGCCTTCGCTCTCCACTCTACGCGTTGAATTTAAATAACTACAAACAACCTCAGCCAACTTTTGGAAAAAAAATGGCCGGTGACTAACCGAGTACACTACTGACGTCAATCCAGTCTTGAATCTCAAGTAATGCAATCGAGAGAGGTGTAACTTCCACCATGTTTCACCCCTATCCATTTGACTGGCATGAGTCCTCCTGACAGAGTTACCAAAGGAACTGCCAAAAGTGAGGAATCAAAATGCCAACCAAGACTCATTATGTCTGATATAGAATATAAAAATATACCTGTATATCAACGTTGTAGATGCTGAGTGCAAGAAGAAGATCAGTACGAGCCGGAAGAAAATTGCGATATTACTATAAATATCCTTTTCCCCTACCTGCATATTTGAAACGTCTTCCAGAACAGCTCCAAACTCCTGAGGAGTACTATTGCTATTCGGAAATTTTTTCAGACTATCAAGGTCAGAGTATAAATTCTAGCTTTTTCAATTACGGATTTTGTGAACAATACTGCTTCTTCCACCTTGTATGATCAGCAACTCTCTTATTCAATAATTTTCATAAACTGGTATATCCATTTCACTATGGTAGGCCTATTTCTGGAGAACTACTACTAAAATGCTTTTATTTATTCCCAGAAATGGAGGACGGGCCTCTTAGACGGCGATGCCGTCTCAGGCCAGGAGATTTGTTACGGTGAAGGAGGTGAGAGGGTTGGCGGCCGTGGCCTATACTAGGAACTGTCCTGTCATTTGCCTTAGTGCAGGAGAATGGAAAATCACGGAAAACCATTCTCAGGATAGCCGACGTTGGGTATCAGCCCCTCTCCGTCTCTCGAATGCAGACGCGTAGAGCCACGGCAGAGCCGCGGCCACCCCTCCTCTGCTCGGTTGGTCGGTCGGAGTGCAGAGCCGTCGGACCAGCCGAACCCCACTCTGCAACTGCCAAAATATCTATTTATACAGAATCCCTATGTCTGCAATTTTCTTAGCGATACTGAGAAAAACATTTCAGCATCTGAAATTGGTACCAATACCGCTACAAGTTGTTACCTGCCCTTATAAGGAAAATACAAAATACCCATCCAAAACCACGATTTTTGGACCTTAAAGAAACAATTCGTTTCTTCCAGTGAAGTGGTGGTATCATCTTCACCATGTTGATGCGCGAAGTTTTATCTATCGGCATAAATTTGAACTACCGTACTGTATGCCCGCCTCTGAGTTCTGTAGTCTTCCACAATGATACTCGGAAAAGGAGAACGCTTTAGAAGACTGAAATTGGCCCTAAATATATCTTATATGAACAAGAAATGACGACCGTCAGTCACATTTGTAGCGTTGAATGAAAAATATTTCCTTTCAGTGAAGTGAACGTATCTTCACCATTCTCGAGTATACAAAACTCTTATCCCTGATTATGGTGAGTAAGATCTGACAAATTTTGATCGTGGATGCTTCGCTGTAGATACTTCCATGGAAAAGCTGAAATTCCGCACGCTTGGTACTTTCTCAATAAAATATTTCTCATTTAGCGAGAAGAGATTATCAATCGTTATTAAAGTAGCAAATTTAATATCATCTAATGTGGTAATTATGACTATTCCTGTGTTTAACATATTCATTTCAAATTTCAAATTACTTCTCACATTGCAATTTCCGGATGTCTTCTCTGCTAGATGGGTAGTTGAAACTTCTTCAAGGACAGTTTTAGGTTTTCTGTTGCTCTATTCGCAACTGGTAGACTACTACGGTTAGATCCTTCGTCTATTCTCCCCTTATTTTTAACAGAAATGATACTGTTGTTTCCTTGTTTCGTAAAGTGACAATATTTGAAATATAGCGCAATGGAAAATCAACCATCCAAACATGTTTGTCTGTTATTATTATTATTATTATTATTATTATTATTATTATTATTATTATTATTATTATTATTATTATTATTATTATTATTATCGTAATCATCGTAATCAGGCTGAGAAGCTCAGACGTTAGAGCACAGGTCATCTGAAGACAAGTAAGCGAGTTCGATCCCGGTTCAGTCTGCTGGTATTTGAATGTGTTCAAACAGGTCAGCCTTGTGTCGGTAGATTTACTGGCACAGAAAAGAACGCGTGTGGGATAAAATTCTGGCACTTCAGCGTCTCCTAAAATTGCAAGCGTATTGGAACCCCGACACAAACGACGGTTTAAGTTGAGGTGTTGATCAACCCTCGGAATAGGGCTACTCTTCCTTTCTTTTGTTATCGTTCGTCTGATTTTTAATTTACTCTACGTACGATTTGTATTATATAGATGATATGATTTTTGTAAGTGTGATTACTTCTGTTAATACTATTACTGTTATTATTGTTAATATTATCATATTATTGTCATCAATAGTTATTGTTAAGTGTTCTAGGCTAAGACTGGTTAAATGTAAGAAAGGGAGTATATCCCTAACTTTGCCAGGATAAATAAAACATATTACTTACTTACTCTGTTCGTATCATCAAATGAGGCTATTTTTTTATTTTTCGTGCATTATGCTTCGTGTGTTGTTTGAGTCATCAGTCCATAGACTGGTTTGATGTAGCCCTCCATGCCACCCTATCCTGTGCTAACCTTTTCATTTCTACGTAGCTATTGCATCCTACATCTGCTCTAATCTGTTTGTCATATTCATACCTTGGTCTACCCCTACCGTTCTTGCCACCTACACTTCCTTCAAAAACCAACTGAACAAGTCCTGGGTGTCTTAAGATGTGTCCTATCATTCTATCTCTTCTTCTCGTCAAATTTAGCCAAATCGATCTCCTCTCACCAATTCGATTCAGTATCTCTTCATTCGTGATTCGATCTATCCATCTCACCTTCAGCATTCTTCTGTAACACCACATTTCAAAAGCTTCTATTCTCTTTCTTTCTGAGCTAGTTATCGTCCATGTTTCACTTCCATACAATGCCACGCTCCACACAAAAGTCTTCAAAAACATCTTTCTAATTCCGATATCAATGTTTGAAGTGAGCAAATTTCTTTTCTTAAGAAAGCTCTTCCTTGCTTGTGCTAGTCTGCATTTTATGTCCTCCTTACTTCTGCCATCGTTGGTTATTTTACTACCCAAGTAACAATATTCATCTACTTCCTTTAAGACTTCGTTTCCTAATCTAATATTCCCTACATCACCTGCCTTCGTTCGACTGCACTCCATTACTTTTGTTTTGGACTTATTTATTTTCATCTTGTACTCCTTACCTAAGACTTCATCCATACCATTCAGCAACTTCTCGAGATCTTCTGCAGTCTCAGATAAAATAACAATATCATCGGCAAATCTCAAGGTTTTGATTTCCTCTCCTTGGACTGTGATTCCCTTTCCAAATTTCTCTTTGATTTCCTTTACTGCCTGTTCTATGTAAACATTGAAAAGGAGAGGGGACAAACTGCAGCCTTGCCTCACTCCTTTCTGGATTGCTGCTTCTTTTTCAAAGCCCTCAATTCTTATCACTGCAGACTGATTTTTATACAGGTTGTAGATAATTCTTCGTTCTCGGTATCTGATCCCTATCATCTTCAGAATCATAAATAGCCTGGTCCAATCAACATTATCGAATGCCTTTTCTAGATCTATGAATGCCATGTACGTGGGTTTGTCCTTCTTGATTCGATCCTCTAAGATCAGACGTAAAGTCAGGATTGCTTCACGTGTTCCTACATTTCTTCTGAAGCCAAATTGATCTTCCCCCAACTCAGCTTCAACTTGTTTTTCCATTCTTCTGTAAATAATACGTGTTAAAATTTTGCAGGCATGAGATACTAAACTAATAGTGCGGTAGTTTTCACACCTGTCAGCACCGGCTTTCTTGGGAATAGGTATAACAACATTCTGCTGAAAATCGGATGGGACTTCTCCTGTCTCATACATCTTGCACACTAAATGAAATAACCTTACCATGCTGGTTTCTCCTAAGGCAGTCAGTAATTCAGCGGGAATATCATCAATTCCAGGTGCCTTGTTCCTATTTAGGTCACTGACAGCTCTGTCAAACTCTGACCTCAAAATTGGGTCTCCCATTTCATCAGCATCAACAGCCTCTTCATGTTCCAAAACGAAATTATCTACATCGTTACCTTGATACAACTGTTGGATATGCTCCTGCCATCTTTCTGCTTTGTCTTCTTTCCCTAGAAGTGGCTTTCCATCTGAGCTCTTAATATTCATGCACCTAGATTTCCTTTCTCCAAAGGTTTCCTTGATTTTCCTGTATGCAGCATCTACCTTTCCCAAGACCATACAGCCTTCGACATCCTTGCACTTCTCCTTCAGCCATTCTTCCTTAGCTACCTTGCACTTTCTATCCACTTCATTCTTTAATCGCCTGTATTCTTTTCTGCCCTCTTCATTTCTAGCATTCTTGTATTTTCGTCGTTCATCAATCAGGTCTAGTATCTCCAGAGTTATCCACTGATTCTTAGTTGATCTTTTCTTCCTTCCTAACATTTCTTCAGCAGCCCTACTGACTTCATTTTTCATGACTCTCCACTCTTCCTCTACTGTGTTTCCTTCGGCCTTTTCATTTAGTCCTTGTGCAACATGTTCCTTGAAACAATCCCTCACACTCTTTTCTTTCAACTTGTCTAGATCCCATCTTTTTGCATTCTTTCCTTTCTTCAATTTCTTCAATTTCAGATGGCATTTCATGACCAACAAGTTGTGGTCAGAGTCCACGTCTGCTCCTGGGAAAGTTTTGCAATCCAACACCTGGTTTCTGAATCTCTGCCTAATCATAATGAAGTCTATTTGATACCTTCCAGTGTCTCCAGGTCTCGTCCACGTATACAGCCGTCGTTTGTGGTGTTTGAACCAAGTATTGGCGAGGACTAAATTATGGTCAGTGCAGAATTCAACCAGCCGACTTCCTCTTTCGTTCCTTTGTCCCAATCCAAATTCTCCTACTGTGCTACCTTCTCTTCCTTGGCCTACCACTGCGTTCCAGTCTCCCATCACAATTAGATTCTCGTCACCTTTGACATATTGTATTAAATCTTCTATCTCCTCATATATTCTTTCAATTTCTTCATCATCCGCTGAACTAGTAGGCATATAGACCTGCACTATTGTGGTGGGCATTGGTTTGGTGTCTATCTTGGCGACAATAATTCTTTCACTATGCTGGTCGTAGTAGCTTATCCGCTGCCCTATTTTCTTATTCATTATTAAACCAACTCCTGCATTACACCTGTTTGATTTCGTGTTGATAATTCGGTAGTCGCCTGACCAAAAATCCGGTTCTTCCTGCCAACGTACTTCACTTATACCAACTACATCTAACTTTAGCCTATCCATCTCCCTTTTCAGATTCTCTAACCTACCACAACGATTCAAACTTCTAACATTCCACGCTCCGACTCGCAGAATGTCAGTATCCATCTTCCTGATGATCGCCCCCTCTCGTGTAGTCCCCACCCGGAGATCCGAATGGGGGACTAGTTTACCTCCGGAATATTTTACCCGGGAGGAAGCCATCATCAGTACATCATTCATACAGAGAGAGCTGCATGTCCTCGGGAGGTGGTTACGGCTGTAGTTTCCCGTTGCTTTCAGCCGTGTAGCAGTATCAACACAGCTAAGCCATGTTGAGTATTATTACAAGGCCGTATCAGTCAATCATCTAGACTGCCGCCCTTGCAACTACCGAAAGGCTGCTACCCCCCTTTCGATGAACCATTCGTTAGTCTGGTCTCTCAACAGATACCCATCCGATATGGTTGCACCTGCGGCTCGGCTATCTGCATCATTGGGACACGCAAGCCTCCCCACCGCGGCAAGGTCACATGGTTCGCAGAGGAGGTATGCTTCGTATTTTATGTAAGCGCACGTAAACTTATGAACATCGTATATTATCAGGTATTATTTCAATTATGACAGTAAATGTCATTCAATTATATTAAAAGGTAAAACAAACCTTTGTGTCATTTATTATTCCTTCATCTTTGCCTATCACGACAATTTATTCTCAACACACGTACCATAAATAAGCCATTAGTAGCTTATGACGTTAGAGCGGCAGACTGCTATCCATTATATCTTGGAATTCAATGTCATAATTACGACAAGGAATGCACGTACAAATCTCCAGGTTGAATAAATACGTTGACAATGTATCGATCATGCAGACAATCGATCATTTTTCTCAGTCGTGCAAATATTCAGAGCAGTTATTAATGGTCGTGGATGGAGGAGCTTAGAAGACAATGAACCTGCTATCTGTCCAGGTGGTCCCCAGATCGAGTCCCTACTTCAACATGGAATAAGCCTCTGTTTCTGTCATCCTTAAAGTCTGAATTATTTAGAATTGACTTGTACAATATATTATTATTATTATTATTATTATTATTATTATTATTATTATTATTATTATTATTATTATTATTCAAGCTGTATGGAAAAGCGCAAAAAGCCTGAGCACAAGCCTGAGGGTTCGATCCCAGCTCACCCCAGTTATATTTGCTGAAACGTTCTCAAGTGGAAACAATTCGGCTGCAGACCTGTCTCGTAGAATACCATTCTTCTTCGTTATTCCAAATTTTGGTGATCTGTTGTTAGCCTCGTACTACTACTAAATGTTTTCAATCCTTCCCTGAAGGGGGAGGCGGGCCTCTTAGACGGTGACGCCGTCTATCAGGTCGGGAAATTTGTGACAGTGAACGAGATGCACAGAGAAGGTGAGGGGGTTGGCTGCCGTGGCCTATACGAGGAACTGTCCCGGCATTCGCCTTAGTGCAGGAGAATGGAAAACCACGGAAAACCATTCTCAGGACAGTCGACGGTTGGGGCCAGCCGTGAGGACCAGCTCTGCACCGTCTTCCGAATGCAGAGGCGTAGAGCTACGGTAGAGCCGTGACCACCCCTCCTCTGCACGGTTGGCCGGTCGGAGTGCAGAGCTGTTGGACCACGGACCAGCCGTGGCTACTTATCGGCATCTACCGACCTAGTCTCGTATGTCGTCATGTAGACCTTATCAGTTAGATTTTACTATTATACAGTGAGTGTGTAATATAGTTTAGCTGCGTGTTTCATTGCCTCAGTGATGCCATAAATGAGCCACTAATAATAATAATAATAATAATAATCAGCAGTATCATCATCTCGTCCGGCTCCTTGGCCAGAGTAGTCACCTTGGGTTCAGAGGGCCCTGGGCTCCATTCCCGGCCGGGTCGGAGATTTTAACCTTAAATGGTTAATTTCCTCTGGCTCGGGTATTAATTCAGTCCTCAATATCCCTGCAACTCACACACCACATACAACACTATCCTACACTACAATAATACCCAGTTTCCCATACATGAAAGATGCCGCCCACTCTCATCGGATGGTCTGCACTACAAGGGCTACAACAGGCTCGTAATAACTACACGGAATTAAAAAATTAATTATTACCTGTCCATTATCAGTCCTAATGGCCTGTTGCAGTTTTGGTACTTTTTTCGGACTCTCCCAATGGATCTTCAGCTTTGTGGTACATAGTAAAGGACCTGCCTTGGTATTCTGTACTTTTCCATCCGACGGATACGCAGAAACAGTTCGTTCTGTAAAGTTATGTATGGTTTTAATACGGATCTATTTTCAGTTTTTTCATAAGTAATGAACAACGGCCTGCGGGTTTATTCTCAGTAATTGCATTTCAATTGATCTACGTTTCGTATATCCTCTTTCTGAAGCTACAAACATGGAAACAATAGATGAGAACTTGTTTCACTATTTCATAAACCTTCAATCTAGTGTGCTTTCGAGGGTTTCTTTGAACACCTGACTGACAATTGTAATTTTGAATTTTACACTGCATATCTGATTCTTCTATGTCGTTGTCTGGCAGGGACATTCCGCTATGGTGAAATGAAGTGGTGTATGGCTTTTAGTGCCGGGAGTGTCCGAGGACATGTTCGGCTTGTCAGGTGCAGGTCTTTTGATTGGACGCTCGTAGGCGAGGATGAGGATGAAATGATGATGAAGACGGTACATACACCCAGCCCCTGTGCCAGAGAAATTAACCTATGATGGCTAAAATTCCCGACCCTGGCGGGACCCCTGTGACCAAAGGCCAGCACGCTAACCATTTAGCCATGGAGCCGGACTCCGCTATGGTAATCGAGCGCCTAGTGTTGGGGGGCGGGAAATAACCGAACTTACTAAGGGCAGCGATGGCTTCGGGCGGATGAGCTTTAGGTGAGGTGATGATCTCTTCAGTGGATGAAATGCCACTGGAAGGCATCTCACCATGTCTCATGGAGCTTCTTTGAAATGATCAAAGTAGAGGTCCATGAGACTCTGCTGACTGCTCGTATCAGCAATAGGGCTGGTGGCGGATGAATTTGGCACTAGAGCCAAACGGCAGCGTCCAGATCTCAGTCAGCAAGACTAATCTTCGCGTCAGGCGGCAACCGGATGTTAAACATTTTGCCAAACCATGCTCACCATGAGAGTATGACGTATTTGCAGAAAGATACGTTACCTCCCAGCAAAAGCGAGGATATAGACGGATAATCACCCCCACCCAACCCCGCGCAAGGTTACTTCCCTGCAAAAGTGGGATAAAAACTATGTCACCTGCCTCTTACATTTTATACCAGAAGGAAAAAAATCCGACTACATGGCTGCATGATCAGCGCTGAGGCCTTCGGCTCAGAGGGTTCCGGGTTCGATTCCCTGCTGTGTCGGGGATTTTAATCGCGTCATTAATTCTCGACGACTGGGTGTTTGTGCTTGTTCCGACACTTTCCTTTTCATATTTACTTAACACATCACGCTACCAACCATCACAGAATCACGTCATAGTGAATACGTCCCTCCAAATAGGGTTGGTGCCAGGAAGGGAATCCGATCTTAAAACATGGCTAAATCCACATGTGAGACACTGTTCGCTCCCGTATCCCAACAGGTATGGGAAAAGCGGAAGAAGAAGAATAAGAAGAAAAAATAATCTGTAAAAATTGTCAACAAGTCTCGAGAATTGGTCTTTTGAAATGAAGTATGAAAATATTGTTTCCAGTCATTCGACGGGTCAGGGTTGGAATGAATGAAGCCTTCATCTAGCGACGAGGTTAGGAATTGTGCCGGCTGTCGAAGCCTGTCGCACTCGTCTGGGGCAATGATTAATGACTGGCAGATGAAATGAAATGGTACTGGTGAGCGCTGCTGGAATGAAAGATGACAGGGAAAACCGGAGTATCCGGAGAACAAAACCTGTCCCGCCTCTGCTTTGCCCAACACGAATCTCTTGTGGAGTGACCAGGATTTGAACCACAGCACGCAGAGTGGAGAGGCTGACGTACTGCCGCCTGAGCCACGGAGGCTCTTGATTCTCTTCTGTATAATGAAATAACTGGATCAGTTTGGCAGGAAGGGAAGACAGAACATTTCGATACTTATTTCTTCGTGTTTAGTTCTGTGATATTGAATGGTCTTCTTTAGTTGTGTTTTGTTAACTGCGAGGTGTTATTTCTTAAACGACTGTTGGTATACGGTAGGACGAGATCGGCCCGCTATGAAATGTTTGACCGAACACAACCGTCGCATAATATTCGCTGACCGATCGAAGTCGAACCAAGTTTATTTTTACAAGTTGCTTTACGTCGCAGCGACACAGATAGGTCTTATGGCGACGATGGGGCAGGAAAGGGAAAGGAGTGGGAAGGAAGCGTCCGTGGTCTTAATTAAGGAACAGCCCCAGCATTTGCCTGGTGTGAAAATGGGAAACCACGGTAAACCATCTTCAGGGCTGGCGACAGTGGGGTTCGAACCCACTATCTCCCGAATACTGGATACTGGCCGGAACCAAGCTTAAACCACTTTATTCAGAACTCTACTTCGAGTCCTCTATCTCCTAAATAAATGCTCATATATCCGACAGTTCCCAGAGATGGATTCATATTCTATACCAGGTCAAACAAGCAACTCACCGAGCTCGATAGCTGCAGTTGCTTAAGTGCGGCCAGTATCCAGTATTCGGGAGATAGTAGGTTTGAACCCCACTGTCGGCAGCCCTGAAAATGGTTTTCTGTGGTTTCCCATTTTCACACCAGGCAAATGCTGGGGCTGTACCTTAATTAAGGCCACGGCCGCTTCCTTCCCACTCCTAGCCCTTTCCTCTCCCATCGTCGCCGTAAGACCTATCTGTGTCGGTGCGACGTAAAACAACTAGCAAGGAAAAACAACAAAAAACAAACAAACAAGCAACTCCACGAAAAATTTGAAGGGGTGTGATAAAGAGAAGACTGATGTTTTATGGGCATATCAAAACAATGACGATTGACAGGCCGGCGAACAAAATTCTTATCCTTCAAGAGAAGTCGAAGTCACAAACTTCCTTGGTTCGAGAAGTGTGCCAGAAATTGAAGAAAGAGTGAATACAAAGGAAAATTGAGTTTCGCGGACGAATGTCGTAGGGGAAAACGATCTCCCTCGAGGAAGGCTTAAGATTTCTACAGAAGAACGGCTAAATCAGAGACTGAAGAATCTCTGTCATTGTAAACGAGAAAAACACACGTTGAAGAAGGAATGAAAGGCTGTTGAGTCTTCGTAGCACATAGATGGCTTAATCATCATCCTCCTGTGGGTGGGGGCGGTAGAATAACACCCACGGTATCCCCTAGCTGTCGTAAGAGGTGACTAAAAGGGGCCCCAGGGGCTCTGAACTTTGGAGCGTGGGTTCGCAACCACGAGCCACTCAGCTGAGTCCTGACATTGCTTCCACTTACTTTTGCCAGGCTCCTCACTTTCATCTATCCTATCTGACCTCCCTTGGTCAACTCTTGTTCTTTTCCGACCCCGACGCTATTAGGTTTGCGAGGGCTAGGGAGTTTTTCATTTTCACGCCCTTCGTGGCCCTTGTCTTCCTTTGGTCGACGTGTTCATTTTTCGAAGTGTCGGACCCCTTCCATTTTTTTCTCTCTGATTAGTGTTATATAGGGGATGGGTGCCTAGTTGTAATTTCTCTTAAAACAATAATCACCACCACCACCACCAGCGCTTAATCATCATCATCATCGTCATCGTCACTAATCGATTTACTCATGTATGAGCGTCGTGACCTCACTGGTTTTACTTCCGCTGGTCACATCTCTATACAGTACTGTTACCATCCTGGACTATCCCCGACTTTTCTCACGGTACACTGGAAATCAAAGCCACTGATAGTTGTCACTTGTCCCTTCGATCCGGTTGCAGTCCTTTCTCGTAGTCTAAAACACGCATCCTTCCCTACCATGAACTTGCTGTAGATTTCCCTCTGGTGTCCAAAGAACTAGAGTATTCTTTCATTATCAATTCGCTGAAGCGAATTTAAAATCTTCAGCACCTGAAGAATAGATGCATAATAATAATAATAATAATAATAATAATAATAATAATAATAATAATAATAATAATAATAATAATAATAATAATAATAATAATATTTTCTACTTCTCAGATGTTGATAACTGAAGCGTTTGGTCAGCCGAAAGGATATAAGCCATTTGGAATGTCATAACATTGCAATTTCCATTTCTATAAGCGCTTTCCTGTGGAATATCAACACAACACTTATGAAAAGCATGAAATGATACAAAAAAAGAAAAAATGTCACTTGAGCTAATAAAAAAATGCTTGATCCTCAATAATATTTAGGGGCAAACTTGGGGTGTGGGGACTTGAACCCACAGACCTCTCGTTACGAACAGCGAGGCCAATGAACCTGAATGTCAGAGGAGAACGTGATGTTCTGCCCAGTAGACAGACATCTTACATCGCATGCAGATATATGTGCGTGTGAGCACTCTCCAGCCTGAGGCTCGACTTCTGCCTGGAATCACTTAATCACTAACTGCCACTGATTTCACATCCGGGAACGGTCATTACATTTAGTGCGTTTTCCTAAATCGGCATGCTAAGAGATAGGCTCTGGTCAATAAAATGAAACTATCTCCCATTTTTAACTTCTGTAGGCCCAAGGGGACATGCGTTTCCTTGGTTACTTGTCAAGTAGCATTCTGTGAGTCACAACAAGGAATTAGTATATTAAACAAGAAATGTAATGATTTCACGGAAAGAGAAAAATCCACAAAAAATTCATGTGCGCGGTTATTTGAGCCTCCAATTCCAACGCTGCAGCTGTCGAGTAAAGATTGTACAAATGCAAAAAATGAATGGAATTGTGAAGAAGGACGTGTTTTCTATTCCCCATCAGTTGGTAGTAACATTTAGAAACAAGATATTCACTGCTAGAGAGGCACTTAGCCCTAGCCTCTTTACCAATTAAAGATTGGAAGCCAGTTTGTTGGAAATCCGGAGGAACACGCGAAATCTTGATAACCCTACCAAATTTTATGACTTGTTGGCCTCTGGATTCAACAGTCTAGAGATTTCAAATGTGTAACTGTTATAACTCGTTGTATCACACGAACAATACTTCTGAAGGATGGAACTCAAAACTGAACAAACTATTGAGCCACCCGCATCCAAATACATGCGAATTAAGGAAGAAATGTATGACAGAAGCAAAAATCAAGGAGAAACGATTCCACACTGAAATTCTTGTGCGCGGTTATTTCAGTTATTTAAATTTGGAATGGAAGAAACGAAGAGAGAAGGTGGGCGAAAGAATTGCCCGTACTCTGGATGACTATTAATACAGAAATGAATTTGAAGCAGTGTTAAATAAAACTGCCTACCCGCGATGTAGGGGTAGCGTGCCTGCCTCTTACCCGGAGGCCACGAGTAGGATTCCCGACCATGTCAGGGATTTTTACCTGCATCTGAGGGCTGGTTCAAGGTCTCTTCACGTGATTACAATTGAGGAACTATCTGACGGTGATATAGCTGCCTCGGTTTAGAAAGCCAAGAATAACGGCCGAGACGATCCGTCGTGCTGACCACTCGACACCTCATAATCTGTAAGCTTTCAGTCTGAGCAGCGGTCGCTTGGTAGTCCACGGTCCTTCGGGGCTGTTGCGCTACGTGGTTTGGTTTGGTTTGGTTTTGGTTAAATAAAACTAGACTTCGTTTATAAATTATACTTTCATTCCACAAGTTCATGATTGCAATGGACAGTTTTTAATACTACAGATTCTGAACATGCTAAGAGAAACATATTAAAGTGGACGAAAGAATTGCCCGTACTCTGCATGACTATCAATCCATAAATGAATCTGAAGCAATTTAAAAAAAAACTAGCCTTCGTTTCTAAATTAAACTGTTCAGTCTATAAGTTTATGATTTTAATACTACAGATTCTAAACATGCCAAAACTTTAAACTCTGGTAGGCATAAGCCTAGATAATATGTGAAGGAAAATGTGTAGCTCTATTTATTCTCTTCTGTGCTCAAGTAGAACGTCCGTACACCGGACAATAGGCCCTACGTAATAGTGACCGAATGTTTCCTGTAGGAAACTGCGAGGTACACATCTAGCACCGAATCGGTTTAACCCAGCGTACATCAAAATGAGTAGGCCTTTAAGGGTTAATTCCTTTAGGCAAAAGCGATCAGGAATTTGGGACTGAGTGAGTCAGACAGTAGATCACTGACTTTCCAGGCTGGCTTTGGTCCCAGCTCAGTCCAGTGACATTGAAGGTGCTCATATACACCAGTCTCGTGTTGGTAGATTGACCTAAGTACAAAATTCCGACATCTCAGCGTCTCCGGAAAAACGGAAAAGTAGTTATTGGGACGTGAAAGCAATAAACATTATTATTAGCAAACAGGTAGGTCCAGCTACCTGGCTGAACGGTCATTGCACTGCCCTTCAGTTCAGAAAACACCTGTTACGATTCCCGGCTGAGACGAGGATTTTTAGTCGCGGTTAATTAATTCCATTGGCTTAGTATTCGTCTCAATCCACATCTTTATTTACATACAACGCACCAAAATTTCAACCACCACAGAAACATGAAATAGTGAACACATCCCTCTACATAGGATTGGAACCAGGAAGGACATCTGGCCGTAAAATTGGGCCAAATCCACACTAAGTGCCGACCCCAATTAACCTGGGAAAAGGCCAGAAAGAAAAAAAAACATTACCGAAAAGGTTTGGAGCTAATCACTTTAGCTCAGTTAGTGCTGAGGTTAGGGAAAGTGAAAGCCTGTACCTTCCACTCTACTCACGGCCTTCGTGGTCTGTACAGAGTTGGAATACATGTTTCCCTCATGAATTTATGCGCACATGACTCCATGCGCACGTTTAATACGATATGTTAAACTGGTATTACTTTCCGAAATAATGTGGCAGTAACGTGAAGTATGACACAAAATCGAGACGGAATGAGGACAATTTCCGAATTTATTGTACGTTCTAGTTCCTGGTCCAAAAATCTCCCTTCCACTCAGTTGCATATTGTTCTTCGTTTGACCACTGGCGTGACGTTGTGACTGAACACTCACGAACGGTAGTTGATGATAAGTTCCTTATCATCTGCTTTATAGAAAAGAGTAAAATTGCTTTTTAATTCTTCCCGTTAACCACTTTGAAGTAACATGCACCAAATAAGTAGACTAACAATCCATTAGTATCCGTCGTACAAAAATTATATATATGGCATAAACGAACAATTAAATGAAAATGGAGTAAAATTTGTTTATAACGATCTTCAAAGGAACTGATGAATTGTGTCGTTATAAATGGGTGTCATTGTCTCCAAGGATTTTGCCTACAGTCGAGCTAGGAGGAAAATAACACAGAACATGACTTAATTTGACTGATTGCAGATTGTACATTTTCCCTTGTAAGGATGACGTTCATGTGCAAAATTATACGTACAGCATATAATACAGTATCAAATTGCATTTTTTTTTAAAATATGTGCACGTGTGTGTGGTAGTGGTGATGGGCGAGGAAAGCTTGCCCGCAGCAATTTCTGAATTAATTAAATTGTTTTTAATGTATTTATTCATTTATTTGATATTACAACTTCCTCCAGAAGGAGGCCACCACAAGGTCAAAGTATAATCAACACAGGATTATGTACTGAAGGTAAGGTAAGGTAAGGGTGTATTCTGCCCGAAAGCAGGTCCGAAAGGAATAACAATAAATTCTGAACATGAAGAAGTAGAACAAGTAGTAAACAATTCAGATGCTGTCGGAATTTTGTCAGTGATCCTCTGATGGCGATGTCGTACATGTGAGTCCTGTTGAGTTTCATAAGAGTCGGCGGATGCAGAGTGGGTTTCGGCCCACAAGTTGCCACGGGTGGTCGGTTGTCGGACAGCTCTGCACTCCGACCGACCAACCGAGCAGAGGAGCGGGGCCGCGGCTCTACCGTGGGGAGGGGCTGGTCCCCACCGTCGGCTGTACTGAGCATGGTTTTCCGTGGTTTTCCGTTCTCCTGCTCTAAGGCGAATGCCGGGACAGTTCCTAGTATAGGCCACCATATCCTTCACCATATCACACCTCCCTGGCCTGAGAGATGGCGTTACCGTGTAGAAGGCCCGCCGTCCTCTTCAGGGACGGAATAAAAACTTTATAGTAGTAGTTATTGTTTCATACGAGTCAAGAACTCCACAAGGAATTTGGAATCGTCGCCTCAGCACCGACCATGACTCCATGCACAGAGATTATACTTGAGCAGATTATACTTGTTCCTGTAGTACGGCACGGTTAGCTGATCTACTTCAACTGACTGACCGATGTGAGACTCAAAGCGTATTTTTGGGTCTAAAATTAGTCCATACTTGCTGCCGGGTTGAAGGGATTTCATATCGATACGCCTAGTACTAAATCTTGTGAATGTTTATGGGACAATAGTCCGACTCCTTGACTGAATGGTGAGCGTAATGGCCTTCGGTTCAGAGGGCCCCGGGCTCGATTCCCGGCTGGGTCGGGAATTTTAATCGCTTCTGATTAAATATTCTGGTTCGGGGACTGGGTGTTTGTGTCCGTCCCAACACTCTACTCTTCATGTTCACTCAACACAGCACACTACCAACCACCACAGAAACACGCAATAGTGATTACATCCCTCCCTATAGGGTTGGCGTCAGAAAGGGCATCCGGCCGTAAAACAGGGCAAAATCCACATGTGCGACGCAGTTCGCACCCGCAACCACACAGGTGTGGGAAAAGCGGTAGGAAAAGAAAACGTTTATGTGGCAATCGACATCGTAAAAAGTGTATCGTGTTATGCAAGGCTGAAAAACGCTTCTTTTATGAGGAACTAGCAAATGTACCCGTGCTTCGCTACGGTATTCTACAATGTATACGGATCGAAGTAAATTGCTGTACATGAAGTGAATAAAAAAAATTAATTGCATGTCTCTTGGCGTTATCCGAGAAAAAGCATAGGGAGGTCCGCAGACGTTGTTTCCAATGTAAAGTGCGAGTTGCAGAGTTGTGATGATAACGACAGGTCCACTTGTCTGCCGCAATTCACTATGCGTAACGTCAGTCACATTTTGATGGGTAAATTTGTTTATAATCGGGTGCACCTATACCTAATGATAAAGAGTTTAAAAAAATGCACGCTCCGTTGCCTTCTGCTAGTCAAATCAAGAAGGGAATTATACATTACAACGGTACACAGGGGTTGGAGAACTACCCCATTCCTATTGCTAGTTAAGGTCGATGTGGGGAGTACTGATTACAACAGCAGACGCCCTCCTGCTGAGAGTCACTATTGATTTGTAAAGTATTAATTACAATGTAAGACACACCCCTTTCTAGATCGCTAAAAATCGACTTAAATTAATAAATGTAGGTCGGCATACGGAAGTATATGCATGTTCACCTTCGTTTACAGAATAACTGCTGCTAAACGGTGCATTCATATTGAAAAAGGATTGTATTAAAAGACGACTCTGGCCTCATTTAGCTATCTAAATGGCTGGCCCTATGATATTTCCTCGTATCTCATCTATTTAAAGGCAAGATTATTTTAGAACCGTTGAATAGGGTGAAATTTGTGTAAGGTTTTCACACAGTGATTTACTTTTCAGATACTTATGCGACAGCTTCAAACATAGAATTTGGCTGAGTGAGCCAATATTCGTGTAGAATTTGATGATCCCATCTTTCCTATAAGTGAATCAAACCATCAATTTACGTGTACAAAGTGCAAAATTTAGGTAATTCCAGAAATAGAGCCAAATTTAACATAAGGGATAGAGATACAACAAAAAGTTATAGGATCAAAGTTGTAGATCACTCTAAATTGAACGGAGATTGTACCATCCGTTTTGTGATACGACTTACCGTCTAGCCACCAAACACCTCGAAAGGAAAGTCTGCACCGTCATTAAAATTGCCTCCATATTTCGATATTTTTGGGGGGTAAAAATTATTTTTTAAACATCTCGTAAATCTTCCATCGATTACAGGCAAAAAGCTTTAATTTTGCCAAATTTCTATTTTCTAACTCGTCTGGGAGATTGTGCTGTCATCTTGATATGGGGGAGGGGGTTAAAAATTAGGACTTTCAGGCAACTTTTAAGCCCATGAAACATATAGGTCACCCTTCAGGATAAATATCACCGACTGTGTTCTTATGCAGATTTGATAACTCCGAACGTGTCCCTCTTAGAGAATTTTGAGAATTTTAGATTTTTCTAGGGGTCCTGAAGTCATCAGGTTGTCTGGTACCAAGTTTTAGGTTTCTAGGATGCCTAGAATGGTCTCATTAATTCACGTCTGTTTTCATTTTTATGCCTTAATTTATATATGTATAGTACAGTATATATAGATCGCGCCAAACTGTCTTCTATTTATTAATATGGATTTTATATTTCACCCGCTTCCGAAGTGGTTCTAGGGGCGTCTTACTCCCACAGTGTGTTTTCCAGGTAGTAAGTCATACTTGAAAGTCATACTGAAACATACACAAGTCTATTACCTTGGGCATATTTGACACTTTATTTTTTCACCCTTTCTCACCCTCTATGCCAAAGGGGGGCATTTTGACAATTTATTATTTCACTCTTTCTCACCCTCTATACCAAAGGGGGGTGAGGCTGGACTTTAAAAATCCGGAATGTTACTATTCATCTCAGCGACCCGGAAAACTATGGATTAGGCAGTATATTCGATTATTATTATATCTCATTACCCTCCCCCCTAAAGGGGGTCAAACTTTGAGTTTTAAAAAAACCGGGAGTGTTACTATTCATCTCAGCGACCACGAAAACTATGGCTTCGACACTATTTTAGATTATTTTTAAATCTGAATCCCCCTCAACCACCCACCAGAAAGGGGGATGAACTTGGACTTGTAAAATATCCGAGGTCTCACCATTCATCTCAGCGACCCCGACAACTATGGATTCAACATTATTTTCATTTATTTTTATATATCACTCTCCAATTGCCACCCAGCACGAAGGGGGCTGAACTTAAAAAAATTCCGGAGTGCCATTATTCATCTCAGCGACCCCGAAAAGTATGGATTCCACACTACTTTCGATTATTTTTATATCTTAGCCCCCTCGCCCATCGGTGCCTAAGGGTTCCTGGGGTGTCCTACCCTCACGTGGTTTGTCTCCTGATACTAAAATTTCGAAGTGTACAATTCACCTCGGCGAAATCGAAAACTATGTATTCGACACTATTTTCGATTAATTTTATATATCAATACCCCCTCGCCCCCAATCCCAAAGGGGGATAAACCTGGACTTATAAAATAAACGGATTCTCACTATTCATCTCAGCGACCCCGACAACTATGGATTCGACACTATTTTCCATTAATTTTATATAACATTCTCCCATCTCCCCCACCACGATGGGGGCTAAAATTGGACTTTTAAAAATTCCGGAGTGTCACTATTCATCTCAGCGACCCCCAAAAATATGGAATCGACACTACATTCGATGATTTGTATATCTCAGCCACTCGCCCCCCACCCCTAATGTTTCCTGGGGTGTATTGCCCCCAGGTGGTTTGTTTCCTGATACTAAAATTCCGGGGTGTCACTATTCATCTCAGCGAACCCAAAGCCTACGTATTCGACAGTATTTTCTATTATTTCTATATAGCAATCCCCCCCCCCCCCAACGGAGAGGGCTGAACTTGGACATTAAAAAATTCCGGAGTGTTGCTATTCATTTCAGGGAGCCCGAAAAGTATTGATTCGACACTACTTTCGATGATATATATGTCTCACCCCTCGCCCCCCCCCCCTAAGCGTTCCTGGGGTGTCCTACCCCCACGTATTTTTGTCTCCTGAAACTAAAAATGCGAAGCGTACCATTCACCTCGGCGACCCCGAAAACTATGTATTCGACACTATTTTCGATTAATTTTATATATCACTCCTCCCTCGCCCCCACACCAAAGGGGGATAAAATTAGACTTATAAAATATCCGGAGTCTCACTATTCATCTCAGCGACCCCGACAACTATGGATTCGACACTCTTTTCGATTATTTTTATATATCACTCTCCCATCGCCTCATACCACGAAGGGGGCTGAACTTGGACTTAAAAAAAATTCCGGAGTGTGACTATTCATCTCAGCGACCACGAAAAGTATGGATTCAACATTACTTTTGATGATTTTTCTATCTGAGCCCTTTTGCCCCCCTGCCCCTAAGGTTTTTTGGGGTGTATTACCCCCACGTGGTTTGTCTTCTGATACAAACAATCCGGGGTGTCATTATTCATCCCAGCGACCCCGAAAACTGTGGATTCGACACTATTTTCTATTATTTTTATATATTACTCCCCCATCGCCCCCACCCCGAAAGGGGCTGAACTTAGACATTTGAAAATTCCGGAGTGTCACTATTCGTTTCAGCGAGCCCGAAAAGTATGACTTCGACACTACTTCCGATTATTTTAATATCTCACCGCCCTCGCCCCCCCCCCGCCCCTAAGGTTTCCTGGGCTGTCTAACCCCCACGTGGTTTGTCTCCTGATACTAAAAACCGGACTGTACAATTCCCATCGGCGACCCCGGAAACTATATATTCGGCACTATTTTCGTTTAATTTTATATATTACTCCCCCCTTGCCCCCACCCGAAAGGGGACTGAACTTGGACTTTAAAAAAATCCAGAGTGTCACTATTCATCCCAGCGACCCCGAAAAGGATGGATTCGACACTATTTTCGTTAATTTGTGTATCTGACCCCCTCACCCCCCCTAAGGTTTCCTGTGCTGTCTTACCCCCACGTGGTTTATCTCCTGATACTAAAAATCCTAAGTGTACAATTCCCCTCGGCGACCCCGAAAACTATGTATTCGATACCATTTTCGTTTATTTTTATATATCACTCCCCCCTCACCCCCACCCCAAAGGGGGCTCAACTCGGACTTTAAAAAATCCGGAGTGTCACTATTCATCTCAGCGACCCTGAAAAGTATGGATTCGACACTATTTCGTTAATTTTTTTATATCTGACCCCCTTGCCCCCCCCCGCCCCTAAGCTTTCCTTGGCTGTCTTAAGCCCACGTGGTTTGTCTCCTGATACTAAAAATCCGGAGTGTACAATTCACCTCGACAAACCCAAAAACTATGTATTCGACACTATTTTCGTTTAATTTTATATATCAGTCCCCCCTCGCCACCCACCCAAATAGGAGCAGAAATTTGACTTTTAAAAAATCGGGAGTGTCACTATTCACCTCAGTGACCCCAAAAACTATGGATTCGACACTATTTTCGGTTATGTTTTTACCTGAACCCCCTAACCCCCACCCCTAAGGGGGGTAGTGGTGGCTTACCCCCACAGTGCTCGTCTCCAGATAGCAAATAATATGTGTTCAAATTTTGATTGAAATTTCTCCAGTGGTTTAGGAGGACATGTGTCATTTACACACATACATTCATCATCAGTCCCCCCTCACCCCCCACCGAAATGGGAGCAGAATTTTGACTTTTAAAAAGTCGGGAGTGTCACTATTCACCTCAGCGACCCCAAAAACTATGGATTCGACACCATTTTCGATTATTTTTTACCTGACCCCCCTAACCCCCCACTCCTAAGGGGGGCTAGAGGTGGCTTACCCCCACAGTGCTCGTCTCCGGATAGCAAATAATAAGTGTTCAAAATTTGATTGAAATTGCTCCAGTGGTTTAGGAGGAGATGTGTCATTTACATACAAACATACAAACATTCATTTTTATATATATAGATAGATTGATACTACAGAATACCTGTCACTATACTGTAGCAAAGTTCTACTGTATAAATTTTATTTAGTATACCTACTTATTTTACGCAATATGCACCATTCTCAAAATAGGGCCATAAAGGTAACAAGCAATATGCAATTTACCCGATATACATATTTTTAATGTTTAATAATAATATAATATTTGAGTTGAAAACATTGTTCTTCATACAGGAGGCAGACAGCATTTTATTTATCACACCTGTAGATAGGTTGAAAACGAATACTGAAATTCCTATTGATAAACGAACACACGCGTCTTGCCACAAATGGAAATGAAACGTTTAAGGCTATACGATTCAGTAATATATGCCTACCCTTTAGTCCCATTTCCTAATACGGGGTCGGGAATGAGGTGAGACGAAATGATGTTTTACGGCCGGATACCCTTCCTGGCAAAACCTCAGTTGAGGAGCTAATGAAGATGAAATGAATGATAGTGAAAGAAATTGGGTTAGGAGGTGGAAGGTACCAACTATCGCCTATGAATAGAAACTCCCAGCATTTGCTAGGAATTGGAAATTGGAAACCACAGGCAACAATTCTCATGATTGCTGATGGTGGTGTTCGATCCCATTCGTCTCCCGAATGCATAGCTTGGTTCCATGGCCGTACCGCGGTCACTCCACTCATTTATTTTTTAAGATGTTCCAATTATTTTAAAAACAGTTTTAAAGCAATGTCCTCAGAGAAGACGCTAGGATTTAATGGTAATCGGGAGATAGTGGGTTCGAGTCCCACTGTCTGCAGCCCTGAAGATGGATTTCCGCGGTTTCCTAGTTTCACACCAGGCAAATGCCGGGGCTGTACCTTAATTAAGGCCACGGCCAATTCCTTCCACTTCCTAGGCCTTTCATATCCCATCGTTGCTATAAGACCTATCTGTGTCGGTGCGACGTAAAGCAAATAGGAAAAAAAAGGATATAATGGACCGGGCGAGTTGGCCGTGCTGTTAGGGGCGCGCAGCTGTGAGCTTGCATCTGGGAGATAGTGGGTTCGAACCCCACTGTCGGCAGCTCTGAACATGGTTTTCCGTGGTTTCCCATTTTCACACCAGGAAAATGCTGGGGGTGTACCTTAACTAAGGCCACGGCCACTTCTTTCCCATTCCTAGACCTATCCCATCGTCGCCAAAAGACCTATCTGTGTCGGTGCGACGTAAAGCAAATAGCCAACAAACAAACAAAAATTAATGGATTAAGAGTGGTTGATAACCCGGCTTTTATGTCACTGAAGACAACAGTCGCATTCTCCTTATGTATCTTTACATTCAATCTCTGACACTTAACTGTTGCAAGTGCAACTCCATAAATTTTGTCGTTTGCAGAATTGCATTCTCCCCTTATACAGTGGGCTCTTCAATTACTTGAGTAGGTTGCGTGTAGGGAAATGGGACTAAAATAGATATGAGATGTCACCTGCGAACCATTTCTTATCAACGTTTTGAGTAACAGCGTACGTGCGGCATAACAAATGTCATCTCTGTAGGTGGTTGCATGTAACTGTCCATAAAATTATCTGTAACTATACCGATCAATGAGGCGAAAATTGCTTAATCCATTAAATATACTTACATGGACTGTACCACATACTTATTAGTTATTACTCATCGCTTAGGAAAAATAGAAATGATGCACTGTCAAGTTCGCGTAAAATCTACGGAAACCGCAACACACTTCCTTTGTTGTTGGCACAAAGTATCGCAATCTATCCTATGAGTAAGGTCTGTTGGACACAAGGACAGTTCTGTGACTCATGCAGAATAGCTTTCCGGTGACGAATCACTTCCACGTGTATGAAATAAACTGCGTTCAACAAAACCGATTGCAATGTGACAGGAGGCAGACTTGTAGACAAAATTACACCATGACACAACATTGCTTTAAATTCGCCGAGTTACTTCTAGCCCATGTGGAAAGTTAACAAGATTTTATTTCTTCTTTTTCGTTTCGGAATGAAAACATCGTTAAAATGAAGTCGCGTATGGCTTTTGGTGTCGGGAGTGTCCGAGGACATGTTCGGCTCGCCAGGTGCAGGTCTTTCAATTTGTCGCCGTAGCCGACCTGCGCGTCGTGATGAGGATGAAATTATGATAAAGACAACACATACACCAAGCCCTCGTGCCAGCGAAATGAACCAATGATGGTTAAAATTCCCGACCGTGCCGGGAATCGCACCCTGGGACCCCAGTAACCAAAGGCCAGCACACTAACCATTTAGCCGTGGAGCCGGATAAAACATCGTTAATGAGCAGGGTTTCGATGACATGCCATCTTTTAATTCAAGAGGACACATTGGGACTAATATTCTTTTATAGGAAGGGGAGTTACGGATTGGCATAACAAATAAATGTCCAATTTCTTTGCAATCATTTAAGAAAAGGCTAGGAAAATAACAGATAGGGTACCTGCCACGTGGGCGACTGCCCTAAATGCAGATCAGTAGTTTTTGATTGATTGATTGATTGATCTTATATACAGGGTGGGCGGAAACAACGTAAACCGAGCATTTGAGAGTTAGACGCTTAGTCATAGTGGTAAACTATTTGAAAAAAATAATTCGATATTTCGCTCCGTTGTCATTTTATCAGCTGCTGAAATTAGCCAATCAGATCGTTCTGCGGGCGAATTCAAATGGGCTTTACGATACGGTGTTGCTAAATCTGCACATGGCTTGCACCGGCTGGAGAAATCAACATCAAACACACCGTGGGTTTCAATAGATGTCACCGTACCCTGTTTGCTCTGGCATGATCCTGTCAGCACGGAGGTTCGTGTTCAAATACCTCCCCTGGA
The DNA here is from genome assembly GCF_040414725.1 of Anabrus simplex. Taxonomy (NCBI): domain Eukaryota; kingdom Metazoa; phylum Arthropoda; class Insecta; order Orthoptera; family Tettigoniidae; genus Anabrus; species Anabrus simplex. The sequence goes on from NC_090269.1 coordinate 289,673,693, forward strand.
GAAGTTTATATCCTCTACTGGAGCTCTCAAGCCGATTTAAGCTAAGTACAGATTTAGCAACACCGCCTCGCAAAGCCCATTTGAAGTCGCCCGTGCAGCAATCTGATTGGCTAACTTCAGCAGGTGATAAAATGACAATGATGTAAGATATCGAATTATTTTTTCCAATGTGTCAGTATGACTAACTCTCAAACATCCATATGTTCAGTTCACGTTGTTTCCGACATCTTTTACTTTTAGTTTTGAATTTTTCAATTTTTCCGTGTAATTGTATCATGATCAGCAATTCGTCACATTTAATTCCTGTTTTTTTAAACTCATTTTCTTTTGTGTATGTTATTACTTATACTGTTAATAATAAGAGTTGGTGTCTGACATTTCTTGGAGGGAGGTCCGTTTACTGCCTGCCTGCCGAGGCGGGATAAAGGGAGTGGCTGTGTGGTTGCCATGGAAACGAGGGTGGGGCGACTGCGGTTGCCATGGAGATAACACTTCAGGGCAGCTCGTCTTGCTGGGAGTTGCCAAACCTGTCGCTGTCACTGATAAGAACCTGATTGTTTGTATAAGAGTGATCGCAAATGGGACCACACCGCCTGGCCAGGTAGTCTACAACAGATCACAGCGGTCAGAATGAAGGAGGGAACAAGTGAGCCGGAAGCGAGGGGGTAAGAGTATGTAGAAAGGAATGCTGGAATGTGGCAACATCGTGAAATGGCACGTGCAGTGCTCCCCCCTCCAACCTTACCTGTCAGACGCCAACTCTTATTATTACCAGTATAGACATTCTTATGCATTTGCATTGGGTAATAAACATATTCGAATATCATCCGAGCCTTCAATAAACGAGAATACTCAAACATCATAAGATTCAGTAATCAGTTCGAAAACTGTGAAATAAAGTAACTTTCTACAACAGTTATCCAAACGCTTTGGAAACCCATCTTCATAGAGAGCGACGAGGCAAGGATTTACCATTCAGCAACGTGTGGGTGGCGATAAACACCAGGCATCCAGAATATCATTGGATGGCATACATTTTCTCAGTCGTTTTGATTGTAAGAACTGCATTTTGAAAAGGACTGAACTATTATTGTTTCAAATGATTCTGTATATATTATTATTAGATGACATCTATTAATTGTATTCACTTCATTACAACTTGAAGGTCACGTGGATAATGCAAATATTCGCTATTTTGCGTAAATATTCTTCGATCATTTCTTCGCTTTCTAGAATAATTTCTTGAGGAGTTTTAGGTCTTTTGTGGCATTTATTGTAATAAAAAATATAGGACCAGCACTCTCCATGTAAAACTGCACTGACAATTTTTTCTACGTGCAAAACTAGTCCTTGTACAATCCAATAGAATAAAAACTCGTTTATCCGAATTGGATGAGAGGCCGCAACGGTACAATGTAAATTAAATTTTGTAAAATCCAGAATGCATTATTTGTATTAAATGTGAACATTACGGAACTCAAGTATACATAGGAAATATGAAATCCCGTCCTCTAAACAGGGCAGTGGTAAATTTTCGACTTCTGTTCAGTATAATTCACATTTTGCTTTGTTTTCTTTGTGGATACTGCCTCCTTCTTTCCCGTGACCTTTTCGCATTTAATTAGAGACGGCATTAGACGAGGTTATCCAATTTATGGCTGGATGTCATTCCTGCGGCCAACCCTATGTGGAGGATTGTATTCACCACTGCAAGCCTCTGTGGTTGTCAATCGTGCGATGTGTTTTATGCAAATGAAGATGTGTATGACGAAACAAACGCCCAGTCAAGTAGTTACATAAACTGAAGTCAACTACACTGACTATTCAGCCAAGGAAACATACAATTAGCGTAACTATAACACATCATCGTTCCTTTCCGTATGTGTACCCATGCGCTTCCCTAAAACCCATAATTACTTTTAAGGAAAATCTGCTTCAATAAATGCATATTTCCACTGAAATAGAGCATGACAAATAATAATAATAATAATAATAATAATAATAATAATAATAATAATAATAATAATAATAATAATAATAATAATAATAATAATAATAATAATTGTTAATGTAATTTCGTGGATTGCAGAGGGACAAGAAGCGCCTAGAGTGAATAGGTGGAAAGGAATTAACTAGAACAGAACTTAACACAAAACATTTTGAAATTTTCTTTCTTTCTTTTTTTCTAATTAAAAGAATTGATAAATAGAAAATCTGAATGAATAACAACAATGTAAATGACCTCGTAAGCTCTAGCAATAACAAGGACTTAAAAGTCATAGGTACAAAATTTACAATTGTTAATACTGTACTTTGGTTGATTTACATTGAAAAGAGCTTTAGTGCTCTTGCCAGGCACAAAAGTTTATAAGAGCTAGAAGAGCTCCAGAAAAATAACTTCGTAGGAGTCTGCGCTCCAACTATATCATAGTACAGCTTCGCAGAGGCATCAATTTTCTCATGACACACTTACAAGCTATCGGTTTTCCTCAATTAAAGTATTTACACACCATTGCTGCGATATGGGCTAATGCATTGCTCAACAGTTACATTTTTCACTGTTTCCAAAAGGGAACTAACCCCAAAAAATCATACACACAGCAATACATTTTTAGGGGCACAATTGCCCATACTAAGTGGCCTTAGTGTAAAAACAAGTGATACAGAGGGTAAACTTATTCTACACTGGCGTGACTAAGTCAGAAATATTAAAGCCAAATATGATTAAAGAATGTAGAGGTTTTGAAATTTGTAGTCACCCCATGCCAAGTCGAATGGGAACCGAGAGAGGGTAATCACTCTTTGTTCCCTTACATTACATATTTCCAGTAGGAAATAGGGTAGAGACCTCAGACGTGCCGAGATTTCTATATTTAAACCACCAAATTTAGAAGAGATTGAAACATTCCCCTCAAAATATGCGCAGGAGCTATCACATAGTTATGAAAATTCGGCCATTATCTTGAGTTACTGGGCCTTCCTAACGCCGCCCGAGCCCCTGCCTCCTGGTTTACGTCAATACACCCTCCTCACACTGGAAGCAATTCAGACCATACGGCCCTAAAGCACCCAGCTTTTATAGTATTTTTAGGGGAAGCTTCAAAAACCTTTTACTGATAGGCTGGATGAGAGCAACCCCGCCCCCCCCCCCCCACTCTCCCAGCGTATTCTAATTGGCTAGAGAAAACTTTACAAGTTTCTGATAGGTTGATTACTATTGAAGAAGGGACCAGCTGAAGTGTTGACAACTTTGATACATAAACAAAACAATCCTCAAAACCTAAAGCTTGCCAACAGAAGAAAATGAAGATTTCTTTATACAACAATTAGATTTCGTCCCGCTAGAGGGAGCTATTAAAACGATGAAAGAATCTAACACTTGAATATCAAATTATCTTGTAGTACACCAGTTCAAGTTTGTTTAGATAGATGGCCTTATAGAAGGCAAGCAATTTAACTGGCCGGGAAAGGTGTAACTCCGGTACAATAATAATTTATTAACAACTTTTTCCTTTCTTAATCTGTTTACCGTCCAGGGTTGGTTTTCCCCTCGGACTCAGCGAGGGATCCCACCACTACTGCCTCAAGGGCAGTGTCCTGGAACATGAGACTTTGGATCAGGGATACAACTGAGGAGGAGGACCAGTATTTCGCCCAGGCAGCCTCACATGCTATGTTGCACAGGGACCTTGTGTGGGATGGAAAGATTAGAAGGGATTGACAAGTATGAGAAAAGGAAGCGGCCGTAGCCTTAAGTTAGGTACCATCCCGCCATTTGCCTGGAGGAAAAGTGGGAAACCATGGAAAACCACTTCTAGGATGGCTGTAGTGGGAATCGAACCACCTATACTCAATTACTTCCCGGTTCCAGTCCTCGTACCACGTTTCAAATTTCGTGGCAGAGCCAGATAACGAACCCGGACCTCCAGAGGTGGCACCTAATCACACTAACCACTACACCACAGAACCTGACTAACAACTGTCTTGCTTAGGAAAATGATGAAAATCGGATTTATAACTCAAAATAAGCTCACTGTTAAGGATATTAATAGGAGTTTATGTATTTTAGTACAATAAAATTCCGTCCTGTGAACAGGACAATGGTAACTTCTTAACTTCTGTTCAGTCTCATTCACATTTTGCTATATTTTCTTTATGGATAATGCCTATGATCTGGAATGCTCAACTTCTGGAAAGCTCTTTTATCGATTTCATGAGACGAGATGACAAGAGGGTATCAGGGAACTTGTAAAGGTTACCTTGAACGGTGTGGTGCAAATAAATTTAAACCATAATACACTCTTTCTTACCCACACTTTTTCATTTTATAATTTGAGATCTTCGTGGTAAAAGTGAAGAAAAATTAACTGTCGTCTTCATTGGTAGGGTAATCAGGTACATCGAGTTGCTAAGCAGAACAAGACTCAAATTCACCTCATCCCAGCTATTTCTAGGATTTCTGGAACCATCTAGGATCTTCTTGAGAAGACGTGACTTTTCAGATGGAAATCTTCAACTCATGATTGAACGTGATTCCATCCTGAGCCTTTTGGCTGTGAAATCAGCAGCTAAGCCGCTGAGCTAATTACACAATCCCCAAGCCGCTCAATTTACGGTAGGAAACAAAAGATAATACTTACTATTGGCAGTTTCTATTCTTTAAATGTGGATCAGTGTTGTGTTACATATTTTTTTCTATTAAAGTTATGGTTCATGTTTGTGGGTTACTGTAGTCACGTCCTAGTTCGTGAACCAAGGGCAACGGCTGAGTGGCCTAGTAAGTGGTCCTGAGAGTCGGGATACCAGTTGCTATGGAATGGGAGTGGGCATCTCGGACATATTCTGAGTCGTGGCCCTCCTTGTGCTCAGGCGGCTAGGACTACACAATTCACCGGTGGTCCATAACCCGTTAGAGGAGAGATCCTCACTTGGACTATGTGCAAGTAGGGCAGCATCCTGCTTCATGAATTTACCGAGCTCAGAACACTTTAAGCAAGCCTCGGACCTATGGGAGTAATGGAGTCCCACTCCCATTTGACAGGCGAGGGACTCCTTGGAAACAACTTGGCGAACGAAATGGAATTCGATGGGGAGCTATCAATATTAATGGGTCTTATGGAAGAAAGAAGGTAGAACTTGCTGAGTCAGCAAAGAGGATGCATCTGGATGTGCTAGGAGTAAGTGATATTCGGGTAAGGGGAGATAAGGAGGAAGAGATAGGAGATTATAAAGTGTACTTGACGGGTGTTAGAAAGGGAAGGGCAGAGTCTGGGGTAGGGCTCTTTATCAGGAATACCATTGCACGCAACATAGTTTCTGTTAGGCACGTAAGTGAGCGAATGATGTGGGTAGATTTGTCAGTGGGAGGAATTAGTACAAGAATTGTGTCCGTGTATTCACCATGTGAGGGTGCAGATGAGGATGAAGTTGACAAGTTTTATGAAGCATTTAGTTACATCGTGGTCAGGGTCAACAGCAAGGATAGAATAGTGCTAATGGGCGATTTCAATGCGAGAGTTGGGAATAGAACTGAAGGATACGAAAGGGTGATTGGTAAATGTGGGGAAGATATGGAAGCTAATGGGAATGGGAAGCGTTTGCTGGACTTCTGTGCTAGTATGGGTTTAGCTGTTACGAATAAATTCTTCAAGCATAAGGCTATTCACCGCTACACATGGGAGGCTAGGGGTACCAGATCCATAATAGACTATATCTTAACAGACTTTAAATTCAGGAAATCTTTTAGGAATGTACGAGTTTTTCGGGGATTTTTCGATGATACAGACCATTATCTGATCTGTAGTGAACTAAGTATCTCTAGGCCAAGGGTAGAGAAAGTGAAATCTTTCTGCAAACGAATAAGGGTAGAAAATCTCCAGGATGGGGAAATTAGACAGAAGTACATGGATATGATTAGTGAGAAGTTTCCAACAGTAGACAGTAAGCAGGTTCAGGATATAGAAAGTGAATGGGTGGCGTACAGGGATGCTGTAGTAGAAACAGCAAGGGAATGCCTAGGAACAACTGTGTGTATAGATGGGAAAAGGCGAACATCTTGGTGGAATGATGAAGTGAGAGCAGCCTGTAAACGTAAAAAGAAGGCTTATCAGAAATGGCTCCAAACAAGGGCTGAGGCAGACAGGGATTTGTACGTAGATGAAACAGAGCGAAACAAATAGTTGTTGAATCCAAAAAGAAGTCCTGGGAAGATTTTGGTAATAACCTGAAAAGGCTAGGTCAAGCAGTTAGGGAAACCTTTCTGGACAGTAATAAAGAATCTTAGGAAGGGAGGGAAAAAGGAAATGAACAGTGTTTGAGTAATTCAGGTGAACTCATAACAAATCCCAGGGAATCACTGGAGAGGTGGAGGGAATATTTTGAACATCTTCTCAATGTAAAAGGAAATCATCATGGTGGTGTTGCAAACAGTCAAGCTCATGGGGAGGAGGAAAATGATGTTGGTGAAATTATGCTTGAGGAAGTGGAAAGGATAGTAAATGAATTCCACTGTCATAAGGTAGCAGGAATAAATGAAATTAGACCTGAAATGGTGAAGTATAGTGGGAAGGCAGGGATGAAATGGCTTCATAGAGTAGTCAAATTAGCGTGGAGTGTTGGTAAGGTACCTTCAGATTGGACAAAAGCAGTAATTGCACCTATCTATAAGCAAGGGAACGGGAAGGATTGCAACAACTATCGAGGTATCTCATTGATTAGTATACCAGGCAAAGTATTCACAGACATCTTGGAAGGGAGGGTGCGATCAGTCGTTGAGAGGAAGTTGGATGAAAACCAGTGTGGTTTCAGACCACAGAGAGGCTGTCAGGATCAGATTTTCAGTATGCGCCAGGTAATTGAAAAATGCTACGAGAGGAATAGGCAGTTGTGTTTATGTTTCGCAGATCTAGAGAAAGCATATGACAGGGTACCGAGGGAAAAGATGTTCGCTATACTGGGGGAGTATGGAATTAAAGGTAGATTATTAAAATCAATCAAAGGCATTTATGTTGACAATTGGGCTTCAGTGAGAATTGATGGTAGAATGAGTTCTTGGTTCAGGGTACTTACAGGAGTTAGACAAGGCTGTAATCTTTCACCTTTGCTGTTTATAGTTTATATGGATCATATGCTGAAAGGTATAAAATGGCAGGGAGGGATTCAATTAGGTGGAAATATAGTAAGCAGCCTGGCCTATGCTGACGACTTGGTCTTAATGGCAGACTGTGCCGAAAGCCTGCACTCTAACATCTTGGAACTTGAAAATAGGTGCAATGAGTATGGTATGAAAATTAGCCTCTCGAAGACTAAATTGATGTCAGTAGGTAAGAAATCCAACAGAATTGAATGTCAGATTGGTGATACAAAGCTAGAACAGGTCGATAATTTCAAGTATTTTGGTTGTGTGTTTTCCCAGGATGGTAATATAGTAAGTGAGATTGAATCAAGGTGTAGTAAAGCTAATGCAGTGAGCTCGCAGTTGCGATCAGCAGTACTCTGTAAGAAGGAAGTCAGCTCCCAGACGAAACTATCTTAACATCAGTCTGTTTTCAGACCAACTTTGCTTTATGGGAGCGAAAGCTGGGTGGACTCAGGATATCTTATTCATAAGTTAGAAGTAACAGACATGAAAGTAGTAAGCATGATTGCTGGTACAAGCAGGTGGGAACAATGGTAGGAGGGAACTCGGAATGAGGAGATAAAGGCTAATTTAGGAATGAACTCGATGGATGAAGCTGTACGCATAAACCGGCTTCGGTGGTGGGGTCATGTGAGGCGAATGGAGGTGGATAGGTTACCTAGGAGAATAATGGACTCTGTTATGGAGGGTAAGAGAAGTAGAGGGAGACCAAGACGACGATGGTTAGACTCTGTTTCTAACGATTTAAAGATAAGAGGTATAGAACTAAATGAGGCCACAACACTAGTTGCAAATCGAGGATTGTGGCGACGTTTAGTAAATTCTCAGAGGCTTGCAGACTGAACGCTGAAAGGCATAACAGTCTATAATGATAATGTATGTATGTATGTAAAGTTAATCGACAAAGGAAGGGGAATTGTGGCCGTTATGGTGTTTCCAAATTTGTGTTGTACTGGTTAGTGTGATTAGCTGCCACCCCCGGAAGCCCAGGTGCGATTCCCGGCCCTGCCGAGAAATTTGAAAAGTGGAAGGGTATCCACTCAGCCTCAGGACGTCAAATGAGTAGAGAGGTTTGGATTCCCACTTCATCTGCAGGCAAATGCCGCGATGGTACCTAACTTAAGGCCACAGCCGCTTCCTTCCCTGATCCTTGCCTATCCTTTCCAAATTTCCCCATCCCCCACAAGGCAATGGAGGCAGCCTAGGAGAGGTGCCGCTCCTCTTCCCCAGTTGTATCCCCGAGCAAATGTCTCACGCTCCAGGACACTGCCCTTGAGGCGGTAGAGGTGAGATCCTTCGGTGTGTTCGTGGAGAAACCAAACTAGGACGGCAAACTGACTAAAAACATATACAGTACGTTCATTAGTAAATACGTCCCTCCACATAGGGTAAGCGTCATGAAGTGCATCCGGCCATAAAACTGGACCAGAACATATCATGAACCAACCCAATTAATTAGGTGTTAGATAATCAGCAGTCTTTTCGTTATGAGAACTCTCACAAGTTGTTTCTTGTGGATTGCGATGGACACTTGGTAAAATAAATGTCTAATGTCTGTCTTTTTAATTTTATAGAGCATCTTTTCAAGTTTCTATGACATCGCCTGACTTTCCAAATAAATAATTTTCTTATGTTTTGCTCAACATTAAAATCCTGATCTTAATAACATAAATGGAGTACATTGTATTCATATTCAGAGGCCGTCCCCTCTCTTTCACTCACCTGGAAGAAGTCTCATGCAGGCAGGTTACCGATTTCGCCGGAGGGAGCAAGTGGAGAGCATGCTTACTGATGACAGAGCGAAAGCAATCTGGATGTAGTGCCTCAGGGATGTGGATCCGGAGAGCTACATTACAGCCCTCAGGAGGAGTAAGTAGGGGGGACCACAGAGAATACCACACGAGATTAAATTATGTGCGGAATATTAGTAGACGACGAGCAGGTTATATGCTGGAATAAAGAACAGCCAATTCAATTCCGCGACATTTCTCAGACTGTATCGTTATCCACTCACATGTTAAGAATCGTCCCCGTGGGAAAGAATGACACGGGAAGATTTTTTTTTTTTTACAATTGGCTGTACGTCGCACCGATAGAGATAGGTCTTATGGTGATAATGGGATAGGGAGGGGCTGGGAGTTGGAAGGAAGCGGCCGTGGCCTTAATTAAGGTACAGTCCCAGCATTCGCGTGGTGTGAAAATGAGAAACCTCCTAGAGATAGTGGGTTCGAACCCCACTGTCAAGGCCCTGAAATTGGCTTTCCGTGGTTTCCCATTTTCACACCAGGCAAATGCTGAGTATGTACCTTAATTAAGGCCACGGCCACTTCCTTCCCACTCTTAGGCCTTTCCTATCCCATCGTCGCCGTAAAACCTATCTCTGTCGGTGCGACGTAAAGCAAATATAAGAATAAATTTACAAATATATATATATATATATATATATATATGGTTTTGCTAATTGTGTGCAAAACCTGAAATTAGTTACTGAGTACAAATATATCTGCAGGAATTTGGGCTTTCCTCCAAGGGTAAGGGTAAGAGATATGCCCCCCCCCCCTTGTCCCCCGCCCTAAGTTTTCCCTCCTCAGGCTCTTGTACAATTTTAACTTCGACATGGTCAAAGCGGCGAACACTGGACAACGCCACATACTCACTTTCTCTAATGTCTTTTTTTTTTTTGCTAGTTGCTTTACGTCGCACCGACACAGATAGGTCTTATGGCAACGATGGGACAGGGAAAGGCTAGGAGTGGGCAGGAAGCGGCCGTGGCCTTAATTAAGGAACAGCCCCAGCATTTGCCCGGTGTGAAAATGGGAAACCACGGAAAACCAACTTCAGGGCTGCCGACAGCTCTCTAATGTCTGACCTTGCGACTTGTTTTAGTTATGACAAATGCAAGTTTAATTGGGAACTGTCGTCTTTTTTTAAAGTAAAGGGTAGTTCTGTGTCGGTAGGTGCAAGGTAATTTCGCGGAATGAAAACGATATTGCCGTACCTCCTCAATAATTACATTTGGTTTGAGGTCTTTTATTATAAGCCTTGTTCCATTACACAACCCTCTTTTGGTATTCATATTTCTGAGCAGCATGACAATACCTTCTACTTTCAATTGCAGCTTTGGTCACAGAAATATGCGAAGTATTTCAGAAAACAATGAACAAAGAAATAAAGAACAAAGACTGTAGTAGGACAACACGTGTCAAGCAACGATGTCGTGTAAATATGTACATTTCCGACTCAATCAATTTTCAAAACCATGAGCCTAATGATCAAGTAGGCTGTGTGTGATGACGGAATAAGAGAAAGACGGCGAATATAATGTTAGCAATCAACCGATCAGTTTACCGGAGCGAGGATAATTTTCATGATATAATTATCTCGCAAAGTGTTGGTTCTCGTGCCTTAAATTGTTACTTTCGGTGTCCCGTGTGCCGAGTATTCTTTCTCGCAACGAAGGGCATAAATTCAGCTTTGTTTGGGACTTCTACGCCGAATTCGATATTTTTCCTACACAGTTTTAGCCTATGCCCGAGTGCCAAAGGACTGATACCTCCCCCCCCCCTAAATCACAAAACATTGGAATGAAATTTAATTTTCCTATCTAGCTTATAAAGAACACCGGTACCGAGCAAGTGGCCATGCGGTTAGGGTCGCGCAGCTGTGGGCATGCATTCGGGAGATAGTGGGTTCGAACTCCACTGTCGGCTAAAGAAAGAAAAAGGAAAGAGAGAAAAAGATAGACACAAAGAAGGAAGAATAACAACCGCAACGTTAACTGCTTTTCATTTGACACAGACTATAATAATAATAATAATAATAATAATAATAATAATAATAATAATAATAATAATAATAATAATAATAATAATAATAATAATCCTTATATATTATATATAAAAGGCTAACATAGGCCCTGACGACTCACCTTTTATTCCCTACGTCACTAATTCTCACACTGCCCACGAAGCTAGAGTGCAGACATTTGGCACAGGATTTTTTGTTCGGTTTGTATTCATTTTTTTGCAATTTGCTTTACGTCGCACCGACACGATAGGTCTTATGGCGACAGTATGGTAGGGCGGGGATAGGCCTGGGAAGGAAGTGGCCTTGGCCTTAATTAAGGTACAGTCCCAGCATTTGCCTGGTGTGAAAATGGGAAAGCACGGAAAACCATCTTCAGAGCTGCCGACAGTGGGGTTCGAACCCACTCTCTCCCGAATACTGGATACTGGCCGCACTTAAGCGACTGCAGCAATCGAGCTCGGTGTAGCGTGATTCGCCAGAGTGACAGTAACGTCAAAATTAACCCGCAAGTCAACCAAATAGCGTAAATTCATATTTTTTGTACTTCGGTAGTCGAAGCCATACTACAACTACTACTATATCTAACAATAACTGAATATTATACGAATAACTTTCCTTCGATTTTAAGAGACGCCAGGTAGAATTTTGCTCCAGAAAAGTTCCTTTTTTACGTGTCAGTAAATATCTGCTACGTATTTCCTGCATTCAGATACTCTTTTAACAATTTCCTTTCTATTCCCGAGTTTACTCGGATGTCAGCATGTGTTCCGATGTCCCGAACACGAGTTAACTCGGAAGCTTTATCTGATCCCGTAGAGGAGGGGGATCCTGCAAGGCAGTAATATGGGACCTTTATGTTCACATATATTGAAACAGGAACGCCCGTACTTAAGTTTTTCGGAGAGCATGAGAAACGACAAGGCGTGTACGGCCCATGCTAAGAGAGTGAGAGAGAAGGGTAGTGAAAAAAAAAAATGATTAAAGTGGATCCTTCAGTTTATTCAATAGATATGCAAAGAATTATGTCACCTTTTACAGCTGAATCGTGGGGTTGTCCTTGAAGGCGTGGAGGGGACGTCGTCCTGCGGCGTCTGCGTCGTCTTGCGGTCGGCGTCGGCGTTGTCTTCCGTCGTTGGTGATTTCTTTGTATTAGCGTTGATGGCGACTCGAACCTGAGGCAGGAACGGGGAAATGTGGAGCTTCCGCATCGGACGTCATGGGACTCTGGTGTGACACCTTTCTAAGGCGAAGCACACCGAAATAGTTGCCACAGTCAATGATGTTGAACGCACTTTAGCAACAAGGATAAAATCAGAGTCACAGTTCCATGAGAATAAGATGGAAGGAATTATCGTATTTGGAATAATAAACAAACGAAAACAATCTAGGACCTTCCGAGGTGCAGTGATTAAGCACTTCACAAAGAAAATTAAATTCACCGGGTACAGTCTCTGCACTGTACACCATGAGCACAATATTCACACACTTGTTGAAATAAACGACAGTCCAAGTTCTGTTACGTCGTTAATTTTCAGAAGATTATCACTGACACTTAAGATCATACGTGATTCTGAACAGGTTATGATGGGAATTGGCATGGTCCCTCGGAAAGAAATGACGATACCGTATTCCACAAGTTAATACTGTCTTTAAGAGGGAATGTCGGCACAGTTTTATTACGAACACAGTTCCGAGAAATGGATAGACACAGTCTTTAAATGAAATGAAGGCTGGCACAGTTTTATTACGAACACAGTTCCGCAAAATGGGTAGACACAGTCTTTAAATGAAATGAAGGTTGGCACAGTTTATGCTAGAAACATTATCGCTGTTTTCACACAGTCTTTAAATGAAATCAAGGTTGGCACAGTTTATACTAGAAACATCCATAGTCCACAAACGAAATATAATCGCCCAGTCGTACAGACTGATAAAAACGAAATAACGTTTTTGTTCATGCACAAAGTTCAAGCCCACGGAGAAGGCTTCCAACACTAACGTTTCCGAACTCAAGTACACAGCCGGACCGAGTGACGAATTATATCGCGATGTGCTTACTTGCACACACACACTGAGCTCACGGCTTACTGCCGACTCCTCTCACTCTCTCTGCCTACGGCACACTGCAGCTGCACACTGCACACACTGCACACTCTCTGATTTACCCCAGGCTGGCGATTCGCTTATATTGCCGAAGGTCGGTGGGCGTGGCTACACATGTGGACCCCAAGAAAATTTTATATCTTGGCCATCTTTACACCGATTGACATTACATTTCGGCTAGCAGCGTTCATTATTCCTGCCTGCAAGGTGACGTTATTGAAATATTGATATCACATTTCGTTCATGCTGTAATGCTATGGAACACGAAAGAACCTTCTGCGTGACGTTGCTTGACCTTGGCCGGTGGTCTGGAACAGCGCGAGCTTGCTTGCAGTTCCCACAATGCCTGTGCGCTCGGCGCAAGTTTTAAATGCTTACGGCCGGGTGTTAGCGAGTTCCTCTTAATAAATGAATGAAACGTGAATGCTCGTAGGGCATTCCCGTTTCAATATATAGTATATATGTATATATAACACGAGTGAAGAACTTGAATCACAGATAAGTGTATTTGAGGATGATGTTATACTGTATAGAGTAGTACTGTAAATGAGTTGCAGGATTGTGAGCGACTGCAGGGAGACCTAAACAATGTTGTGAGATGGGCAGCAGATAATAGTATGATGGTAAATGGTATGAAAAGTCAAGTTATAAGTTTCACCAAGAGGAAAAGTCGTCTCAGTTTTAATTATTGTGTTAATGGGGTGGTAGTACCTCATGGGGAACACTCTAAATAACTAGGTGTTAATATAAGGAATGATCTTCGTTGGGGTAATCATATTAATGAAGAAAGGTTACAGATTTCTTCACATGGTTATGAGAGTATTTGGATTTTTCAGTAAAGATGTAAAGGAGAGGGCGTATAAGTTTCTGGTAGGAACGCACTTTAAGTGTGGCTCCAGTGTATGGGATACTGACCACTACTCCTTGTTAAAAGAACCGGAAAAACTTCAAAGGAAAGCAGCACGGTTTGTTCTGTGTGATTTCCGACAAAGGAGTAGTGTCACGACAATGTTGAAAATTTTGGGCTGGGAAGACTTGGGAGTAAGGAGACGAGATGCTCGTCTGTGTGGTATGCTTCGAGCTATCAGCGGAGAGTTGGCGTGGAATGACATAAGTAGAATAAGCTTGAGTGGAGCTTTTAAAAATAGAAAAGATGATAGTATGAATATAAAGTTGGAATCCAAGGGGACAAATTGGGGCAAATGTTCATTTATAGGACGAGTAAGGGATGGGAATAAATAGTCAAGAGAAAAGACTAGGTAAACACTTGATAGGGAATCTGCCACTTGGACGACAGTTCTAAATGCAGATCATTAATGATTGTCCTGATTAAGCAATGCACTCTTCTTCTCCATTTCCGAGTTCAGTCTGACGTTGTAGTTGCTCATCACATCTTCTGTTTAGATGAAGACGATTCATAAATCGCATCACAGTATTTTGACGATAATAATTATGTGATTCATGTCTTTCTTTCACAGCTGTCTTCATAGATGGGTGCGCAGAAGTGTAAAGAGAGCATGAAGAAAGATTATATTTTATAAATTTTAGGGAATTATGATGAGCCTGACTTTTATGAGTATAGTGAAGATAAGTTGCAGTGAAACAAGCTGTTCACATTATGTATCACGCCACTGTCACGTTCTGGTGAAAGAGCCCAGATAATCCCATTGGTAATGTTGTCCTTCAAGACTGTTCAGCAGCTGTTTAAATACAAGTTTTTTTAAGGCTTTTTTAAGCACTGTTGAAACATCCTGAAAAATTTGATACGGAACATGCATTAGGCTGAAAAGAACTTGGAAGTGGAAATAATCAATGCCATATGACCGCACCAGGATTCGATTATACAGTATTGTGAGTGTTAGATCAAAGAAACAATCGAGACAGCCGTATGGAGGCATACTAATGTAGTAGGATAGGTAGTCAAATTTCTACCTCCCCTCTCCCCACCTCCTCTTCGTACAAAATAGTAATGAATGATTCTAGTGCACTGTAGCCAGGAGATCATTACGACAGTCTGGACGTAGACTGCTGTGCTGTTGCTCGTTTAGCTCCGCCCAGGAGTTAACATGTAGAATATGGTTCCCCAAAGATACGGGTAACCTCAAATTCGTAATATGGTATGTATCATGGAGAAAGTCCCTGGATTTAAACTGCCTCGAAAAGTCTGGTGGACTTAAAATGGCATAAGGTCCATACTGTGTAATTTGTGGGGACCTCCTCTACAAGTGGGTTGAAGTCTCTTCTTCTTCTTCACAGTAGGAATATTGTAGGTCTATCGATAGACGAATTATAAAGCACAATACTCGGCTGTATGTCAAGAATACGTATCAAGAAGATTCAAAAGACTTCTTTTCTTTAACACCACAGACAATCGACTACATCGAAAACCTGAATTTAAAGTTGTAGTCTAATTTAGTTCGGTATCATTCAGTGAGCTAAGTGATTAAAAAATAATTGCATCCGGTAGACTAGCAAATACTGCCTAATTTCAGCAGTTTCTTAAAACCCGGGCGAGTTGGCTGTGCAGTTAGGGGCGTGCAGCTGTGAAATTGCATCCGGGAGATAGCGGGTTCGAACCCCGCCGTTGGCAGCCCTAAAGGTCGATTTCCGTGGTTTCCTATTTTCACGACAGGCAAATGCTGGGGCTCTACTCCCAGTCGTTTCCTATCCCATCGTTGTCATAAGACCTATCTGTGTCCGTGCGACGTAAAACAAATTGTAAAAAAAACTTGAAAATAAAAATGATGTGAAAGCCTAGGAAATTTAAGTTGATTCTAACCATAGCTGTAGCTACATCAAATCCTCAGCAAGTTGTAGAAATCTGAAAAATTCCAGCAGGAACAAAAACTAGTTAGATCCTAGTAATTTTTCCTTACACCAAAATCAAGTAACAGCATGAAAACAGGTCACAATAAGTACATGCTAGATTTTATCTACTAGGCCTCGAGTATTTAAAAGCCAAATTGTTAAACACACAAATGAAGCAATTAGCCACTGGAGAAAAATAATATTTATGAAATGAAAAAGACTAAAGTATTCCTTCTTTGATAGACACCACCATGTGATATGTGTTGTCTGATTATAGACGTATCAACGAGGGAGAGCAGGACAATTTAATCTCGGGATACTAAAGCTCTATTTCTTCACTTTGCAGTCCGTGATATAACATACAAGGAGACGTTTGTTTCGTTGCTCCATGTGAAGATAATAAACTTCTTGGAATGCGAAGAACGATGGCTTCTTGTTTGTTTTATGCGTCGTATATCAGGGTTGGTAAGTTCAAGGGCGAGGAAAGACGCATGGCATGATGGAGATTCAGACAGCAGCTGACTTATTAATGTCATGGTTGAGTTGCTGTTGCCTGATTACTTACTAGCAACTGAGTCTGGGCCAAGGTGGTAACGGTGACGTTTGTGGTTTTACGGGGAAAATGCACCGTTCTAGACCTTCAGGCAAGCAAAATTTTGAAAACATCATCAGGATATGAGCTAAGAATTTTAGGTAAATATAATAAAGTATGAGAACATATTCTTTATTTCTTTCTAAAAATTACAATCCTTTCCTTAATCATTGTTCTCCTGACGATTAAATTACAGTTTGACTTTACTACTAAGAGAGCTAATGTGAGTCAATGCAGAGTTTCACTTTAGCTCTTATAACTACATACGGAGCATGACTAGTGCATCTGAGTGTTATGAAAGGTGCTGCTCATAGGGTCAGTCGTGCTGCAATAGAACTTTCTGACCCAGTGAGCAAAGCAATGGCAAACTACCTCACTCCTCATCTTGCCTAGTACGCCTCATTTTGGTGCTGTCATTGGTTTTTGGGGTTTCCTTATAACCGCATAACCTTTGGTGGTGCTATTTGAGGATACAACCAGCCTCTGGGCTGATGACCTAACAGACAGAGAACTACATACGGTGTGGACATTTTTCAAAAATCAAAAAACGTTCGATGGTATTGAACCAGTAGAAGTAATTATGTAAATAATGTAATTTGGCTAGGATTTGAATCAAAAAGGAAACAGAGAAAAGAAACAAGTGATTTTAGGCAGATTTTCCAGAACTGCATTTTTTTTTTTGCTAGTTGCTTTACGTCGCACCGACACAGGTACGTCTTATGGCGATAATGGGACAGGAATGGCCTAGGAGTGGGAAGGAAGCGGCCGTGGCCTTAATTAAGGTACAGCCCCAGCATTTGCCTGGTGTGAAAATGGGAAACCACGGAAAACCATTTTCAGGGCTGCCGACAGTGGGGTTCGAACCTACTATCTCCCGAATACTGGCCGCAATTAAGCGACTGCAGCTATCGAGATCGGTGGAACTGCATTTAGGCCGGAAGTGATTTTCGAAATTTGCTTTCCAAATTTGATAGAGCTATTCAGAACTCAAAATTTGAAACCTTTCCGGGCCCTTTCGCCCTTCAAATTTCGACACAATTGAGGAAATTGCTTAATTTTACGTTTTTCGTGGTACGGGTACCCCTACTGTGTCTGCTATTAACTGTTTTCAACATTAAAATCGGGAAATGCGTCCTTAGCTCTGACCAAAGGGGAAAGAGCATTAAGTCCGATGCACCCAAAGAAGAACCAGTGAAAAGAAGGGGAGGAATGAGAATAAAACGCTCCCAAGATCACACGAATGTTTTTTTTTTTTTGTTATTTGCTTTACGTCGCACCGACACAGATAGCTCTTATGGCGACGATGGGACAGGGAAGGACCAGGAGTGCGAAGGAAGCGGCCGTGGCCTTAATCAAGGTACAGACCCAGCATTTGTCTGGTGTGAAAATGGGAAACCACGGAAAACCATCTTCAGGGCTGCCGACAGTGGGGTTCGAACCCACGATCTCCCGAATACTGGATACTGGCTGCAATTAAGCGACTGCAGCTATCGAGCTCGGTCTCACGAATGTAATACTGTCGGGCTCAGGAGAGAACAAGAGTTGATCAAGAGAGGTTAGATTGGTGAGATGAAAAATGAGAAGACTGGCACAAGAAAGCGGAAGAAATGAAAGACGACTCAAATGGGTGTCCCACGGTCCACACTCCACGCTGTCAAACTGAAAGCTTCTACTGGGTTATGAACCTCCCCCCCCCCCAAAAAAAAAATATTAGGAAAGAAAAAAGATGGCTGCAGTCCTACAAAGAATTAAGGGATTGGTAACAGAAACGGAAGACTCATGGAAAACAGAACTACAAAGGATTCTCTAAGCGTCGCAAGCTTAATTCCATAATAATAATAATAATAATAATAATAATAATAATAATAATAATAACAATAATACCGAGCTCGATAGCTGCAGTCGCTTAAGTGCGGCCAGTATCCAGTATTCGGGAGATAGTAGGTTCGAACCCCACTGTCGGCAGCCCTGAAAATGGTTTTCCGTGGTTTCCCATTTTCACACCAGGCAAATGCTGGGGCTGTACCTTAATTAAGGCCACGCCCGCTTCCTTCCCACTCCTAGCCCTTTCCTGTCCCATCGTCGCCATAAGACCTATCTGTGTCGGTGCGACGTAATGCAAATAGCACAAAAAAAAAAAAAAAAAAAAATTAAAAATAATGTCGGTTTTACAGCCCACTACCTACATTTAAGATTTGCAGAGATGCCAGCGTGCCGGAATTTTGTCCCGTAGGAGTTTTTGTACTTGTCTGTAAGTCTATCGACACGAGACATGCGTATCTGAGCATCTTCAGACATCACCGGCCTGAATCAGGATCGAACCTCCCACCTTGAAGTCAAAAGGCTTTATTATTCATTCATTCATTTATTTATTCGTATAGGTCACTAATGGACCACGTAAAGCGTCTACCTGATGTGAGATTTCCTAAGGCGCCACACTTCATCTTCTCACCGTGTGCTTTCTTCCTTTCTTCAGACCAAGTTGTTCCAGTCTTCAATTTCTTGACCTGGCCCACTTTCTACTTATGTACTTGTCTGAATATCCGTCTGTCGTCTATGTCCGAATCTGTGATTTCTGCATCCTTCAAGTCTTCTCTAACTTCGGCGATCCATTCCATGTTCTTTATACTTTCGGCGTATTCCAAGGTATGTTTAGTCAGTCGGCTGTCCGGCATTCTCTTGATGTGACCATACATTTTCAGTCGACGTTTCATCATGTCGTGTACTATGTTGGATATCTGCTCAGTCTCCTATCTACTTCGCAAACGGTATCCTTCTTGTGTTTTTTGGGTCCTAGAATTTTTCTGACAATTCTTCTCTCTAGTTTCTTGATATTTTCTAATTCACCTTTTCTATTCAAGACCAATGTTTCAGGTGCTTACAGGGTTTCAGGTTTGATGACCGTGTTATAATGTCTAACTTTGGTGTTACGTGATAGACATGATTTATTGTAGATGTTCCCACTCTTCCAGAATGCTCTCATCCTTTGTCTTCTCTGCCCGTAAGGTGAATTCTCCATCCCATTGGCCTGTATCATCGTGTCTCGTGAACCCTCTTTAAGGTTCGACAGATATTATTATTATTATTGCAATATTTTGATCTATGGAAGTGAATCGTTGACCATATGTAAAAAAGAAGGTGTACAGTCGTTTTCAATTTTCCGAGACGAATATTTAATGCTAGTTAAGAGGATATTCAAAATTAGACCAATTGAGAAATTATAAATCAGTAAAGAATTTTAAATCTTCTCCTTAACCAGAAAAATTCAGAACAGAACAAATCGGATAGAACATCCAGGAAGAATGGATGAAGCTAGAATATCGGTGTTAAGCTATACTGTAGTTATCAAATAACACTTGAACGAAATGTAGGAAGATCAATGAAGAGGTGGAAAGTATGATGACTGTGAAGACGAAACAGACTAGACCTTATAAGTCAAATTACTGACTGAAAGAGGATGATACTATTATTATTATTATTATTATTATTATTATTATTATTATTATTATTACAGTATTTTGCAAAGGCAAAAAAATTCCCATTCGAGAGAAATGTGGTCCCATATTATGTGAGAAAGGACTACAGCCGTTTTCAAGTTTCAGAAATGAAAGTTAAGAGGCTTTTCAAAATTAATGGAATGACTTTGGTAGACGAATAAGTTTGAACGGAGTTTTTTAGAGAATGAAGGATCATGATAAATTGAAACAAAGTTGGAATTCAGGAGGACAATTTGGAGCAAATATTTACTTATAGGAAGAGGCAGGGATTGGATTGATTAATTAATAGTAATAATAAAATTATTTGTTTTTCGGAGATGCCCATGGTAATTAGAGTACCTTGGGAGACGCCGAGTTGCCGTAATTTAGTCCCAGAGGAGTTATTTTACGTGCCAGTATATCTACCAACACGAGGCCGACGTATTTGCGCACCTTCAAATACCACCGTACTGAGCCAGTATCGTACCTGCCAAGTTGTGGTCAGAAGACCAGCGTCTCAACCGTCTCAGCCACTCAGCCTGGCGAGTGGAATTATTTACCAAGGGAAATGTTTCATAGATATCCAATTTCTTTATAAACATTTAAGAAAATATTAGCGTCAGCACTATATGAAAATCAATGGCGATTACTTTTATTATTATTATTATTATTATTATTATTATTATTATTATTATTATTATTATTATTATTAGTATTATTATTAGTATTAATTAATTAATTAATTAATTAATTAATTAATTAATTTAATTATTAGATACAGAATGGGGAGGGCCATTTTACACTAATAATAATAATAATAATAATAATAATAATAATAATAATAATAATAATAATAATTATTATTATTATTATACGGTGGTTTTCTTACGAAGGGATAGTTATGTGCTAAGTGGAGCCTAAAAGGCCGGGCTGTACATTTCCTTTAGCGCTCAAGTGTCATGCCAGTGGGTCTGCGCATGCTACGCAACTGCGATCTACAGTATGTGTACACTACTGGTGTACGTTGCGTTCGGCACATAGGCAAGCGCCAAGGTTAAACTGCAAGTCACAGTGTTGAGCCTCAGACACGTCAGGACTGGCTGTAGTAATTAAGAGATCAACTGGAACATATTACTGCATGCGATTGTAGTTCTTAGAAAGCCTTTCACTGTACACTTAATACCTATCATCTTCTTTCAATCGTCTAAACGTCAAACATGGCTTTCAAGGCCCACTGTAAATATACGTAACATCAAAGGTTCATACCTCAAGTCTTTCTGCTTTTATGGGAAAATCGTTTTGTAGCGTGTTTATAAACTCAGTCACCATTCTACCTTCTAAACCCTATTGCGCAACAATCCCAAAGGGCGTTGGCCTACCAAGCGACCGCTGCTCAGCCCGAGACCCGCAGATTACGAGGTGTCGTGTGGTCGGCACGACGAATGCTCTCGGTCGCTATTCTCGGTTTTCTGAATCGGGGCCGTTATCTCACCGCCTAATAACTCCTCAATAATAATCACGTAGGTTGAGTGTTCCTCGAACCAGCTTTCTCATCGAAGTATAAATCCCTGATTTGGCCGGTAATCGAACCCTTGACCTTCGGGTAAGATACAAGCATGCTACCCCTGCACCACGGGGCCGGCATATTAATGCTAGCCTACTGTAAATACGCGTTGAAGCAAATAAACGCTAGCATAATACGAACGCTATGGCTTAGATGATTCATACCTCAAGTCATCTGCTTTTATGGGAAAATCTTATCGCAGCATATTTACAACCTCGACCATCATTCCGCCTTCAAAATTGGTCAATCTTGTCACCATATTAATGATGTAAAATTATATATGTTATTAATTTATATATTTATTTATCGAGCGAGTTGGCCGTGCGATTAGGGGCGCACAGCTGTGAGCTTGCATTCGGGAGATAATGAGTTCGAACCTCACTGTCGGCAGCCTTGAAGATGGGTTTCCGTGGTTTCCCATTTTCACACCAGGCAAATGCTGGGACTGTACAGTGAAACCGTACAGTGTCCTGTAGAGCTCCATGGGAATGATATGTGCCTTTCTACTCCATTAAAATTACTCCTAAAGGTCGCGTCATTGGTAGCAGTATGGGCGAAGGGGATCGAGCGGCGTCCGGCCAGAACGGAACCCGCGAAGGAGCGCCTGGGAAACAAAGGGAAGACAGAGCAAGAGCCAAGCCCCCGCGGAAATACGCTCTCAACTTGCAGAGAGAGATAGAAGGGGACGCGATGCTGGAGTAGTCAAATACGCGCCGAGGTGTGGCTTAGCTTCCCAGAGTTCCAAACTAACATAAGGAACTTCCGGTTTTTTATGCACGTGTCACGGGTGCCAACGTCGGATTTTGGCGCGTAAAAATGGGATGATATTTTTGATCCAGACATAGGAAAATTATGTGAGACGCACCATTGAATAGAGCGGAATTTTCTGCGGTTTCCAGACTAAAAATATGTAATAACTTATTCAGGGGAAGAAATGAGGTCACCAGCTGTCCAGAGGTGACATATCGCTAACACATGTGAATACAAGAGCGTCACCCAAGCTAAGAGTCGCGCTTAAAAGATGACTCCACCCTCCAAAGGACGCTATGAATTAATCAAAGGCGGGAAGCAAATTACATAAAAACTGCCGATCGTAGGTCCAACACGCCTTGCTCAAATGAAAGAGGAGACAGAGGGCCATAAGATGCACTATTTAAATATCTTCAATTCTTGGTATGAAAGGAGCTCTTGTTCTTAATGAACCGTGAACGTTGACGCCCCCATGCTTCCGGCGGGCAAGATAATATAGGCCGGGCAGGCCATCACAGAGGACGGTTGTTCTTTGCGGGTCGTTGAGACGGACACTGTGTCCCGCGGTGCTCCAGTTTACAGTCAGAAACCCTTGACCGCTTACTGAAAGTGCTATCGTGTCCAGCACGCCTTTGTGAAGTGAACGGGAGGCCAAACGAGCCTAGGTGAATTGTTTCTGTGCTGCGTGTCAAACTAGTTACTCCGCGAGCATAATTTACAAACAAGTAGCAGAATACCGCTGAGACAGTGCCGGCTTTAATGAGTCAGTGAAATTCATAATTTGGTATCACCCAAAGTGTTACTTTGAATCAGGGGCTCGAGTCTCGTGAGCCACCCGATTCTTGCTGTGAACGCGCCCGCCGTGATTTGAATGACCGTCTTATTCGTGGTGTAAACTCTGGAAATAGAGGCCGTGTGACGAGTGCAAAGTGTCACCCATTTTGGATTACTGTAAGATTTCAGCTGTGAACGAGTTCCCCAGGATGTCGGACTTGTATGGACCAGGGATGAAGGACTGCACGCCCGCCACCGACCGCGTGGTCATGGAGCACTAAGAACTTCACCATGGGTCTCCCGTGGAAGGAGAAACAACGGCCACCAAACAGATGAGTGATGTCCAAATTTAATTTCTAAGCATGATATAACCGGGGGATAGGATTAGCTTTCTTTGTAAATATCAAAATGTTGTAAGATAATGCATGTCCTATATGGAAATTTTATTGATCTTTAGATAGTTGAAGTAAATTCAAGGGAGCTAAATTCCCGGACGACTCATTTTTTTCTTAATGATTAGCTTATCGTGAGGGTTATATTTCTAGTAATATGTAGAATGTCCCAGCAAATATGGGAACAAGGTTAGGAGAATAATTGAGTTTCCCATAGGGGTGGTTGGAACAATAGTGCTGGCGAGCAGGGAAAACCATGTCAAAATGTTGGTAGTTACTGTCCCACGTGGCTGTCGTATATGCCGGGGAAACTCATGGGTCAGTCAGACAATGCATGCCTAGCTTACACATATAATCAGTGCATGTACTGCAAGAAAGAAGAAATCCCGACCGAGAGAGGTATAGGTGTGTTATTTAGGCAGGTGTGTGGAACCATGTGCAAGTCTCCCGTGATGTTTGATTAATTGGCCAAAATGGTTTGGAGTGTTTTTTTTATCTATAGCCGGGGTGAGGCCCAGAGGCAGGAGTCTCTAATCTTTGGGCAGAAGATTTAAATATAAGTATAGTTCCTGTGGCAGGAACGAGGGGTCATGAGAGCCATATGCCCAAGGGAAGAAGATACGCGATATGAGACGTAGTGAGAGGGCCGAGTGCCCGAGTAATTTACGATGAAATGAGTTAAAAGTGATCGTGCCCACAGTCGACGCTCAGCGATAATAATGAGAGAGAATAAAAGAGTATTTCATGGGGAATTCCACGATAATATGAATAAACAAATGAAGTGGGCCATGGATATGTGCCCCCGAGACGAGAGGGTGGACGTGTGAGGGAGAGAAGAATCTGGCGTGGCCGATGAATGAGAAATGGCCGTGCGAAGTGAATGACCGCCCTTCCTTGTTTTTTTTTTTGTGAATGTCTGGCTCTCGCCCTCGTGACAAAAGGATCCCGCGTCCCATTGTATTAAGACCTGGGAGCCCTGGCTCTCCACGCGCCCCTCGGTTGGTTTAAATGGCTTAGCTAAGAATACTTGTATAATGATAATATCACGGTGATTTTTTTAAAAGGTATTTAATAAATGAGTAGGGATCTCCCCCAGATATCCGGTGATATGAGATTATAGGTAGTCTAGGGATCTACAGAAACCCACAGTACCTCTCGGTCGGGAGTCGGCCAGTTCGACTCCGGATTATGATGGCGCCCTTGAGCGAGCTGCTCCAGGCGTGCGCCTTGGGCCGGAGACATTGATAACCATGCTGTTTCTTTCTAGGAATGGCTCTCCTTTGTGCATGAAGTGTATATATCCATATATCTGTGTATGTTTCGTAATTATGTGCATATACTTTTGAGTTCAAACAGAACCTATATGCACGTTGTGTGGTCTTGGTGATAGATGAGGAGTCCGGGGTTTAGCTAAATCGTATGTGTGTTTGTTTGTGTATCATGTAAATGTTTCTTTTAATTTGATAATGATGTAGCGTAGGCCCCGGTTATGTTCGTTCTACGAACAACAAGTAATATGTGAATAGGGACATCAGGTCATTTCACGGTGTGATCGACAGAATAATATAAAAATTTCATGAACGGTCTGAACTAATGAGGAAAAATGAACGATAGCAAGTCGCAAAACCTCAATCATACCGTTATGCAGACGACGCCCATGGGCGATTCGTATTTTAAAGTGATGATTATTTTCTTTTCCTCCCATATGTGGAGAGTCATTGTATAGAGCTGTGTCAATTTCTTAATATGTCATATTTGAATAAATTCGTATTCGTAACCCCTATTTTATGATTCTTGTCATTTGTAGCAGTGCTAAGCAGTATCCAATAGGCATTTGAACCCAGAGATCCTACTTTCATATTATAGACATAAGGCTCCATCTTAAGTATTAGTTTTTTTTTTCTTTCTTTCGAACGTAGCACTCCCCCAAGTGCTCAGGCTGCCGGGCCAGCACAGAAAGTAGGAAGGGGAGCGGTTCGAAGCTCGTTAAGCAATTCGACCCGCTCTTCAATCCAATCTCATCCGTGGGTGTTTACCCCGTTACGTGGAGGCATTCTTATGCGTGGGTCATCCATTCGAAGCCCGGAAGGGTGTAACAGTACCTTAAGGCCACGGCTGCTTTTTTCCCACTCCTAGCACTTTCCTGTCCCATCGTCGCCATAAGACCTATCTGTGTCGGTGTAACGTAAAGCCAATTGTTAATTAATTTATTTATTTATTGACCGCAGCTTCATATGTTGTTTTAAATGCAGTCATCACAACATTCGAAATTTTGCTCCTGCCTTTCACTGCATCGTTCTGTTTATGCGGGAGTTCCCTGTCAAATCTGCCTCTGTCAAAAGTGCGACCTCACCGGGCTGTGGGGAAAACTGTACAAGAAGACGAATTTTACTTCATTGTATGTATTTCTTTGGAAATGATGTTCTAGGTTAGCATCAGCACACTTCGTACGCCTAGTACATATCTCTCTTACGAAACCATGTCCTCCTGCAGAGAATATAGCGTTTCCAATTTATTATGACTTTTGGTATGGCCTAGAAAATGTTTATTACCTATTGTCAATTTGTCTTAGGTTAATTTCTTCCTTTGACATTGTGAACGTGGCT
This sequence comes from Anabrus simplex, assembly GCF_040414725.1. Taxonomy (NCBI): domain Eukaryota; kingdom Metazoa; phylum Arthropoda; class Insecta; order Orthoptera; family Tettigoniidae; genus Anabrus; species Anabrus simplex. The sequence goes on from NC_090269.1 coordinate 289,699,703, forward strand.
GAGGTATGAGTAATTTTCACTGACACCATTACTTATGTAGACGGTCAACATCATATTTTAAAGGCTAAGCCTTGTCGCCAGAGCCATAGATGTCCATCTTGAGCCAGCCTTTTCAACTCGCCTTAGGTCTTGCAGTTCATCCTCTGAAGCAGGTTCTTGAAATAAGACACTCTGGTTCGTCCTCTTCCTCTTTTCCCGGCAGTTCTTCCTTCAGTTATGTTACAAAGGAACTCCTCATCCGCAGAATGTGACCAATAAATAGTTTTTTTTAAAATTTCATTCACCAGATTCCGTTTTTTTCCCTATCTCTGTAAGGACTTCGATATTGCTCTTCATTTCAGTCCAACTTATTCTATGCAGTCTCCTCCAGACCCACATTCCATTTGCCTCTAGTCTTTCCTTTTCGTGCTCTCGTAATGTCCAGCTTTCGCAACCGTACAGAAGCCTGTTCCGTATAAAAATGTTTGCAAAGGTCTTCAGAGTTTGAATATCTATTATGTTTGTTGGCCAACAGATGCTTTTTATTTAGGAAGGCTCTCTGTGCAAAAGCTATCCTTTTCTTGACTTGTGATATGCTTCGATTATCACTCGCGATTAGAGTTCCTAGGTAACAAAACTGGTTCACTTGTTCAGTTTTATCAAGGCCAGTTTTGATGTGTGTTATATCTGTTTTCTTGGATTTACGTATATTGACATTGTTTCTGTTTTACTTGCATTACTTTTGAAGGTTCCATCTGCTAGCATGTTGATAATTCTCTTCATATTTTTGCCTGCTTCTGCTAGTATGGCAATATCATCAGCAAATCTTATCGAATACACTTGTTTACCATTAATTTAAATCCCGACTGTTTATTTTAAACTACTTTGATGGCTTCTTCAATAAACGTATTGAAGGTATAAGGAGAGAGTGGACATCCTTGCCCAACTCCTCTTCTTAATTTTCCGAGCTGAGTGGCTCAGACTGTTGAGGCGCTGGCCTTCTGCCCCCAACTTTGCAGATCGATCCTGGCTCAGTCTGGTGGTATTTGAAGCTGCTTAAATATGCCAGTCTCGTGTCTGTAAATTTACTGGCACGTAAAAGACTCCTGCGGGACAAAATTCCGGTACCTCGGCATCTTCGAAAACCCTAAAAGTAGTTAGCAATTCTCCTTGTCCCATTGATGTCAAAGTCAGTATTCTGCATTCTGTATGTAGACGGTACCTTGGATAAATGGCGTGAAGGTGCTTCTTACAGGCTTCCTCTGGCAGCTAATGATTAAAATATTTAGGATCAAACCAATATTCGGAGCTGAAGACTCAACATAGATTACTTTTATATGTATTTATTTTTTGGGCACGTATAGCCCATTCATGAGCCTTGGATTTCCAAGACGACTGCTTCCCAACCAGATTGTCCACATTTATGTGATCAGCGTGATGACATCCTGAGTCGAATTCCTTCATAATCGATGCCTGTACTTAGGACTGACAAGAGACAGAATAGACCATCCCCACCTAACATAGTCGGTCGCTGTTGTGTTACAGATCTAGTTGATCAGTTCTAGGGGCTCTGCACATTGAAACCGCGACATTAATTCTTCTTCAAGCTCGTCGTTATTATAGTGGCCTCTGGGGTCTCTCCCCCCTCCTTTATGATTCATTTTCCTCCCACTCTTCATGTGTTTTCTTCCCATTTCGATGATCATCTTCTTTATCGTTCTGAATAAAAGGGACTGACAATCATGTCGTTATGTGGTTTACAAAAAAATGATTAATAATAGTGTTACTGGTCTAATGTTACGCTGACTACTTTTACCGTTTTAGAAAACGCCAAGGTACAGGAAATTTTGTCCTGCAGGATTTGTTTTACCTGCCGGCATGAGGCTGGCGTATTAGAGCTTCTACAAATAACATCACATGGCCGGAATCGAGCCTGCTCACATGGCCTACTGTCTGACCCACTCAGCCCAGAGTTTCATAGATTTCGGTTATGTTTTAGCGACACTTTTGTATTGAGTAACTATAGGTCTACTTTAAAGGGAGGTAGTACACCAATCAAGGTCCAAAACATCATTTTTTTAAAAAAATGCTCGGTACTTGAAGTATGCTTAATAAGATTCTAGTAGTTATACTGATGAAAGTCGCTTCTACAAAGATATCAATAATTGCTGAGATAATGGAAGCAACAAATATACATACACTCATTTGCAGGAAATTATTAAAAAACGGAATGAGTTGGCCGTGCGGTTAGAGTCGCGCAGCTGTGAGCTTCTTTTCGGGAAATAGTGGATTCGGACCCCACTGTCGACAGCTCTGAAGACGATTTTTCGTGGTTCTCCATTCTAATATCTATTAGATAACTCGGCTAGTGATCCGTCAGAATCGTGGGTATATTTACATTGTACGTAATAAAGATCAATACAGTTTTATTATTATTATTATTATTATTATTATTATTATTATTATTATTATTATTATTATTATTATTATTATTATTATTATTTCGCAAAGACGCTTGCTAGTCATTTTACAAATATGAAACTAAAGGAATAAAAATATCCTGTACTCCGTACACGGAGGTTTTGAAAGGGCAACATGCGTCCTGTTTTGTAGTTAATTAGTGAATACCCTTTGATCAGATAGGTTGCATGATCGGATGTTACGGGGCGGGGCTAATAGATTAATTGCAGCCAAGAGGCTTTCTCTGACTAGCTGGTAATATTTCAGGTCACGTAGCATATATGAATACAACTCCAATATTCGAGTTCTGTCCTGTCTCCTAATAAGGCTCGGAAATATGAATTGCTTCTTATTTCTTTTGGACTTGCTACTTCACTGCCAAAGCATAGTCACAAATTATCGAACACTAATTTCCTAACATGAGCCCAGCTCCTTGGATGTATGGTCAGCGTTGTGCTCGTCGGGTCAAAAGGCCCCAGGTTGGACACCCGGCAGGTTAGTAACGTAGTGACGTCTTTAGGTTAATTCCTCTAGCTGGGTGCTTATTACAGTCTTAAGGCCAACACACACAGAAAGCTAAGCTAAGCTCGCAACCCAACGAAAAAAAAAGTTATATGGAATGGCACACACAAACTGCTATGCTAAGCTACGTTAACCCAAGCTAAATTTTACAGTTGCCAAGGGGGCGATTTTCATAGCTGTATCTGGCTTCGCGTATGCGCTCGATCACCACTTTGCCCGGCATCCACGAAACAGCCATTTCATGTGTGAAATATGGCTTTCGTGAATTACCTCATTACAGTGCCTATTATACTGCTTAATTGTTTTTGTGTTTGTTAATATTATCATGGATGGCAGACGGAAGGAAGAAAGACTGATTGAAGAGGTACAACATACACTTGTCTGTCAAATGATTAAAGATAACCATGCAACACAGTTGCCAAGAAATAAACTTTGGAAATTTATTTTACGTATCATTTAATTCTTTTACATACATTTTTACCCTACATTATATAATTTGGGTTCTTCATAATAATTTTATATTAATATCACCCACATTAATAGAGGGAAGTTCATGAAACTGTTCCTGATTTAGAATAAAATCATATTTAGCTAGCAGTTTCCCGCTGGCTCCGCCCGCAATGTACAAATTAGGGTTTTGTTCGTTACTATCCTCACGGATGTATTTGAAAAGTTTCGAGTTATTGAAATAAAGCACATGATCTGCTGTGGTAATAGAATGTAATATTATGTCAACAAAATACTTGAAAATACATCACACAAAGAAATTGAATTAAACGTTCCTTGGAACAACACTATGCACCGAACTGTTAAAAAGTCCTTCAAAGATCTTCATCATAGATACAAATGTACTCATAATATTTCTCAGAATCTACCAATTTAAATAGTTATTAGCTCAAAAGAAAGCGTTTGATCCACTAAGTGTTTTTAGACCAAAAATAACTGTGTACTTCAATTAGAAACAAAGATATGATTGCTTCAATGAGAAAAAACGTTGAAGAAATGAGACGTCAAATTGAATGTGCACTCATAACATTCCTCAGAATCAACCAGTTTGAATAGTTAAGAGCTGAAATGAAAGAGTTTGATCCAGTGAGTGTTCTTAGGCCAAAACAAACTCCGTACCTCAATTAGAAACAAATATATGATTGCTTCAAAGAGACAAAAATTTGAAAAATCAAATAATTTGAGGAAGGTGGAAGTTAAGTGATTTATAGTACATGATGACAAATCTGTGCATGAATACCTTTCAGTTAAAAAAAGAATGAAGGAAATCGACCGGATAGAATGGCCGGACTGACTGACTTTAATTTTCATATTTTTTTTTTAAATATATAGATTCTTCATTTCCATGCAATGCTTGAATCAAATGATGGAATTCACCGGGAAGTATTCACTTCCTATTTCAGGTTCACAGAACTCCTCTTTCTGTTTCTTTCTCTTTCATCACCTTTCCACGACAGAGGCCAATGAAAATGCTCCTCTTCAATTAATCCGCTATCTTTAAATGGCTGCCTAGTATAGTTTAGCATAGATTTTTATTCGTGGCATAGCATAACATAGCTTGGCATTATTTAGCATAGCGTAGCTTAGCGTAGCTTATCTTAGCTCCTTTAATGCACCCTTCTCTCCTGAGAGAGTTGGCATCGGGAAAGGCTCCCGGCTGTAAAATCAGGCATAAAAATATATTAGAGTCGACCTCAGGTAACTTGAAAAAACCGCCAGGAAGGAATAAATATTTACCCATGTAAGCTGTGGCGGTGTATCTGTCTCCTGTTTCACCATGCAGTATTCGATTCTCGACCCGCCGCTTGGAGCATGTACCGAGCTGCGTGGCCACGTGTGTTAATGCGCTTCAGCTGTTGCGTCGGTAGACGAATAGGATCGAACTCCATCGTCGTCTGTCCTCAGAATGGTTTTCGAACAATAATGTTACTGTTTTTTACATCCTACCAACTACATTCTGACGGTTATCGGAGACGCCGAGGTCCCGGAATTTTGTCCCACAGGAGTTCTTTTACGTGCCAGTAAATCTACCGACACGAGGCTAAATGACGGAGCTATTGAGATCATTAAACTCAATGTCAAGTGTACATTAGCTTTCACTTGGACCGCTATGAAAAGCAATTGCTTATTATCACGGCCACATTTATACTACCGATCGAGTTGGCCGTGCAGTTAGGGGCGCGCAGCTGTGAGCTTGCATCCGGGAGATAGTAGATTCGAGCCCCACTGTCGGCAGCCATGAAGACGGTTTTCTATAGTTTTCCCATTTTCATGCCAGGCAAATGCTGGGGCTGTACCTTAATTAAGGCAACGGCCGCTTCCTTCCCACTCCTAAGCCCGGTGGAACATTTTTTTAAGGACAGTCTGTATACGAGCAGACAGTATGAGGGTTGAATTAGTAAAAGAACTAGATTACTTTTCCACCATGGTCATACAGACCTTCATGCTAAGAGCTAAATATTTCCTTCCTAACGCTGCGTGATGGCAGTTGATAATAAGGAAATTTTGTTGCATACAGCTTTCATTTTCTCATAAGATGTCGTGATTATTTTGAACTCTGACCGGTATTTCCTAGTTCTGCAAAAGTCTGTCGTAATTGGATACAATGGAATGCACTTGGATGAATTTTATGTGTGTGGAGACGTTTAACAATGGAATCCACTTAGCTTTCAGAGAACGGAACAATGGCTAGGAAAACGCTCTCTCCATAGTGGCTGATAGTACTATGAATGCAACATGGAACTCGTTTCACCCAGACAAGTATTCTATCTCAGAACAATGTCTTAGCATCGAACTAATCGTTTGTTTATAACTGTAGTTCTGCACGCATCCTGGTCAGAACGGCAGTATGTAATTCACCGAACTCAGTAGCACTGTTGATTAGTCGTAGTTCCATTCCGAGTTTGATGCTGGGTAAGGACAGTAGCATTTCAGAGTGTTGTAATCTGACTCCGAGTCTTTGACTAGCGGAATATAAAAAAAAATCCCCTGTAGCAAAATTCATATAGTCCGACGGACAATGGAAGCTCTTACTTCCACCCTTCTTTAGAATGTCATAGCATGTACTGAGAAAAAATATCTGGTAATAATAATAATAATAATAATAATAATAATAATAATAATAATAATAATAATAATAATAATAACCGAGCTCGATACCTGCAGTCGCTTAAGTGAGGCCAGTATCCAGTATTCGGGAGATAGTAGGTTCGAACCCCACTGTCGGCAGCCCTGAAAATGTTTTTCCGTGGTTTCCCATTTTCACACCAGGCAAATGCTGGGGCTGTACCTTAATTAAGGCCACGGTCGCTTCATTCCCACTCCTAGCCCTTTCCTGTCCCATCGTCGCCATAAGACCTATCTGTGTCGGTGCGACGTAAAGCAACTAGCAAAATAATAATAATAATAATAATAATAATAATAATAATAATAATAATAATAATAATAATAATAATAATAATAATAATGTCCACCTCTGTGATGTAGTAGTTAGTGTGATTAGCTGCCACCCCCTGAGGCCCGGGTTCGATTCCCCGCTCTGCCACGAAATTTGAAAAGTGGTACGAGGCCTGGAACGGGGTCCACTCAGCATCGGGAGGTCAACTGAATAGAGGAGGCTCAGCCATCCTTGAAGTTGTTTTCCATGGTTTCCCACTACTCCCCCTCAGACAAATGCCGGGATGGTACCTAACTTAAGGCCACGGCCGCTTCCTTCCCACCTCCTTGTTTGTCCTTTTCAATCTTCCCATCCCTCATAAGGCCGCTGTTCAGCATAGCAGGTGAGGGCGCCTGGGCGAGGTACTGATCCTCCTTCCAAGTTTCATTCCTCCAACCCAAAGTCTCACGCTCCAAGATACTGCCCTTGAGGCGGTAGAGGTGGGATCCCTCGCTGAGTCCGAGGGAAAAACCAAACCTGGACATTAAACGCATTAAGGAAGGAAGAAATAATAATAGTAATAATAATAATAATAATAATAATAATAATAATAATAATAATAATAATAATAATAATAATAATAATAATAATAATAATAATAATGTGAAATTCTTTTTTATCGGCCTTTGAGAATTATTTGACATTGACACTACACGTGGATTCGGTCCTGTTTTAAAGTTGGATGCCCTTCCTGACACTAATCTCATATGAAGAGATTTCCCTCTTTGTGGTTGGTAGTGTGATGTGTTGTGTGTAAACGAAGAGGTGTGCACTAATACGAACAATCCCTGAGCCATAGAAATTAACCAGATGTGGTTACAATTCTCGGCTCTATCGGGAATAGAACTTAGATCACCTTGAGCCGAAGACCGCTAGGCTGACCCATTTAGCCTATGAGCAGGACTAAATAATAATGGCATTAATTATCTGTTCAATGTTCATGATAAATGATAACGGCTTTTATCGGCGCCAGTATGTCGGAAATGTGTGCCAAAGGATTTCCTTAACTTGAGCAATGACACGGCACCTTCACAGTCACATTCAAATACCATCGACTACAGCTGATACCGAATCTGCCATCTTGCAAACAGAAGTACAATTACTACTCGACTGTCGGCTCCGCTTTGCTTCTCCACCATGAGTTCCAACCTCAAACGAGTCTTGAATTTATGTTTGAATCGGGAAACGAACCCTAAACAAATACATGGGAACCTAGTGAGTTTACAGTTGTACTACTCCCGAGATATCAGTGTGTTGTGGGGAACAGGACTAAAACGTCACAAAAGTAGATATGTAATTGGCTGTAAGTCGCACTAACTACTTTTAGTCTTTCGGAGGCGCCGAGGTGCCGGAATTTTGTCCCACGGGAGTAATTCCAGTAAAATTACTGACACGAGCCTAACGTATTTGATCACCTTCAAGTACCACCAAAGTGAGCCAGGATCGAACCTGCCAAGTTGGGGTCAGAAGGCCAGCGCCTCAACCGTCTGAGCCACTCAGTCTGGCAAAAGAAAAAAGTAGTTCCGTTTTACAATCTTGCATTATCAGAAGTGCAGGTATTGACTAGACTACTTTTTTCTAACCACGAATTATGATTATGACTTAATAAGACACCAAGCACATCTGTTCGACCATTTTAGATCATAAAGAAATATTAGTTCTATGTACCAGCATGAAGAAAGCGTGGCACTATCGATTGAAACAATAACAAAAATCTGTGAGGATGTTCCCCGTGCCCATAAATGCATGTCGTACCCTTTATTAGATACCATTACAAGAAGTGTTCACGGCACTCGGTTAGGGATATTACGGGCAAATGGAGGAACACGATGCTGTAATTGGTGTGGCAAACGTTCCATTTCCAGGACGAGAAAGAGGGGATCTCTTAGAACTAGCACGTCCGATGTAAATATCACGTTACGGAGCGGTTTATGTTCACGACATGTCTTTAAAGCCATTCAGTACTTGAAGTTAATTGTTTAGGCCTCTGAAAAGGCTTCATGAAACTCTATCTACAGCTTTAGGCTATATAGAGTGTTTGGGAAGGGGCACAAGAACTTTTAGAACTTCAGAAGGGGCCCTTGTTTGTTCAATGATGGTAATGAGGAGGTGAATTCGTGCGCAGTAATAGGATAGATTTCAAAGAGTAGCAAACGTCGTATAGACCGTATGACATAGCTGTTTAAAAAATCCATAAACATCAGAGGAATTACCTTTCAAAACCTGCACTATTATTTTTTTGAATACTCCTTATCACTGGAGTCTAGAGGACCCTTAGAAATACGCTCTCTCCTACTAATGTTTATAATCTGGTTAATGATAATAATAATATGACTAGTCTGGCATTGTAAGGAGACATGAGAGACCGGGCGAGTTGGCCGTGCGCGTAGAGGCGAGCGGCTGTGAGCTTGCATCCGGGAGATAGTAGGTTCGAATCCCACTATCGGCAGCCCTGAAGATGGTTTTCCGTGGTTTCCCATTTTCTCACCAGGCAAATGCCTTAATTAAGGCCACGGCTGCTTCCTTCCCACTCCTAGGCCTTTCCTATCCCATCGTCGCCATAAGACCTATCTGTGTCGGTGCGACGTAAAGCCCGTAGCAAAAAAAAAAGAGACATGAGAGGTATAGCATAAGTGGGAGATGGCAACATCGCCGGGAAAATACCACTACTTTCATTATTATTATTATTATTATTATTATTATTATTATTATTATTATTATTATTATTATTATTATTCTGTAGCTTCGTGGCTGACTTGCCAATATTTTCGTGTCTCGGGATTTCTCAGGGTTCCGGGTTTGACTCCCAGTCTCCGCGAGGTGTTAAATTTGCATGCATCGTGACTTGGGTGTCCATGCTAACCACAACATTCCTACCACTTACGCGCCACAGACAACACCACCCTCTACCAAGATAACATGCAGAAGATCTTGAGTTTTCAGTCCATCGTCGGTATCCTTGCCAGTTTGGTTCGTGACAGTTTCTTCGGCCTAACGAACATGTTCTCCACCGTTTGCGTTTCAATGTTACCAATAATACAGCTCGTTTTAATTTTGTCGTTCGGCCACCAAACGGTTGGACAGTGAATGGCATTCCGTTGGCGGTCGAGTTTACCTGACCATCGAAATGCGATACGTGCGTCGGTTTTCGGACGAGTTTACACGTCCCCGATGGTGTTGGAATGGAGCAAGTGCTCACCAAGGGAGGTGAGATAGAAAAGACTGAAGTGATTAGACTGTCATAAGTAAGTGGTTACAATATTAGACTGAGTTTGGAAACCCGGGGTCGTCTTTCACCTTCCCTTTCTTTCAAGTAGAGAGCCCCTGCGACGTATTCTACAGCTCCCACACATATAGAACAGAAATCTATAACTTAGGCTTCCACTTCTTCAACACTACCCTGGCTGATCTGCGAAGTGGCCTTCGGATCAGATAGTCCCGGTTGAATTCTAAGCTTGGTCGAGGATTTTAACTCGTTCCTCGTGTTCGTGATCGTCTTAATAAACTTCTCTTCATCTACGTGGGGTAAGATTGAAGCTTGGCCTGCAGAAAACATTCAAACTCATACCAGCCGATGACGAGAATACTGTTGATCATTATGTGTGAGAGTGGATTAACCAAGTGCATTTACATTTCAAGTCTTCCGTTAATGAGGGAACCTACGTTCCCTTTGATGTGTTCGTGTCCATTTCAGCTTAACAAAATAGGTTTTTTAAGTCTTTTATTAATTTTCAAATATCCCCGTTGAATATGTAGTTCAGATATATACATTTCTTCTTTCCTTCTTTCTTTATCCGTTTACCATCTAGTGTTGGTTTTTCTCTCAGACTTGGAGAGGGATCCTCCTCTACCGCCTCTAGGGCAGTGTCCTGGAAAGAGAGACTTTGGATCGGAGGTAAACATGGGGAGAAGGACCAGGACCTCTCCCAGGCGGCCTCACCTACTATGGCGAACAGAGGCCTTGTTGGGGATGGGAAGATCGGAAGGAAGTGGCCATGGCCTTAAGTTAGGTACCATCCCGGCGTTTGCCTAGAGAAGAAGTAGGAAACCACAGGAAAACACAGGAGGGAATCGAACCCCCTCTACTCACTTGACCTCCCGAGGCTGAGTGGACCCCGTTCCAGGCCTCGCACCACTTTTCAAATTTCGTGCCAGAGCCGGGAATCGAACACGGGCCTCCGGCGGTGGCAGCTGATCACGCTAACCACTACACCACAGAGGCGGACATATTTTTTAACAATTTGCTCTACGTCACACCGACACGGATGGGTCTTTGGTGACGATGTGATATGAAAGTGCTAGGAATGGGAAGGAACAGACCATGACCTTAATTAAGGTACAACCTCAGCATTTTCCTGGTGTGAAAATGTGAAACCACGGAGAACGGTCCTCAGGGCTGCTGAAAATATTGAAGAAAGAGGTAGGTAAACAATTGATAGGAAGTCTGCCACTTTGGCGGCAGCCCTAAATGCAGATCATTGATGATTGATGATGATGATTGACAGTGGGTTTCGAACCCACTATCTCCCGAATGCAAGTTCACAGTTGCGCGACCTTAACCGAACAGTCACTTGTTCGGTAGTTTAATTACTGTATTTTGATCTTTCTTTTTTCCAATTAATTTGCTCAGAGAGGATCGTTACCTAGTTATACTCATCTTGAAACAAAAATAACCACCACAACCATACAACACACCACACTACAAACCTCCAGGGGATAACGCAATAGTGAATACGTCCCACCATATAGATATGGTGTTTGGAAGAGCAGCCGGCCGTAGACTGGACCAAATCCGTATCAAATTCCGGCCACAATAAATTGGGAAAAAGGGCTAGGAAGAAAAACAAGGCCTCTAGAGAAATTAAATGACATGGCGTTTGGCTTACAGTCCCTACTCGCCAGGTGCAGGTCTTTTACTTTGATGCTCGTAGGCGACCTACGCGTCGTGATGACACATACACCCAGCCCCTGTGCCAGTGGAATTAACCAATGATGATTAAAATCCTCGACCTCACCGGGAATCAAACCTGACCATGGAGCCGGACATCCTTGGAGAGACTAGTGTGAATATGGACCTGATGTTCACTCAGTCCGCTACAGAAATGTGTTGTTGGATAACTTCTGGGATCAGAACATCAACCTAACCACTCTACCCCTGAACGCCGAAGTTACGAGTAGTAGAGTCCTTTATCTTGATAGCTTGTACTGTGACATCTTGCTTTCCTTTTGAGACATGACCCCACAGTGGAACCAAACCAAACCAAACCCCATGGCACTACAGTTCTTGAAGGGCCTTGGCCTATCAAGATTCCGCTGCTCAGCCCTAAGGGCTGCAGATTACGAGGTGTCGTGTGGTCAGCACGACGAATCCCCTCGGCCGTTATTCTTGGCTTTCTAGACCGGGGCCGCTATCTCATCGCCAGATAACTCCTCAACTCTAATCCCGTAGGGTGAGTGGACCTCGAACCAGCCCTCAGGTCCAGGTAAAAATCCCTGACCTGGCCGGGAATCGAACCCGGGGTCTCCCGGTAAGAGGCAAGCACGCTACCCCACGCTACCCCTACACCACGGGGCTGGCCCTACAATACCCATTCATCTTTATAGTTCTTGGCTTAATATATCGCAGAATGTTCGAAATCGCACGTCACAAACGGGAAGATACTTGTCTGTGCCCGCAAAACGTGCTAAGTCTTAACCCTTGCAATACATAAGAAAGTAGCCTATTGCGGTCGCATGTTCCGAAATGACAAGTAAAGTGCGATGCATCTGATCATTGAAGGCAAGACAGAAACGTGAACATGGACAGGACTAAGTCCGCATCAGAGCTGTTTGCTTGCATTCGGGAGATGGTGGTGGGTTTGAACCCCAATGTGGGCAGGGAAAGGCAAAACAGGAAATTGTTCTCCCTGATGGTTACCAGCCTTCAATGAGGAATCGGCACTTTAACAACAAGAGGTAGGAGAAGAAGAAGAAGAAGAAGAAGAAGAAGAAGAAGAAGAAGAAAATGATTTTTTTCTATCTTTTTACATCTAAGAAATTAAACAAACATCTACAAATTGAAAAAAAAAATCCGTTGGGCTGAGTGGCTCAGAAGGTTGAGACCAAACTGGCAGGTTCGATACTAACTCGATCCGGTGGTATTTGAAGGTGCCCAAATACGTCAGCGCCGTGTCGGTAGACCTAAAAGAACTCCCGCGGGACACAATTCCGGCACCTCGGCGTCTCCGGAAACCGTAAAAATCAGTGGGACTTAAAACCAATAACATTATTAAATAATAGTAATAATAATATAATAATAATTTCGTGTGGCTATTTCTAGCCGAGTGCAGCCCTTGTAAGGCAGAGCCTCCGATGAGGGTGGGCGGCATCTGCCATGTGTAGGTAACTGCGTGTTATTGTGGTGGAGGATAGTGTTATGTATGGTGTGTGAGTTGCAGGGATGTTCGGGACAGCACAAACACCCAGCCCCCGGGCAATTGGAATTAACCAATGAAGGTTAAAATCCCCGACCTGGCCGGGAATCGAACCCGGGACCCTCTGAACCGAAGGCCAGTACGCTGACCATTCAGCCAACGAGTCGGACATAATAATAATAAATGATAATAATTTCTTCCAACAAAGTAGCATGCAATAATTTAAAAGCATTGTTGGCGCTTCAATCAATGTCAACGGTTCTAATATTAGTTGTAGTAACGTTAGACTTCACTTTTTTCCAGTTTGATTCGTAGATTTCAATTCAGGGATGAACTAAAAAAATACAATTTCATTTTATGTGAGGTATTAAATTATTATTATTATTATTACTATTATTATTAAAATTCTGGCAGTTGTATAGGAAAGGAAGTTGGATCTCAGTGTCTTGGGCCGTTCCCTCCCGGGAACCAGTACGGACATCCTTGTCGTTCGACAGAAATAAATCCTTGCAATGTGAAGTGTACTTCATATTCTGCAGTATTTACACGAGTGAAGAGCTACGTTCAGGCAATTAACCATTCATTGTGGAAGACACGGCAGAACAGAAGATTATATCTTCTTTCTACGTTCATTGTAAGGATGTGGGAAAGCATCACGGAAGAGTCGCCGGAAGGAAAGACCAGAACTCACAGCATGCATTAGCTCCCTCTTGAGTTTATATAGCTGGTGACGGGCAGAACCAGTTTGGTGCCTGCTTTGCATGCAGGCTGTGTGAAACCTAACTTCTTGCCAAGCAGGAAATGAGGGAATGTATGAATTATAGACCGCTAGCATCGCCACCGAGGACACGCCACTGGATTACAACACAGTGAGCACACCAAATATGAAAGAAGCATTCACACATACTGTACACCTTGAGCATGGCAAGCAATGCAGCTTGCAACTTGATCGCACACTGAAAACATGTAGGCTACGTATAGGAAGCAAAATTTGAGGTGTGTTTTTTCTTCAAAAAATGCTATTTATTCGGGGCGTCAACCTAGAAAGATCTTTTGCCCCTACTTTGCTCCATATGTTACGAACCTGCGTATATTTGGAAATTGCGGAAGTGTTGAATGTGAGGAAAGGAATGTTAAGGACGACAGAAACACTCAGTCCCCAGGCCAGGGTTATTAATCATTTACAATTAAAAACCCCTGACCCGGTCAGGAATCGAACCCGGGGCCGCCGTGTGACAGATGGACGCGTTGTCCCCTGCACCGTGTGGCCGGACTGAGGTGTGGTTAATTTTCGTTTGCAGTTCGTTTTATGTCAAACCGACTTAGTCAGATTGTATGGAGATGATCGGATAGGAGAGGGCTAGCATTGGGAAGCAAGTGACCAGGACCTTAATTAAGGTACAGCCACAAGGCCCCTGTTCAGTATAGCAGGTGAGGCCGCTTGGGCGAGGTATTGGTCCTCCTCCCAGTTGTATCCTGGTCCCAAAGTCTCACACTCCATTACACTGCTCTTGAGGTGGTAGAGGTGGGATTCCTTGCTGATTCCGAGGGAAAAAACAATCCTGGAGGGTAAACAGATTAAGAAAGAAAGAAAGAAAGAAAGAAAGAAAGAAAGAAAGAAAGAAAGAAAGAAAGAAGAAAAGAATGATAAAATCACAGAAGTGACCATCGGCTTCTACAAATACTGCAAGGTGCTTTGGCGATTTTGAAGTGCCAATAGAGCGGCATAGTTTGTGTGTCATTCCTCAGCTGAGGAGAAAGAAACAAACGCTGTGGATCTACTCAATATAAAGGCCAGAATTTATGGTCTCTTGAAAAAATCGATCATATTATCCTTGTTAAATTCGTTTCGCCCCAAACATATTTCGGGTTCGTGACATGGAGTTTCATGAATTAGTCTTGGGTTTTCACTGGACCCAATACCTGTTAGTCTGTGTATGTACCCGCCCGATCAAAAGAAACTACACCTCATCAGAAGACTACCAATGCAGAGTTGAAATCACCATTGTTCACTGACTGAGAAACGAATTGCAATCAAGTACTTTGCCGGCAGGATCTACACTGACTTAGCAAATGTCATGGGATAGTCACCTAATACCGTATGGGGCCTCCTATAGGCCTGCGAACTGCAGTGAGATGCCGTGGAAGTGAGTCGTCAAGTCCCTAGTAGTCCTCTGGACGCAGCTGACAACAAATCGTTTGCAGAGCGGCCGCCAATGCTGGTCTGTTCGTGGGTGCAGGATCCATGGCACGGAGCCTGCGTTCCAGGACATTCAGATATGCTCGATAGGGTTCAAAATCGGAGCTCCTGGGTGGCCATGGCAGTCGTTGGACCTCCGCTGCATGTTCCTGGAACGTGGGAGCGATGTGGCGGCGCGTTATCATCTTGAAACACCTCAGAACCGTCTGGGCGCTGGAAAGCCAAAAATGGGTGGAGATGGTCTCCGAGCAGCTCAACATACCGCGTACCATTCAAAGTCTCTTCCAGAACAACTAGGGGGCCCATTCCATACCAGGAAAATGCACCCCAGACCATAAGAGAGACACCAGCGCCGTGGACCACACCTTCGAGGCAGGCGGGATCCATCGCTTCATGTGGTCTGCACCATACACGGTGTCTCCCATGGGCATGGTGCAGTTGGAATCGTGATTCGTCCGACCATATCACGTTACGCCATTTTTCCAGTATCCATCCCTGGTGACTGGTGACAAATGCGCGTCGTTTTTCCTGATGACTTTGGGTTAACAGTGGCACCCGTGTGCGGCGCTGGCTCCCATACCCCATAGAACCCATGTTCCTACGGATTGTCCACTGGGAGACGTGTCTAGCACTGCCTGTGTTGAACTGAGCCGTGATTTGTTGCACGGTTGCCTTCTGTCACTATTGACAATCCGTCTCAGATGTCGCCGGCCACGGTCATCGAGGGTGGCTGGACGGCCGGTCGTTCATCTGTTGTGGACGGTGACACCCGCATTCAACCATTCACGATACAACCTGGACACGGTTGATCGTGTGAAGCCGAATTCTCGCACCACTTCCGAAATCGCACTTGCCATCCGTCGGGTACCGACCACCATGCCCCGTTCGAACGGTGTCAGCTCACAACGACGCTCCATATTACACCTGTCACATGCACAGCCACTGCTCACAAGGTCTCCTATACAACTGCCTCTGGCACAGGGGGCGTGTGGTGCGCAGACAACATGCCTGCGCCTCAGTGCTCCGCTATCCCATGACATTTGTTCAGTCAGTGTACTACGCTTAAGCCGGGCTGAATGTTTCAGACGGTTGAGGCGCTGGCCTTTTGACCCCAACTTGGCAGGTTCGATCCTGGGTCAGCCTGGTGGTATTTGAAGGTGCTCAAATACGTCAGCCTCGTGTCAGTAGATTTACTGGCACGTTAAAGAACTTCTGCCGGATCCAATTCCGACAATTCGGCGATTCCGAAAACCGTAAAAGGTAGTTAGTGTGACGTAAAGCCACTAACATTATTATTAATTATTTCTACTCTTAAGCATGGCACTACCGTTACTTTACAGATCTAAACTTCATTTTTCTCGTAGCCCTCTCTGCAGTAAAATACGAACCATCAGTTTAATGCAACGTTTCCTTAAGGATATCCTGGAGCTTTTCATCCTTTAGCACTGTTGGTTCCCATACAGCTTTCTGATTTAACACTGTACCCACAAGTTTGAACTAATTCACGCTTTTTTCTTATTCCATCACCGGAAAATTGATCACGAATTTCCTTTCCAGTAGATTAATACCGGGACAAGTCTGTGAAATCTGAACTGGAAGATTGTGATTGGATTTTGAATATATTCGTCACAATTTGCCACTGCCAACAGTTTTGCTGGCTGGAGTGACAGATCTGTAGCTTACATCCTAGCTAACCGAACACGAATCTAGACCAGCGTAGGTCAGTTTTGCTGGCTGGAGTGACAGATCTGTAGCTTACATCCCAGCCAACCGAACACGAATCTAGACCAGCGTAGGTCAGTTTTGCTGGCTGGAGTGACAGATCTGTAGCTTACATCCCACCTAACCGAACACGAATCTAGACCGGCGTAGGTCTGTTTTGCTGGCTGGAGTGATAGATTTGTAGCTTACATCCCAGCTAACCGAACACGAATCTAGACCAGTGTAGGTCAGTGGTAGAGGTCGGACGTTCCCACCGGTGTCCGGTTTGGCACCTTTGTTCTATATTGAATATCTTCCTGGCATGTGCTGTGCTATTGGTACTCGACACGATCTAATAATCTGAATGTCTTCTTCTTCTATTTTGTTTTAACATTTGTCCTACCTGGTAGCAGGTCCGCTATGTGGGTCCACTGTCTTTATTTCTTCCTGTCGTGTGCGATGTCAGGATGGAGATTTACATTTTTGAGCGTGATCGTTGCCTCGATCGCCTCTTTTGTTTTTCTTGCAGCTACTTCCAAGGTATAGCTCTTCTTCGAGATGATGTCTACTCCTGATCGCAGCATATGCCCAAACCATCGTAAGCGGAACTCTGCAACACCAAATTTTTTCCTTATGCTTTCGTTGGGGACGCATTCAAACCAGGTGATGCCAGCAGGTCTAAGCATTTTCGCCGACATTCTGCTTCCGTGGTGGTCGGCCAAACATTCAGTACTGGGACGATAGATCTTCCATTTAAGGTGATCTGTCATGCAACGATTGCAGATGACGCCTGGCCCTTTACATCCCTATTTTGGGTTGTGATTTCACTCATTAACTATGTTTGTCTGTTAAAAAGGAAATGATATGTGTCACCATCCTTGACCGCAACAGCACACTAAAAATTCCGCAATTTCGGTAGAAAACATCTTGTTAACTTTCCTTGTGAATCTACTTATGTCTACAGTCTCAGAACTGGCTTTTGTGACTGAAAAATCGTACTTTCCTAACACAACCCTCTGGCAAGGGCAAGGTTTGAATCACAGTGGATCTCTGTTGGAATCTTTACTTGAATAATCGCATGGTGTCTGTAAGTACATCGAACCTTCTTCTTCTTCTTATTATTATTATTATTATCATTTACATCATTGTACAATCAAAACGAGCTTAGTTATAGATTTCCACACAACCTATATCCAGGAAAACATTTTAGAATCAGGTAACTAATTTGCATGACTTGAAATATGAAATGATCTACTCATCCAGTCTATTTACGACCTCTAGCTACAAGTAAATCTTATTTTTTGACATTCCTGTACTAGATGGTGTACACTACTGTCTGGACTGCATCCCAGTAACATAGACTGTCACTGCAGAAACTTTATTTGTAGTTTAGATACTTGCCCAGTCCTTGACCAGTACGGTACCGGTTCAGCTATAATCATCTGTCTTGGCTGATGGAAACCGCGGACTTCAGCAAATTGATTGTTGATTAGTTCATGGACATAAGGATTTGCCTCTAGCTATTCTCGTCCCCATTCCACCTTCTAGCGGTTGTGTTGTTTCTTCATACGTTGGTCTTCAGGACCTTAGCCACTTTACAGGTAAGAACTGAAGATCTGCATGCAGAGGGATTGAATCATCTTCAAAGACGTTTCTACGCTCTATCTGAAGCACTACCTTCCTGTGGATATAGGGAGGAGAGTTGTTTGAAAGAAATGGAAGTTAATTTAATGGGAGATCTCCACCAACACAGTGATACTATTGCAAATACGCCTTCAAACGCATCTTTAACTTAAGAAGTAACTGCCGATAGTTCCTTGGCAACTAATTGGAAGACCTTTTCAGAAGGCACTTCAGCAATACTGAACCCTAAAACCCAGCCTATAATCAAAACGAGCCATGGTAAGTCCAGAGACTCAAAAGATAACGAAAATTAATCGTAGGATGTTTCTTCGATTTTTGCACTGCAGTTTCCAAAAGGAGGCTGACAGAAAGACGGAATTCTCTGCGATCAGCAAGAGACGAATGAAGATTTTATAGGTATAGTATCCGATTGCATAAATTAATGTTCATGCATGATGGAATACGTGGAATCTTTTAACTGCATAACGAATGATGCCTGCTGTAAATAACTGTCCATATTTCATTGTTATAGCTGAAACCTAGTCAAAGCTTCAAACTTCCGGTACTTGTTAAGTACTTTACTGCAGGTGTATCGGTAATGTTATGGTTACAGGCACGTACGTCTAGCAGAAATGCTATTAGCTCTCACATTCCAGAGAACATGAGAGGTATTTTGCCGGGAATTGAGGATGAAATCAGGATTCGTCACGTAAGAGGCACTGTTTTCATTCCTTACTTGCTCTTTCAAGAACATTTTATGATGACTGTAATGTAGTTTCTCGTAAGTTTCAAATATTAATGGAATAATCTGATCGGATGGGATATTGTACAGATAATGCCTATGCTCGAAACAAATTACCTTTCTAGAATTACGTGTTGAGTACAAAAGTAGTAAGAAAATTCTAGGATGTACTGCGAAGAGAGTCATAAATCCAGAGATGAAATCAATACATATGTTTAAATAATAAAAATGGATGCGAAACAATTTCTCGTCGGTCCAGCACAAATTGTAATATAACGAAAATATAATATCTATATAAATAAAATTGTAGGGGGTCCGCTGTCTGTAATTTCTTTTGTTTTGCCAATTTTTCAGATATTTATCCGTTTTATGTCAACTCAAGACCGAATCGATGGTTTTCACGTTTCGTGTCTCTTTGTTTGTCTGTTTGTCTGTCTGTTTGTCTGTTCCACCATCACGTCGAAACGGCTGGATAGATCTCAATCAGACTTCATATTTAGAGTACACTCATCCCGGGGAAGGTTTAGATATGCATATCATTTTAAAATCTTTGAATACACGGGGGTTTACAGGAAAACCAGAATGGTTTTTCCACCATCACGTCGAAACGGCTGGATAGATCTCAACCAAACTTCATATTTAGAGTATACTCATCCCGGGGAAGGTTTCGATATGCATATCATTTTAAAATCTTAGAATAAACGGGACCAGAATGGTTTTCCTCCATTTTCTCTTGTACTATTGATTTTCTGTAAACTTAGTTTACCGTACGTGAAACCTCTCTTCATTATAAACAACTTTCGTTATGTTCATAATTTACCTTACTCTTCACATGACGGAGAAATTTACAATTTTCCGCTGGTATCATACTCTGCATTGAGTGACCGACAGACCGACAACGAACCTACAGGTTACCATGGCAACGTCTCTGACTGCATGCCAGCAGGGAAGTAACGTATTGCCATTTTCCTCATCATGCTTTTAAATTCGTGGTTGTTCCTTGGGTAGAAGGAAAGAGGAGCGTCAATCGGCCTATCTGCGGGATATCGGCGGAATATCGTTGGATGTTATAACCACACTCGAATAGATTAAGTAATAACACCATTAGTCATCATCTTATTACTTGTTTACCTAAGAATCACTGGACCTAAATTTCTCCCCTGTTACCACTTTATTATATCCATAACTCACACTAGCATAATTTATTGAAGGGCATTTGATTTTCCAATACATTCACTTGGCATTTACATATTTGTCGTTATCCGGCTGTCCTCAGTTATAATCCATTTTCTATTACTTTCAACTTTCTTAACTGTATTATTTTCTTCCTTAATTACGCCGTATGTACGCGAGTGCTACAAACTACTGGATGTATTTCCACCAAGACTCATATTTAGAATACACCTGTCCTTCATAGGTTTTGGGCAAATATTGTTTCTAAATCCCTGAACTGACTGGGGGTTTATACGAAACCGAAACAGTGATTTTGCACTTCCACAAAATATACACAACCAAACTTAATGGAAATCTACCTAACTTGGTAGAAATTAATTTCTAAACTTTTTTTTTCTCATGTGCATCATTTCGATACGAGGATTAATAAGGGAGATTTAACTCACGAGCGGGTGCGTGTAAAGCGTATTCCTAACAACTTGAAAACTACTGAAGACATTCGAACCAAACTTTGTATTTAGCATCCACCTGTCCAAAGGCAGGTTTTAAACGTAAATAACATTTCATGTTCCGGAATGGACTGGCGGTTTATAGGGAACCGAAATGGTGATTTTACTCTTCCACAATATATACAGAACAAGACCAACCTGACTGGAAATCGACCAAACGTTATAGAATTCCACCTCTAAACCTTTTTTTTTCATGTGCATTTTTTCGTCAGGAGGATTAATAAGGGAGATGTCATGAATGGTCAGTTTTGCAGGTTAAGTCCAGCGGACATAGCCCAAAAGGTGTTTTACATGGAGCAGATTCCTTATCTATATAAATCAAATCGTAACGACTGTGTGCCTCTACACTGACTATTTTGGCGAAATTTTCGTACAGCTTTCCGTTTAAGGGGTAATAATGACCATCTCCATAATTTTTGGTTTAGTTACCTGGAAGTCCTAATTTTTACCCGCCTCGCCCAAAATCCAGATTGCGGCATAATCTGCCAGAAGAAAAAGAAGATAATTGAAATTTGACAAAATTATACGTTTTAGCCTGTAACGAACGGAAAACATCCTAGATCATTAAATTTTTCACTTTTTATCCCCGAAGAATATCGAAATATGCAGGCAATTTTAATGATGGTGCAGACCTTCGGAAATTCCTATCACATAACGGATTGCACAATCTCCGTTCAATTTGGAATGATCTACAACCTTGGTCTTATGACTTTTTGCCGTATCTCTATCCCTTTTAGGTTTAATTTTTCTCTATTAATCGATGTTAAGTCAATTTGGAATTTTCACATGCATAATTTATACTTTCAATTACTTATATCAAATACAGAATCATCAAACTCTTCACGAAAATTGGCCCACCCAGTAGCCATATGTGAGCCAAATGCTACGTATTGGAACCGTACAGTGTCCTGTACAGCTCATGGGAATGATATGTGCCTTTCTACTCCATTAAAATTACCCCTAAAGGTCGCGTCATTGGTAGCAGTATGGGCGATGGGGATCGAGCGGCGTCCGGCCAGAACGGAACCCGCGAAGGAGCGCCTGGGAAACAAAGAGAAGACAAAGCAAGAGCCAAGCCCCCGCGGAAATGCCCTCTCAACTTGCAGAGAGAGATAGAAGGGGACGCGATGCTGGAGTAGTCAAATACGCCCCGAGGTGTGGTTTAGCTTCCCAGAGTTCCAAACCAACAGAAGGAACTTCCGGTTTTTTATGCACGTGTCACGGGTGCCAACGTCGGATTTTGGCGCGTAAAAATGGGATGATATTTTTGATCCAGACATAGGAAAATTATGTGAGACGCACCATTGAATAGAGCGGAATTTTCTGCGGTTCCCAGACTAAAAATATGTAATAATTTATTCAGGGGAAGAAATGAGGTCACCAGCTGTCCAGCGGTGACATATCGCTAACACATGTGTATACAAGAGCGTCACCCAAGCTAAGAGTCGCGCTCAAAGATGACTCCACCCTCCAGAGGACGCTAATGAATTAATCAAAGGCGGGAAGCAAATTACATAAAAACTGCCGATCGTAGGTCCAGCACGCTTTGCTCAAATGAAAGAGGAGACAGAGGGCTACAAGATGCACTATTTAAATTTCTTCAATTCTTGGTACGAAAGGAGCTCTTGTTCTTAATGAACCGTGAACGTTGACGCCCCCAAGCTTCCGGCGGGCAAGATAATATAGGCCGGGCAGGCCATTGCAGGGACAGTTGTTCATGCGGGTCGTTGAGACGGACACTGTGTCCCGCGGTGCTCCAGTTTACAGTCAGAAACCCTTGACCGCTTATTGAAAGTGCTATTGTGTCCAGCACGCCTTTGTGAAGTGAACGGGAGGCCAAACGAGCCTAGGTGAATTGTTTCTGTGCTGCGTGTCAAACTAGTAACTCCGCGAGCATAATTGACAAACAAATAGCAGAATACGGCTGAGACAGTGCCGGTTTAATGAGTCAGTGAAATTCATAATTTGGTATCACCCAAAGTGTTACTTTGAATCAGGGGGTCGAGTCTCGTGAGCCACCCGATTCTTACTGTGAACGCGCCCGCCGTGGTTTGAAAGACCGTCTTATTCGTGGGTGTAAACTCTGAAACAGAGGCCGTGTGACGAGTGTAAAGTGTACCCATCTTGGATTACTGTAAGATTTCAGCTGTGAACGAGTTCCCCAGGATGTCGGACTTGTATGGACCAGGGATGAAGGACTGCACGCCCGCCACCTACCGAGTGGTCATGGAGTACTAAGAACTTCACCATGGGTCTCCCGTGGAAGGAGAAACAACGGCCACCAAACAGATGAGTGATGTCCAAATTTAATTTCTAAGCATGATATAACCGGGGGATAGGATTAGCTTTCTTTTGTAAATATCAAAATGTTGTAAAATAATGCATGTCCTATATGGAAATTTTATTGATCTTTAGATAACTGAAGTAAATTCAGGGGAGCTAAATTCCCGGACGACTCATTTTTTTTCCTTAATGATTAGCTTATCGTGAGGGTTATATTTCTAGTAATATGTAGAATGTCCTAGCAAATATGGGAACAAGGTTAGGAGAATATTTGAGTTTCCCATAGGGGTGGTTGGAACAATAGTGCTGGCGAGCAGGGAAAACCATGTCAAAATGTTGGTAGTTACTGTCCCACGTGGCTGTCGTAGATGCCGGGGAAACTCATGGGTCAGTCAGACAATGCATGCCTAGCTTACACATCTAATCAGTGCATGTACAGCAAGAAAGAAGAAATCCCGACCGAGAGAGGTATATGTGTGCTATTTAGGTAGGTGTGTGGAACCATGTGCAAGTCTCCCGTGATTTTCGATTAATTGGCCAGAATGGTTAGAGTGTTTTTTTTATCTATAGCCGGGGTGAGGCCCAGAGGCAAGAGTCTCTAATCTTTGGTCAGAAGATTTAAATATAAGTATAGTTCCTGTGGCAGGAACGAGGGGTCATGAGAGCCATATGCCCAAGGGAAGAAGATACGCGATATGAGACGTAGTGAGAGGGCCGAATGCCCGAGTAATTTACGATGAAATGAGTTAGAAGTGATTGTGCCCACAGTTGGCGCTCAGCGATAATAATGAGAGAGAATAAAAGAGTATTTTATGGGAATTCCACGATAATATGAATAAGCAAATGAAATGGGCCATGGATATGTGTCCCCGAGACGAGAGGGTGAACGTTTGAGGGAGAGAAGAATCTGGCGTGGCCAATGAATGAGAAATGGCCGTGCGAAGTGAATGACCGCCCTCCCTTCCTTGTTTTTTGTGAATGTCTGGCTCTCGCCCTCGTGACAGAGGAATTCTTTTCTGCCATTGTGTTAAGACTTGGAGCCCTGGCTCTCCACGCCCCCACTGTTTGGTTTAAATGGCCTAGCTAAGAATACTTGTATAATGATAATATCACGGTGATTTTTTTAAAAGGTATTTAATAATTGAGTAGGGATCTCCCCCAGATACCCGGTGATATGAGACTATAGCGATTCTAGGGATCTACAAAAATCCACGGTACCTCTCGGTCGGGAGTCGGCCAGTTCGACACCGGATTATGATGGCGCCTTGAGCGAGCTGCTCCAGGCTTGCGCCTTGGGCCGGAGACATTGATAACCATGCTGTTCTTTCTAGAAATGGCTCTCCTTTGTGTATGAAGTGTATATATCCATGTATCTGTGTTTGTTTCGTAATTATGTGCATATATTTTTGAGTTCAAACAGAACCTATATGCACGTTGCGTGGTCTTGGTGATAGATGAGGAGTCCGGGGTTTAGCTAAATGGTATGTGTGTTCGTTTGTGTATCATGTAAATGTTTCTTTTAATATGATAATATGTAGCCTAGGCCCCGGTTATGTTCGTGCTAAGAACAACAAGTAATTTGTGAATAGGGACATCAGTTCATCTCACGGTGTGATCGAGAGAATAAGATAAAATTTTATGAACGGTCTGAACTATGAGGAAAAATGAACGATAGCAAGTCGCAAAAACCTCAATCATACCGTTATGCAGACGACGCCCATGGGCGATTCGTATTTTAAAGTGATTATTATTTTCTTTTCCTCCCATATGTGGAGAGTCATTATATAGAGCTGTGTCAACTTCTTTAAATTGTCATATTTGAATAAATTCGTATTCGTAACCCCTATTTTATGATTCTTGTCATTTGTAGCAGTGCTAAGCAGTATCCAATAGGCATTTGAACCCAGAGATCCTACTTTCATATTATAGACATAAGGCTCCATCTTAAGTATTTGTTTTCTTTCTTTCGAACGTACCACTCCCCCAAGTGCTCAGGCTGCCGGGCCGGCACAGAAAGTAGGAAGGGGAGCGGTTCGAAGCTCGTTAAGCAATTCGACCCGCTCTTCAATCCAATCTCATCCGTGGGTGTTTACCCCGTTACGTGGAGGCATTCTTATGCGTGGGTCATCCATTCGAAGCCCGGAAGGGTGTAGTATGTAGCTGTCACATAATTATCCGGAAAGTAATGTAATGTGAGATAATCTTACAAAACCTTTATCCTTTTCCACGTTTCTAACTCAATCTGACCCAAGAATAGATGACATATCATAGGACCAGCCATTTAGGCCACTAAATCCGGCGTGTCTTTTGGTATAATCCTTTGTCGATATGACGTACGTTTAGTAGCAGTGATCTGTAAATGAATGTCTTCAATATTGTAAACACGTATATACTTTCGTATGCCGATCTATACATATTCACTGATGTCGATTTTTAGCGATCGAGAATGGGTGGGTCTGCTATTGTAATCAGTACTCCCCACACCGCCTTTGACTGGCAGTAGGAAAGGGTTCCTTCTCCAACTCCCGTGTAACTGTCATTAGTAAGGAAGGCCTCCTACAATTGTAATGAATAGTTCCCTTCTAGATTTGACTTGCAGAAGGCAAGTGAACATACAGTTTTGTTTAAAACTCCCCTACCCGATTGTGTTTGGCAGTAGGCAAGGGTGCCCGCCATTATAAAGAAATGTCCTCATCTAAAATGTGACTGGCATTAGGCATAGTGGCCTGCTATTTTGATGGAGACTCACCAACTTGGTGTGACTGGCAGTAAGCTCGCTGGCAGTAGGAAAATGGGCCTGGCCTTATAATGATAACTGCACAACTGAATTTCGAGTGATAGTAGGGTAATTGCCTGCCATTATAATAGAAACTCCTCAACTGTAATCCGTCTGGAAGTAGGAAAGGGGGGCTGCTATTTTAATGAAAATCCCCAAATCGATTCTGTCCGCGTAGTAGGCAATGGGGCCTGCAATTATAATGTAAACTTCCCAACTCGATTGTGAATGCCAGTAGGCAAGTGAGCCTGCCGTTATATCACAAATCCGTAACAAACACTTTACATTGGAAACAACGTACGGGGACCTCCCCGTGCTCTTTCTCGGATAACGCTAAGAGCCATGCAATTTTAAAACAATCTTATTTACTGCATGTACACTATTTACGTCGATGTTCGAATACAATGTAGAATACCGTAGCGAAGCACGGGTACATTCGCTAGTTAAGATATAAAATCTGACATAGCAACGTTATTATACGGTACACAGATTGACATGTTTCATCCGTCCCATCAAGAGGATTTAAGATTCCTCAGTCATTTTCTTCAAATTGTAACATCACCTTAGAAGAAACTTACAAGATCCGAGCCACTAACTCGCGGTCAGTAGTAGTAGTATAGAGTTCTTCCTTTAGGCAAAGGTAGCTCGGTATGCAATTGACGCCTTTATAGCATCGACACCCGACGTGTCCAATGTGCTGTTACGCAAATTTGAGGCATACGTTTCGTTATGGTGGAAAGGGAAACAAATTATACAGACCACAATGTGTTTAGCTGCTTTGTAATATAGAAACAATTTAAATGTGAGATATATGAACACATAGGGGACTCGTGGCATTATTTGGGTTATAGAGATGTATAATTCATAAATTCATAAATAATACGGTCTGTAATTCAGAAAAGTAGAACACTTTACTTAATAAACTAGAATAATACCGGCATAAGCCCTGCAAGTCTAGGATTAAAGCGTTTTCAAAGTATATATGTTACAGTCAGAACGTGAAATCCGTACAAACCCAAACTTATCAGGAAATTCTAGCTTTGACAAAGCTTTGTAGAGAATACTCATTTTGGGTAATGTAATTCAATTGCATCTAGAAATGACCTATTACAATCAAAGACTGTGCAGAAATTTCTAGTTTTGACGAAATGATGAAGTTAAATATAGAGGGTGTCCTTGAAAAGGGTGCCAATATTTACAGACTAGGCAGCACGCAACAAACGAAGGACAAAAGGTCCTATAAGCATTGGTCGCAAACCCAATATCTTCTGAGTTATGTTCTGCTACCGCTACCACCATTGATCAAAATGTTTCAATAATTTACGGAGAGTCGCAAGCAACAAGATACGGAAATACTTTTCTACCTTAACACTGCTCGTAAACCTACTACCGGTAGTGTGTCGGGTTATGGTCTTATCATGATGGGACAACGGCCCATTTTCATCGTAGGGTTAGTTTACACCTAACACGGATCTTCAATGAGTGATGGATTGGTCGAAGAGCGCCAATAACTTGGCCTGCTCGTTCGCCTGACTTTAACACTTTCGATGTTTGGCGTTGGGGACATGTAAAAATCATGGTGTATGCGGTGCCCATAATTGATGTGGATACACTACGAGAACGCGTGTTCCATCAATGTCTGTGATTCAATCCGGTAATAGTCAGGGGTGTTCCATCGAATGCGTGATTCCATGAGACGTCCGGTGGACGGCTACATTGCAATGGATGGTGGTCAAATTGAGCACATGTTGTGAAGAGTAGATCAATTTGTAATACGTATAGAAACAATTTAAATGTGAGATATATGAACACATAGGGGACTCGTGGCATTATTTGGGTTATAGAGACGTATAATTCATAAATTCATAAATTGAAAATGGTTCCATTAACAATGAATATAATCATTGATGGTAGTGGACCATAACTCCGAAGATACTGGATTTGTAACCAATGTTGATAAGACCGTTTCTAGTTACTTTTATGGGTGCTGCTTTCGCTATAAATATTGGAACCTTTTTCAAAGACAACCTGTATAATTCACTGATTGTTCATAGCAAATTCCCGCTGTAATGGTTTCAAGGAATTCAACACTGGATGAGTGATCGTTGTGCAGTTCTTGACAAGCAGACCTCTTTAATTGGATATCAAACAGTTACCATGAAAAAGCCATGTTCTTAACTGAACCAAGAGTTGAACAAACCTTCGCTTTCTGATGTTATTAAACTATTTATGGGGAAGAACTTGAAATAATAATTGAACAGATGAATGAAGAGCATGATGAAACAGAAGAGCAGCAAGAAGTAGAAGTAGAAGTAGAAGTAGAAGAAGAAGAAGAAGAAAAAGAATAAATATTGGCAAGTAACTTACATCACCAAATATCTCTCTAGTCCGACAGGAAGTGTAAATTTTTTTGAAGAAACTGGAGAAAGAAATGAAATTGGTTTCCGATCCAACGCATCCTCCATGTGATACAGGACGGAACATCATTATACTTAATACGGATGTGGACAGGGGAAAGACTGACTTGGAAAACCTTATAGGAGACGTGCTCAGGAAAAATTAGAACGGCCTGTAAATAATTCGATTTAAGAGTGGGATTTTGTATAAACTACAATGCAGGTAGGTTCACTGAACTATAAGAACTGACACTGTCGCCAATTTCATAGTATTTAATCTCAAGTAGGAGTTAGAGAAAAATAAAAACAATTCTATTAGTCACTACTAGAATTTCCTAAAGTCTTATTAACAGTCAGTGCATTCTAGGTCTGACGAAATTGTAATACAATGGTCACACCTATACTTTCGTAGAGAGTTTTGCCAGAGCTAGAGTTTCTTAGAAATTCGTGTTTTTACACATACCGCGTTCTGACCGCAATATCCTAAGTATATTTCTAACGTTGTTCCCATTTAATTTAGGCTGGTTGATCATAGTATTCTCGAACACACTTCGGTTAAACACATTTCGAACCAATACTACAAGAATGCCAGGATGATGATAATAATAATAATAATAATAATAATAATAATAATAATAATAATAATAATAATAATAATAATAATAATAATAATAATAATAATAATAATAATAATGTTTCGATATATCCGCATCGTGTAAATGTGGCCCTGGTAGATACAACCTATACAGACAGGATCTTCTCCTGAAAACTAGGTACTCATCCTGCTACACATGAAATGTCAAAGGGGGAAGACGGAACTCTAGAATTACTTAGTTATATTTTCCGTATGTGTATACTTTACAACATTTATTTTTATAAAATCATCATCATCATCATCATCTGTTTACCCTCCAGGTTCGGTTTTTCCCTCGAACTCAGCGAGGGATCTCACCTCTACCGCCTCAAGGGCAGTGTCCTGGAGCTTCAGACTCTTGGTCGGGGGATACAATTGGGGAGAATGACCAGTACCTCGCCCAGGCGGCCTCACCTGCTATGCTGAACAGGGGCCTTGTGGAAGGATGAGAAGATTGGATGGGACAGGCAAGGAAGAGGGAAGGAAGCGGCCGTGGCCTTAAGTTAGGTACCATCCCGGCATTTGCCTGGAGGAGGAGTGGGAAACCACGGAAAACCACTTCCAGGATGGCTGAGGTGGGAATCGAACCCACCTCTACTCAGTTGACCTCCCGAGGCTGAGTGGACCCCGTTCCAGCCCACATACCACTTTTCAAATTTCGTGGCAGAGCCGGGAATCGAACCCGAACCTCCGGGGGTGGCAGCTAATCACGCTAACCACTACACCACTGAGGCGGACTTTTATAAAATACGAAGGAAATAAATAGAAACGAGCTTGTATTTCTTGCTAATAAATTCGAATTACTAGTTAACAAGAAAAAGCATATTCCTAATAAAAGGTTAAAATTAAAACGTATTTTATACTGTCTTCAACGTATTAAGTCGTTCTCAATTTATGCACAGTGCACGCTGCTCCTTATGATCACTTTGATATGTAGACAACCTGACAATATTAACCTTTAAATACTCAATTTCTTATTTCTTTTAAATATTATGGTTTTCCTTTCCAAAAGCCAACGGCCGTAGTCGTGTTGAAACACCGGATTGCGTGAGATCTGCGAAGTTAAGCAACATTGGGCGTGGTCGAGAAGTTGATGGGTTGCCACGCGGTGTTGGTGGGGGTAAGGGAATGGAGGAGCGGGAAGGAACTGGCCACCCTACCGTACGTGAACTCCGGCTCAGGCACACATCTGCGGAGGTTCGGACCTGCTTTCGGGCAGAACACACCATTACCTCTTTCCAAAAGTTATACATTATCATCAGAAAAATATAAAAAAAAGTATTTTAAAAATTGATAATTTTTTTGTTTGGATCAGTCAAAATATTAAGAGTTTTGAATGTTTTACGTGCCGATATATGCAAAACTGTACGATTACTGTAACTACCGCCACACTTCAGTCTTAGGGATATACTTGCTCACGAATACTCTGAGGTGAACAACATTTTATTTGCTGTACCTCAACTCTTTAAAGTTTATACTACACTCCAGCAGATTAGCAAGAAAAATCATAAACGAATATTTTTAACACTACTGACCCCTAGCGAGTTCGCCTGCTAGGTAGGAGTAAATACACACTTGCAAAATTGTAAAGCAGACATAACAAGCATGTAAATTCTGCTTTGCACATATGCAATGCTGTGCATTTAAGGGTTAAGCGACTGATAAGAGTGGCATAAAATACTAAACTGAAAGTTCACTCAAAATTTCATATACCACAATGGAGTCCTGAAGAAGTAATATAATATACTGTAAGAAAATTTAATTTGATCTTGACTTTAGATGTCCCTAACTAGATTGTACGATTGTGTAGTAGGATGGAGATTAGACTATGATGGCAATAACATGTCCTATTTTACGTATAGTTGGGGACAAAACACGACGACCTCAGTTCCTAGAAGCGAGCTGGAAGCCAGTAGTCAATCACACCCTGCACCCTGCTGAGTTAACGAGTTCTAAGTGATTCTTGTTTGTTTTGGAGAGGCTGCCAAACCACTTTCTTCCTCACTCTCTGTATTATTTACCCTTTCTTCGTGTAGAGTGCAGTAGCCGATTTGGCAACTCTGGCTGCAGTAGAGATAGTAAATCCTATTAGTCGCTAATAGACACCGAGCTGCCGCTGGAAAGTAGTGGTGTGAGTTTAGGTCGTCATGATTTGTCCCCAACTATAACAGAGGGATTCACTGTCATTCAGTATCAGTTTAAAGTTACGAGTGCCTCAGTTCAAAGTGTGCGATGGTTGGTCTGTGTGGAGTGTAGTATTAACAAGTCATGGCTGATCGTGTGGATCGAGGTAATCAACGAGGCAACCAGTTGTCGTCAAATAAATCCACTCGTGCATTACACCGCTTCAAGAAGGCTACTCGCCGAGGTACGTTGCTAGAAAGCTAAAGGTTGCCCAAAATACGATTTGATATCTGTGGAGAGGTTTACAGGAGACTGGAAGTGTTCGCAGACAGCTTTTCATGGACTGCCAAGCAACCCCAGATCAGGATGGTTTTTTTGAGTCTACAAGCTCTCGGATACCGCTAAATTATAACACGATCACTACAAGTGGGCCGACAACAGGCTTGTGGAGTACTAGCTAGTGACCAAACAGTCATATACATTTTAAGATCCCAACGACCCGCACTAGACAGACGACGTCGTGGCAAGAGACTGCGATAGATCATCTACACTGGCAACTAAGACACTGGCGTCTAGTACTGTTCTCGGATGAATCCTGTTTTCGACTTATATTATTGAGATCGTCTTTTGAGAGGCTGGAGAAGACACTGGAGCGATTTCATCCTACAGCTGTACAATCTACCGTTACTTATGGAGGTGGGTCTGTTACGGTGCGTCCAGGCATAAGTCTTAACTCGAAAACAATCCCTTGATCATTGGCAATGGATCTGTAACAGCTCGACCGTTCATTGACGACATCTTACAGCCGCATGTGATTCCACGCGTGAGGCAACTTAAATAAAATGCAGTATTCATGTATGATAATACTACACCGCATGATGCCAAAATCGTTTGGAGATTCCAGGAAGAGCACAATTTGCAACGAAAGGGTGGCCGACCAGAAGTCTCGACTTGAATCCGGTCCAACAAGTCTAGAACTGACTGGAGCAACGCATTCGAGTGAGAAATCCACCATCCTAGTCACTACAAGCCCTTGAAGAGACGCCCTTTTGGAAAGGCCTGCCTCAACTGAACTTGTCCTATGTGATGAGCAGTTTAAGATTTCGTTCAATTTGCTTGCTCGGCGAAGTACCTCCTCGTTGAACATTCTCCGATACCGTGCATCTACATATCAGAAGCCAGCAGTCGGCTCATTGACGAAGCCGTTGGTGTCAATCCTTCGACACAGAAAAACCAGCACCAGTAACACAACACTTCACACATGCCAGCGAGTTTCGAATCGGATGTCACAATTGCAGACAAGATGCTTTCAGTTCAGGAACACACTTCCTGCATTCTCCATTCTGATTTTGATTTCTGCTCGTAAATCTGGATCCCATTCTTCCGTCCTAGGTGCCTGTAATGAGACACTTTTTCAATACTTCTTGCGTCCTTGTGATCTTCTATTTGCAGATTAGCAGGAATTTAATTTTCTTTATTTGATTTAGTTTATATAGTTTAATTTAAGACCAGACTTGCTTACTTTGTCGATGCTCCTCAAAATTTCCTGGAGGACGTTTGTAAATATCACGGTGTCATCTGCATAGAGAATAGTGTTTATTTGCTTCCCGTTGATCAACTTTATCGAGGGAGTTTCGATAAATGATGGTAGTAAATGTATTGATGTCGAAGGTATTGGTTACGTGGTACAGGTCTTGAAATTGTAAGCTTGAATTCGGAGCTCGATCATCAGCATCCCAGATGAGAGATTTCAACTGTTTCTCATTTTCACATCAGAGAAATGTCGAGGCAAGACTAAGAACGCAATCTTCCCAAACCAAACACTTTCCCAAACCAGCGTTGTAGAGATCTGTCAGTGTGGCAGTGAAGAGCTGGCCAGCTAGCTAGTAGGATGATCATACGTCCTCATTATCCAGGACACGTCGTCTTTTTTCAAGCAAGAAGAATTTTCGGGTAGATTTTCAGAAATTTCGCCAAATGCCCTTTCTTTTGAGACAGGGAGCAACATATTAATTTAAATCGCGAGCGCAATCTCTCGCATTCCATATATCAACAAGTTACAAGCGAAAACAAAGAGCTGTTGTATACGTCATAGATGTGTAAATACTTTCATCATCATCATCATTATCATAATCCGCTTATCATCCAGGGTTAGTTTTCCCCTCGGGCTCAGCGAAGGACCTCTCCTCTACCGTCTCAAGGGAAGTGTCCTGGAGCGTGAGACTTCAGGTTGAGGATACAACTGGAAGGATGACCATTACCTCGTCCAGGTGGCCTCGTCTGCTATGCAGAACAGGGTCCTTGTGTGGGAGGGGATGGGAGGATTGGAAGGGATAGTCAAGGAAGAAGAAGGAAGCGCCTTGGCCTTAAACTAGGTACCATTCCCGTATTTGCCTGGCGGAGACGTGGGAAATCACGGACAACCACTTCGAGGATGGCTGAGGTGGGAATCGAACCCCTGTTACTCAGTTGACCTCCCGAGACTGAGTGGACCCCGTTTCAGCCCTCATACCACTTTCCAAATGTTGTGGGAGAGCCGGAAATCGAACCCAGGTGGCAGCTAATCACACTAACTACCCAACCACACAGGCGGTGCAAATACTCTTTCTTATTTTATTGGGGCCGACACTTATAGTAAGTTTTGGCCCCATTTTATGGCCTGATGTCCTTTCTAACGCGTACCCTATATTGAGGGACAAATTCGCTACTGCATGTTTCTGTGGTGATTAATGGAGTGGTGTGCTGTATGTAGATTAAGATAAGTGTATTGAGACTATCACAAACATAGAGTCCCGGACCCAGATAAATTAACCAACGCAGTTAAGACACTAGGCCCGGCCGAGGATCGAAACCGGGGCTCTATTAAGCCGAGTAGCCGGAAGTGTAAATACTGTTTTCTTTTAGATAATTTTCACACAATCACATCAAAAGTAAGTGTCCAAGAAATTTGAGAGGTAATAAAAATGTTACATAAAGAAATAGGTTCTTCAGTGAAGTATTCTTGGGATCGAAAAGAATATAGAGATTGTAATGGTAAAATCCACCTGTTCCCATTTCTTGATGGGTGAACAATTGTTGTATTTGTCTCTTGGCGCAGGCCAGAGCAAAGTGTAGCTTCTACCGAAGTCGCAGTCACATCCATGGCTGTGACAATATGGAAGCTGCTAGGGTATGGGTGGTGTTGAGTAATGAATTTCGAGCACAACTAGTGTCTAAGTGTTATGAAAGGTGTTGCTCATAGGATCAGTCGTGCTGCAGTAGCACCTTCTGGTCCAGTGAGGAAAGCAATGGCAAACTACCTCACTCCTCATCTCGCCTAGTACGCCTCATTTGGGTTCTGCCATTGGTTTTTGTAGTTTCCCTATAACTGCATAGCCTTTGGTGGTGCTATTTGAGGATACAACCAGCCTCTGGGCTGATGACCTAACAGAAGGACAGTGGTAAAATGTATCAGAGCGAGAGCAACGTCAGTATTGATGAAAAATAATGTAGCCTGGCTGAGTAGGTCAAGTGGCAGTGCACTGGCCTTCTGAGCCCAACTTGGCAGGTTCGAACCTGGCTCAGTCCGGTCGTACTTGATGGTGCTCAAATACGTCAGTCTCGTCTTGGTAGATTTACTGACACGAGAAAGAACTCCTGCAGGACAAAATTCCGGCACGCTGGCATCCCCTAGAAAAACACAAAAATGTAGTTAGTGGGACATAACACCAGTAACATTATTATTTTAAAAATTTAAATTCTTGGTTTAATTAGAAACTGCCGATCCCTCTATCTAGGGGCAGCGAGTCTGCCTTTTAGGCTACCTGGAGGCCCGAGTTCAATTCCCGACCAGGTCAGGAATGTTTACCTGGATCTGAGGGCTGGTTGGAGGTTCACTCAGCCTACGTGATTATACCTGAGGAGCTGTTTGACAGTGAGACGGCGGCCTCTGCCCAGGAAGCCAATAATAACGGCTGACCACGCATCACCTCGTAATCTGCAGGCCTACGGGCTAAGCTATGCTCGCTTGACAGGCTAAGGCCCATCAGATCTGTATCACTATGGACTCTGCTTTTCTGCATTGAAATTTAAATATATAGCCTATATTGTGTTTCGCCCTGTAAGGAGCACGTAGAACCATTACTTAGCATCGGTTTTCTTGTTCTTTTTATCTTCCCCAAACTTCACGATCCTTTCACTTTGGGCCTGTCTTCTTTCTTGTATTTATGCGTTTTTGAGTTTCAAATTACCTCTTGTTGGGTTCTTGGGTATGAAGTTGTGTGTAATGATTTTCTGCCTGTATGTAGTCCGTGTAGTTGCCACTGGGTCAGCGTGTTTTGGATCGTCGGGTTCCGTTGAAGATTTGGAAGATTCGTGCTATATGCCCGTAGAATTCCATACTTTTTTTTCGGTGCAAGTGAGGCGAATCGTTCAGTCAGCGAATGCAGTTGTTCTGAGCGTTTGCGCATCGAGATACCATCTTGGGTAAAAATGCTTTTTCAAATAGTTTCCTTAAATTGAGATTATATTAAAAGTATTCTACTTTTCTGTACATCACTGCATTAAGTCTGTTTTATACCCATGTAATATGAGCGATTAGCCTGGACAGCACTATGGAAGTTACATATCGTAAATTTTAGCCAAGGGAAATGGGTTGATGAGGCTCTGTAGGCCTGTAGACCAAATGATTCTTTCCTTTATGTAACTTCAAAGATAGGGTCACCGTACTATCCAGTGCCTAATTAATTACAATGCTTAGACGGTCTGAAGAGCCGGCGCCGTGGGGTAGGGGTAGCATGGCTACCTTTTACCCGGAAGCCCCGGGTTCGATTCCAGGTCAGGTCAGGGATTTTTACCTGGACCTGAGGGCTGGTTCGTGGTCCACTTAGCCTACGTGATTAGAATTGAGGAGCTATCTGACAGCGAGATAGTGGCACCTCGTAATCTGCAGGCCTTCGAGCTGAGCAGCGGTCGCTTGGTAGGCCAAGGCCCTTCAAGGGCTGTAGTATCATGGGGTTTGGTTTGGTTTTAGACAGTCTGAAGATAGAGTTATGATGTAAGCATCATCAGAGATAGAGCCGAGCACTTTTGGCTCCCTAGTCATTTTCTGTACCTGTTTGGCAGTAGCCGGTGTAAAAAAGAAACAATAAAATGACAGATTATGGGTTATAGAATAATATAAACACACAGCCTGACTACACGTAGAGTCGAGACTGCCAGCTTACTATCGTAACCCAGAGCAAGGACACATGTCCAATGAAGCTAATGAACACACCATGTAGGGAAGGCTTACTTTGGAATGTGCCGACAACTACCGAGTCTCTTTCGTGTGGAATGCTATAGAGAGAGTTGAACCTTTGCCAGCTGCG
Organism: Anabrus simplex; assembly: GCF_040414725.1. NCBI lineage: Eukaryota > Metazoa > Arthropoda > Insecta > Orthoptera > Tettigoniidae > Anabrus > Anabrus simplex. The sequence goes on from NC_090269.1 coordinate 289,736,028, forward strand.
GCGAAGGATTGCGTCAGGCCAACCGAGCCATATTCCAGAGAGCACTCAAAGCTATGCTCACAGAATAGGAAATAAACTACTGTAGGCATATTGTACAATTGGTTTCTAGTTTATGCCAACATTCTTTCACTCTAAATGCTTCTGCTCCTTTCTGGTTCGTTTTGTTTGTTTATTTTTTACGTAATCGTTCGTGTGTTTGAAGTGCCGCCTTAACGTGAGTAATAACGTGTAATAAGAGCAGTTACAAAACAGTTCGTTTAACCTAGATAACTCACATTCTCTCTTTCACAGGACACTCTGTGTAACAGTACACCGAACTATTTCAGGTGGATACCACATCCCCTGCCTGTCATGAGAGGCAACTTCAACGGCTGACTTCTCAAAGACTCTCAACTTTGGAGCGTCAGTTGGCTATTTCTTCCACTTCTACTATGCATCTCACTTTCAACGTTTCTCTCCGACCTATATCGGTCAAAATTTGCTTTCTTACGACGCCAAGTGTGTTTTGTATGTAAGGCCTAGGAAGTATTTTATTTTCTCGCCCCTTATGGCCCTTGTCCTTCTTTTCCTGATATACTTGGGGACAAAATATGGCGGCCTCAGTTACTGGAAGCGAGCTGGAAGCCAGCAGTCAATCATATCCTGCATCTTTCTGAGTAAACGTGTTCTAATGGTTCCTTGTTTGGTGTGGAGAGGTTGCCAAGCTACTTTCTTCCAAGTTCTCTTCAGTCTTCACCCTTTCTGTGTGTCGAGTGCAGTAGACGATTTGGCCTTTCCGGCTACAGTAGACGTAGTAAATCCTATACGCCACTAATAGACACCGAGCTATCCCTGGAGAGTATTGGTGTGAGGTCAGGTCATCATTTTTCCCCTCAAGCATCCCTACCTTCAGATCTACAGGACGAGTCCCACAAGAGTTGCCGTTCTTCCTGCATGCTACCTGTCGGTAAACGAGAGCGCGCTCGCGGTCACACATTTCATGCCCTCGTAGAAAACCCATCAACTTCCATGAATGGGCAATCAGATACATAAACAGACAGGGAAACAATAACATTTTCCCCTTACAATAAGTTCTCCCTCAGCCTATACAAAAGCGCTGTAGCATGAAATTACATTCCGGTTCACTCCGCAATTAGGTCTCATGAATGTTCAGAATTTCGATGCGAATTTCATTTTAAAAATTTACAGCACCCGAAAATACACTGTTCAACACTTGAGGCAAGAAACTGATCAATTACTACTGTATATCAAGCAGTCAAATTGTATGCTGTACGGAAACTTATCGCAGACTAGCTGAGATGCATGATATCACTGGGAGAGCTATATGCATTAGGCTGCTATTACATGATCCACTCTACCTGACACGGCGCAGGCAACAGCCGACAACTCTACTGAGTTTCGCACTGGAGAAAAAGCGGACATCTTCATTCTGCTGTTTAAAGTTGCACTAACACTGGTAGGTTTTCAGCAACAATGGGATGTAGTTGGGAGATGCTTGGATCCTCAACAGCTCTGCCTTCAGCTGTCATAGATGCCCTAGGCGTCAATTAAGATGTTTCCAAGGGGAAATGAGGAGTTACGTAGTTTCGCTATTACTGCTATTACTGAATTTAGAATGTAAAACTAGTAGTATTTCTTGTAATATTGTATAGTCCTAGCCGCATAGCACAAGGAGTGCCATGACTCAGAATATGTCCGAAATGCCCACTCCCATTCCGTAGCAACTAGTATCCCGACTCTCAGGACCAATTAGTAGGCCTCTCAGCCGTCGCCCACGGTTTTTGAACTAGGACGTGACTACAGTAACCCACACTATGAGTAATATAACGAAAGTGTTGCAAACTTTAGGCCTGTAAGGCTTGTGCGCGACGAGACAAACAGCTGGATTAAACGGCTGTATCGAGCTGTCAGTGAAGATATGGCGTGGAATGACATTGGTAGACGAATAACTTTGAATGGAGCATTCAAAAGTAGGGATGATCATAATATGAAGATAAAGCTGGAATTCAAGAGGACAAATACACATTTATAGAAAGAGAAATTAGCGATTGGCATAATTTACCAAGGGAGATGCTCAGTAAATTTACAAATTCTTTGAAATTATTAAGAAAAGACTGGCTAAACAACTGATAGGGAATCTGCCACTTAGGCGACAGCCATAAAAGCATATCAGTGGTGGTATATTGATTGATTGATTGATTGATTGATTGATTGATTGATTGATTGATTGATTGATTGATTGATTGATTGATTGATTGATTGATTGATTGATTGATTGATTGATTGATTGATTGATTGATTGATGGAAGCCACCGTGGTATTGTTCTCACCCTAACTCACTAACCCCTATGTCCGAGGTCATTTTTCCCCTAGGTAACCCATTCGCCTCACATGACTGCACCACCGAAGCTGGTTTTTATGTACAGCTTCATCCATCGAGTTCATTCCTAATCTAGCCGTTTCCTCTCCATTCCAAGTAACCTCCTGCAATTATTCCAATGTCTTTGAACCAATAATATCTCTTGATACCTTCATATTCCAACCTTACACGGATTTCTGATTTAGGGTTCAAGTTATCATACTATGCCGCGCCTGGTGTCATGCGGGGATGCAAAAAACTCCACTCAAGGGACGTGCAAGTTCGACGAATAGGGTCACATTTTCACACCGTTAAACTTTGAGATGTTATTGACGTACGAGACCACATATCCTCCAATTACTTAAATCTATACCATACTATTATTGTAAACTTAGCCTATAAATAAGAATTCCGAGAATTATTTTAACTCTGGAAGGATATTCCGTTTTAATGAATATCATTTTTAACGAAACTTAATTACAAAATAATTGAAATAGTAATATGATTGGACAGCCAGTTAAAACTGAGCATGAACATTGACTGTAAATAACCAAAATTCCCAAATTTTGTTGGTTACGATGAATCATAATAACAAGCTTTCGTAATACAATAAGAAGATGTTGGTAATATTATTAACATTAAATTCGAAGATCCAACGATTCCATCAAAAAAAGAAAAAACTTGCCGAGGGCTTAATTTTAACATTACAGATTCCATTATTTACATTATTTACTTCATGGTTAACAAGTAAAATTTGAAATATTTATCCTTTGGCACTTGTACTCGTTGACGCCAAAAATTAATGTCTTTCAATATTCCGTAATTTCTTTAAATCATCACACGATTCAGTGAAATCTAATAAAACAACTTGGGTGCTCCAACGACATGCTTACAAAGTTTGTCGCTTATACCACCCGTACGATCAAAGAAATATAAAGAAACTGTGGTCCCTCTTTAAATATTAAGATTACGTAGTGATATTAAGAATCAGTATCCTCTGGAAATCTGCAACAGCTGCATGTAGACAATAAATTTTCTAAAATGATGTCATCAAGGATAATAAATGGTCAAGAATTCCAATGACTCCGCAACCTCTAGTGTCCTCTATGAGAATCCTGAAAAATATACGTCTAATGCTAACTACCAATTCTATGGGCCACTAGAAGAATATCACTACCAGGAAATCAAGCAACACATTGCCTTAAATACTATTTACGCATCTCAACTGCGACATGGTTCACTTCTACATGGTCTCATTCAGTATCGAAGATTCTATTCCACCCCTTAACATCTGCGTATAACTCGCTTACATTAAGTCGTGGGTTATTGTTTTTGACGACTATCACATTGTTAACCTCAGTATTCTTCGAAACAATCATCAAGAAATCACCTACCAGTGCCTAAGTGCTTGTCTATCATCACCACAATTAAATCCACATGCATAACGAGCATCAATCCTATTACCCCAATAACATATCATAGGCACTTTTTCGAAGATTGCATCTATCATTCAACGCACAGCTCCCAATGAACTATTCCCCAGCAATATCGCACATCAATCATTCACTTTATTTTCGACGACCCTACTTCAAATCTCTCTCATTCCACATGCGCGTCATGCCCGAGGAAAATCTAATTCATATTCCAAATATTCAAGCACATTATTATCGAAGTCTACCTCATTCTTACACACGCATAAAATCATAATTAATGCGATAATACCATTATTTCTCTCGCGAAAACTATGCATATGATGTGAAATTATAATCTTTTTGCTATTTGCTTTACGTCGCTCCGACACGGATAGGTCTTATGGCGACGATAGGAAGTGGAAGGAAGCGGCCGCGGCCTTAATTAAGGTACAGCCCCGGCATTTACTTGGTGTGAAAATGGGAAACCACGGAAAACCATCTTCGGGGCTGCCAACAGTGGGGCTCGAACCCACCATCTCCCGATTACTGGATACTGGCCGCACTTTAGCGACTGCAGCTATCTAGCTCGGTAAATTATAATCTTAGATGACTCCAATTGAAGTACATGTTAACTATCTTATGATCACTTCAAATAAATATGCCTATGCAATAAATAATACGTTGAGGTTCACTTACGATGACAGTATTCTACTAATTGTTACGACCAAGTTTTAGAAAATTTCCTGCGTAATATCTACTGTTAGACGCTCGAATTAAAAAATAGCACATGAAAATTGTGATTTCTCCTGGATTATTCATGATGAAATTCACAACACCCAAATCTGTTACGAAATCATGAGTGACGATCACACGGAATCACTCAAGTTGTTTACCTACACATGTCACATTCCGACACCATAAAATGATCTACTCTACTTTAAGCAACTACATAGCAGAATAAACGAAATACACTTATCTTTGGTACTTCTCATATGGCTTCGTGAGGATGGCATCTCCGATCTCTCGGGTGTTAATTTCATCACCTGGCCCTCATATCAACATTCTCCAGACCCCTCAGGACCACATCCTGAGTTTAGGCCTGCATTGTTTGGTTATTAGGCATCACATAACAATCTTTCATCATGTATGGCGACATCAGAGTACCTGAAAGTCGTAATATGGAATTAGCACAATATCATATACACAAATAATATTTTACAATGTTTTGAATTAACACTTGCCTTATTATTTTGAGTGAACAAGATATATCTTATATCTTTACAAATCAATTCGTACTATCTTTAAAATTGTTATTCAATTTTAACATGTTTTAGATTCAATTTCTTTCTATCTGTGTGCGACGATCCTATTTCAAAACACAATAACAAAAATCGGCTCGCATTTCATAAATCCTCAGAATTCAGTAGCCTGTAATCTCCCTTTCAGATGATTTTGACGTTTAAAAAATCCCTGGTCCTGCCGGGAGTCGAATCTGTTCTAACAATATTTACTTGATATATTGTATCGAAAAGTCGGACCCTCTTGTCAATTTATTTCTTATATTGCACTTCAATACGGAACAATAATGAAATAATAAAAAATAATCATCACCATCAATCAAATCTCACTTCTCAATTTTAAGAAGCCCTTCACGCTGAAGTTCGTAAAGATTGTTGTGAACAAGTCCAAAGAGCGTTTCAAAGTAACAAAATATTGTAACAATGAATACCCAGCAAGTCACAAGGATGAGGTGCACTGCGGTGCATCACGTCTTGTCACCCCACCATTCCATTTGAAACATCCTGGCAACAATGAACTTACCCTTCTAAAAGAGAGAATGTACTCAGGACCCCAACAATAGCTTCTACAAAATTTAAGAGTTGTCCTTAAGATGGCAAACAAATATTTATGGTCAAATGAACTTCCTTTCTACAGGCCCCTCTTAAAGTGAAAATAATGCATGTTTTCATGTAGGAATTGCCACTTGGAGTATATAGAATGATATCATTATCATTGCTGTTTTATCACACTAAACTATGCTCCGTGTGTTATTCAGTGAATTTTCGATGAATTCTAGCCAATTTGCGCGAAAAGGAGGCAGTTCCATTATTTGTTTACAGTTCAACCATTAAATTTATTATAGTAATACATTAGTACTATGTTTCAGTAAAAAGGTATACTTAGGTAGCACATGCTGTAAAAAAGGAAAACATGTTTACTCAACATTCTGCAATGCTGCAATTAAAAGATCTACACTCAGAGGCTTTTTCTGGCCCGAATGCGTCTTAAATATGCCACATTCTTTTCAAATTATTTACCCTCAGCATAACACATTATCTGAAAGCGTTTAATTACTGTATGTTCGTATGGCTGCATGTTTAAATATTGTGAAGACGAAATATACATAAGAAACCAAACCCCATGGCACAACAGTCCCGAAAGACCATGGCCTACCAAGCGACCGCTGCTCAGGCCCGAAGGCCTGCAGATTACGGGGTGTCGTGTCGCCGGCACGACGAATCCTCTCAGCCGTTATTCTTGGCTTTCTAGACCGATGGCTTCTCAATTGTAGTCACATAATGGACATCTAACCGGCCCTCAGATCCACGTAAAAATCCCTGATCTGGCCGGAATCGAAATCGGGGCCTTCGGGTAATAGCTAGGCACGCTACCCCTACACTGCGGGGACGGCAGCTGAAGATATAGAGTACTGTATATTCAAACCTGTTAACGTACTGCTGAGTACCGAATCGCATTTCTCCTTAGACTGCCATCGCAGTAAGTCCTCGATTGCTATCTTTATTACCTCCGACTATTATATCGCTAAGTATTACGAGCGATTTGACCCTCCCTTACACTCGGCTAAACAACCGTGACACCAAGTGAATGAAGACCAAATATGCTTACATTACCTTGTAATCAATTGTTCGGCTGTCATCAGAGCAACCCATGACTCCTGACTGCTAATAAAACAGTCATAATTCATCAGCTATAACTCATCAAATCCACGAGATTAATTTGACCTATGACTTATATCATTATTATTTATGCTGATTTATTAGAATTTATTTCACAAGTTCTTTATGACCTCTTAGGCTAAGAGCTATTACCTTACTATAACGGTATTTAGCCATATAAAATCCTTATATCCATCTGTCTATCACAACGATATTGAGGAAATTGGAACGTTTCAGGAATTGCCATCAGATGTAGCCTATTATTATTTGCCCTTCACAAGAAAAATCCAATAAACCTCTCACAACTATGATGTTTGAATTCTTAAAAGAAAAATTCGCTTTTTTCAGCGAAATTATTGTATAACACACGCCATGTTCACGCACACAACTCTATCAACCAGTGTCAGCTCAAACTACGAATCTCTAAGCACGGCCAACTAGATCTTCGCTGAGCTAACTACAGTCTGTCTCAGCATGTTTGAGAGTTCAAGAAATCAATCGCAAGCAAGTGTATTATGACGTACTATAATAATAAAAAACCAGACTAACTATAATACCTTCTTTCGGCACTCCTATTCCCTAGAGGGAATTATTGCTGCAATTAAAAGAACTAACCCGTACAGTGCATATCAGCTAGTTACTCATAAATTTAAAGATGTCTTTAGAAGTAACTGAACCTTAATTTAAGACTAATAACGTTTCAACCAATCATTGGTTAGGACTTCACTCTGTTAGGCCACTTCTCTTCATGTTTTCTGTCCCATTTCCATTTTAAGCTCTTGTTTTGTCCGGATCAAGATGGTGCTAACAATGCGATGTCTTAAGCTGACGGTTCTCAACGGGTGTGTCGCCATATTCGCAAGGTGTGGCCAGGAACTTCCGAGTCTTAGTGATATTGCTGGTAACAGGAATTAAAGTAATTTCACTAAGTATTGAAAATGGTACCAGAGCAGAACATTCAAGAACTTAAAAGTATTTGTTTTACGGAGGATTTGTTAGCATAGACTTTGCAATAAAAGATTTGAGTAAATAAACAGGAACTTGAGCTTGTTATTTCTTACTAGGGTTGCCATTAACTTCCTTCTACAAAATCGGGATAGAAATATGTGCCTACATGACTCAAATCGACGGATTACCGACAAGATAACTTTCATTAGTAAACATAATACAAGGACAGTGGTAAAAATGATCCCTTTCACACTGAATTACATCAGTTAATCATATTAAGGTATTTTTGTGTACGACTGTTAAAGTTTCTATTATACCAATCACAGAGTATTTTTCAGAAGACTGTTTTGATGTTTTTTCACTACACGTAAGTGCATAAATTTCAGCGGAAGATTCATGTGATATGTTGCACTGAACGTCAAAACAGTTCTAACGGATAGCAGTGTTAAACTATTCTGTACAAATACAATTGTGAACCTCACGCGTGGAACCTACAGACCAAACCGTACATCGAGCTAAGTGGAATCGTATGTGTTATTCTAAATGAATCTAGAATTGGTATTTCTGCTATCTGAGAAGATTATTTCCAAAAGGTACCAAATCCAAAATATTAAAATTTAAGATTATAGTGGAAAACGTACGTTGGTATGAAGTTCCATAATATGAAAGAAAAATAAATAGTTAAAACGGCCCAAATCCATGTCAAACAGGGTGCTGGAAATCACGTTTAATGATCATAATTACCAAATCCCATCGGATGAATTGGACAAAACATAACGTACTCATGCAGTCAATGAAGAGCTACAGTTCGTACGGTGAGTGGTGAAGCCTCAAAGTCGCACTGCATTATCAATAGTGGGGAGGTTGGGGGGGGGGGTGGGGTCGCTGTGCCCCTGGAGGAGGAAACCGCTCACATGGCTGTTTTGAGTGCTGTGCTGCATCTGGGAATTAGAGGGTTCGAATCCCATCGTCGGCAGCCCTGAAAACGGTTTTCCGTAGTTTCCCCTTTTTCACACCAGGCAAATATTGGGGCTGTACCTTAATTAAGGCCACGGCCGCTTCCTTTCCACTCCTAGCCCTTTTCTGTCCCGTCGTAGCCATAAGACCTATTTGTGTCGGTGCGACGTAAAGCAAAGTGTAAAAGAAAAATCATTTCATATTTGTTTACTAATCTGTGCCTTCACTGTAAATAGCTTAATTTGTATAACTGAACATTTAATTACAGTCACTTTTCTAATGACTGCAGTGAAATTTATGCTTTTAGGTGGACGTATTTGGAGTTTCAGTGCCAAAAAAGTACAAAATCCATCCTGTTTTCTGGAATATTTCATAAACTTCAACCGTTTTAACAGCAATAGTTTGTATAATAACTCATTTATTCCAGTTGAACAAAATAAAAGTGCTAAAACGAATTTCCTGTTGAAATTTTACACTCAGAATTTTTCTCTCTTCTGTAAAATTTTGGTTTTGGGTGTGGTACCTTTTGGACATTTGTTGTGCAACATGAAAGTTATTACTCCAATATGGACAACAAAGTAGCTATACTTGTTTGTGGGAATTTGAATTTATTTATTTATTTGATTGAAATAAATAGCTAATAGGTAAATGTAAAAAAATGGAACTTTTACAAGAATTTTGCACAAACGGCCAGGGCTATTGTTCTATTTTTTAATTTGGTACAATTCCGTCTTTTTTCCGGGACGTACGGCAAACCTATTTCTTACACAATCTTTCAGTTCGTGGTGGAATTGCATTCAAACACATACGCAATTTCTGTTCAAATGACAGAAGTCTTTCCGGTGATTATCCCTCTTGTTCCCTCTCTACTGCTTTCAAAAAGCCTTAGAATCCGTTTGTTTCCACGTTTGTTACTATTAGATTCTTTCACTGATTCATCTTCAGCTTTTCTCCTTCTAATCAGAAACGTATCTGTATTGAACTAACATTTTAAAAACAAGCAAACTAATGCGCGTAGAGGCGCGCGGCTGTGAGCTTGCATCCGGGAGATAGTGGGTTCGAATCCCACTATCGGCAGCCCTGAAAATGGTTTTCCGTGGTTTCCCATTTTCACACCAGGCAAATGCTGGGGCTGTACCTTAATTAAGGCCACGGCCGCTTCCTTCCAACTCCTAGGCCTTTCCTATCCCATCGTCGCCATAAGACCTATCTGTGTCGGTGCGACGTAAAGCCCCTAGCAAAAAAAAAAAACTAATGCTCATAACACGTGTCAAATTAGCAATGTTACAATGTGCCAGGATACGGACGAAATGGCGTTAACGCAAGCCTGCAAAAAACTTATTACTGAGGACAATCTGTGCACGGTATTGTCCCTTCTTTCCCCACCCGTAAAATAAATAGCGCCAAATCCTTGGCCAAAAAAAAAAAAAAGCAAACGAACCCAAAAAGCATCAGAAATTAAGTTCAGTGGAACAGTGAGTAGGCTACTCACTTTAACAAGTCGTCCCCGTCTGCTCAACATCCCAAAAATTTGGTATTTCTTTCTCCCTACCAGGGCTTCACGCAAATTAAGATTTCCCAAATCTGATTGCCAAAATAGAATACAGTATTTATTTTCACGACCTATTTCTCCGTCTTATTTTTGTTACATTGGAATGGCTAAGGACACTCTCCACATGCGATTTTGAGCTTGGAAAGGAAAGGAGGATAATACAGTTTTTACAATTTCATCAAAAATATTTTTCACATCGGTGTCTCGATGCTACGCAGCTTTGCAGCAAAATTTGTCAGTGTTTGATAATTCCATCCATCATATTTTCATTGCACTTTAAAATTAAGCCACTTATTCACTGCCGCACTCGAAACTATTCAACTTGTGTGATTGATTACTGCAGACAACTATTACGCGATAGCCGATAACTGAACTCGGAAACACACACATTACTCAACTGCTTTCAAATCTCAACTGGTATTAATTGGCATATACATTAAAGATACCGACTCCATTACGTAAATAATCATGCAATATTTTTAAAGGAATGGCGCACTCACGCGCATTTGGAATTAACGTTTGCACTCCTTATTCTAGACAAGGTATAGTGATATAATGAAATTTAAATTAAGTTATAGAAAATATTAATTATTTTCCTTCGTTCTTTGTTTCACAGAAGACTCCAGATTAAGCACTACGTATTGCACAAAAGCACCTGTATTTCACTATGGCGTTATCTATTTAAAGTTCCGACAAAAGAGTAGCGTAACAAAAATGTTGCAAAGTTGTCGCTAGCAAGACTTGGGAGAAAGAAGACGCGTTGCTCGACTAAGTGGTATGTTCCGAGCTGTCAACGGAGTGATGGCCTGGAATGACATTAGTAGACGAATAAGTTTGAGTGGTGTCTTTAAAAGTAGGAGAGATCACAATCGGTTTTGATTATTGATTGATTTGACACCAGATGACTTCCAAAATACACCTAATCTAGTGCCAAAAGCACCAAATTGGCAACACTGACTGCACGCTCGGAAGACCTAGTCTTAAGCATTGTTACCAGTTGCTAGACACTGATCTAAATAGCGTGCCGTGAACAAAAGAAAGGTTGAGAACATCTGTCTTAAGGAGCCATTCATTTTACTTATCGCCCTTCTCGAACCCCGATTTTTGAGAGTACATTATTCTATGTCAATTTCCTACGATTGAAGATAAAGTAAACAGATTCCGCTGTTTTACTCTACAAAACCACAAGCTCTGTATCCACGAACTTCCCCCAAATTGAGGTATTTGTTGGTAGTGATTTATTCCATTACGTGCAAGCCCTGTCGTAGGCCCCTTCGGCATTTCTTGGAAGGGATGACTAGATGATGACCCCTCAGCCGGCCAGTGACATGCCTTGGCCTCTCTTCTATAGTTCTCGTCGTCTGGTTTCTCTATGCGCCTTCTCGAAGGTTCCGCCTCTTTTTTTTAAATAACTATTTGCTTTGCGTCGCACCGGCACAAATAGGTCTTATAGAAACAATGGGATAGGAAAGGGTTAGCAGTGGGAAGAAGCTACTCTGGCCTTAGTTAAGGTGCAGCCCCAGTATGTGCCTGGTGTGAAGATGGGAAACCATGGGAAAACATCTTCAGGGCTGCAGACAGTGGGGTTCGAAGCCACTATCTCCCGAATGCAAGCTGATAGCTACGCGAAGGCACTTGCTCGGTGTTCCATCTCTAGCCGAGCCTCGAATATTCTAGTACTCCGCCATCAGGATACAAAAAGGAGACTAGTCGCGGACAGACGATTGAGTTCAGTAGCTGGACTTGAACGGCGGTAGTACTTTCCGTCGCCAGTGTCCCAACAGTGTCAGTGTCTGAGTATTCGTCATCCTGGAGCACGGACTACTGTGTGTGTACCGGCGACTGCAGAGTCAATGTGTGGAACATCTGGCGTGTGTAGAGGTTGAGCAGTGTTAACTGCCGTTGTGAGATAAGGAATATTGTTGGGCTGGCTATAGCTCATTCCACGTTAAGAAAACAGTATTGCTCTTATGGTCCTACAAGGAGTAAACACACCCCCTGTGAGACACCCATAATTCCTCGCGATTAAGGGATATTATACTGTACTTTTGAATGTATTATGAAAGACAGATAAAAAGGATGTTGTATTTTAGCCCGTGAGTTATTAAAATAACTACATAACATTTTCTTCTTCATAAATATATTCGAAGGGAGGAAGCACAATGGCAGGAACAGCCATTGCTTCGTTGCCTTCCTTCATTTTTCTTCTGTGTTGCTCTGGTACAAGTATCGTGTAGTCCCTCACTCTGTGAACCGCCGGCAGCTCTCTTCTCTAGTGAAGTCATCTACAGTATTTATTTGTTGCGTGTGTGTTTTAGGCTTTAAATCAGTGCGTACTTCTTTTGTAGTGAGTGAGAGTTGGTTGTATATTGTATAGTATGTTTGTGTGTTCTATTATTTTCGTACTGTAATGTAATTAAATACATCGCTCGCCCCTCGAGCCCATAACATTTTTTCTATTTTCTTCCCCAATTTGCCTTATATTTCAATACTGATGTTTTTTGTATGCCGTAGTTTACATCTGATTCTCTACAAACAGAAAATCGCCCCTCTAAACCCCCCTTCCCATTTAGTTCATAAAATAATTTGCAGCTTAGTTTCTTCCGCACCGAGCTCGATAGCTGCAGTCGCTTAAGTGCGGCCAGTATCCAGTATTCGGGAGATAGTAGGTTCGAACCCCACTGTCGGCAGCCCTGAAAATGGTTTTCTGTGATTTCCCATTTTCACACCAGGCAAATGCTGGGGCTGTACCTTAATTAAAGCCACGGCCGCTTCTTTCCCACTCCTAGCCCTTCCTTGTCCCATTGTCGCCATAAGACCTATCAGTGTCGGTGCGACGTAAAGCAACTAGCAAAAAAAAAAAGTTTCTTCCGCTTTTTGTCTTGAACTTAAATGCTGAATTTAATAAATTCATGTACCACCGTTTTCCCGTGATGGTGTTGAGCAGAGCCGTTTGATATGGCATCCCTGTTGTCATAAGAGCAATACTGTTTTCTTAACATGGAATGAACTATAGCACTGTTGATTTGTTGCTGTTGTGTGACCGCTGTTTAGTTGTCAGTGTTAAGTAGTTCACTGCGTTGAACGTGAGAGTGGTGGGTTTTCTCAGCGGTCGAATCAAGGAACAGTCATGTGTTGTGGTGGTGAGCAGCCCTGTGTTCGTATATGTCTTCATGTAGCTGCTGTGCGGGCTGAATGAACTTGCGAGCGAAAGTGAAAGGAAGGCAAGCTGTCAATCGGGACTACAGTCTGTCTCAGGTTATACCAGCGAGCCAGACTACATATTGTGAAGAGGACAGAGACTTTGTAAATAGACAGCACTTAGTAGAGTGTAGTAATTCATGGTTGAACACAATTGTCTGCCTGCACATATATAAGAGGGTATTTATTGGGTCATCCTAGAAATAAATTAGATCGACAAGGGACAGAGAACATGAAGGTGCAATATTCCTAAACATTTAAAAGATACGAGTACCGGTATAAGGAAAAGGTCGTGAATTATAAGATAGAAAGTATGAGACTAACAAGCTCGTAGTTTTACATGACAGTTGATACCAGGATTACTTGGTTCGAGGACTGGAAGAGTTCCAAAGGAAAGTCACACGATTTATTCTCGGTGATTTCCGAAACACGAGTAGTTTTACGAAAATGTTGCAAATTTTCGGCTGGGAAGACTTGGTAGCTCGACCAAGTGGAATATTTAATGCTGTCGGCGGAAAGATGGTGTGGAGTGACAGTAGTAGACAAATAAGCTTGAATGACATATTTAAAAGTACGAAAGATCATAATAAAGTGAGAATTCAAGAGGAAAAATTGGGGAAAGTAGTCATCTATAGCGCGAGGAGCTCGGTATTGGAATAATTTCCAACTTCTTTGAAGTCGTTGAAGAAAAACTACGTAAACAGCCTATAGGGAAACTGCCACCTTAGTGGCAGCGCTAAATACAGAGATTGATTGATTGATTGATTGATTGATTGATTGATTGATTGATTGATTGATTGATTGATTGATTGATTGATTGATTGATTGATTGATTGATCATAGCCATGGTGCCAACCGTCTAATGTGGAATTCGAAACACAAGGATGACACAATGTTTTCAAAAATCCCAGACGCATTGATCATGATTCGAACCGCCTTGTTGAGGTGACAGTGACTATGCCATGCATCTAACATGGTGAAGGAAGAGAACATATGTTGACTAATGGAGGTCGGGTACGAAATATGGCTCCAGGAAGTGGAAATATTAATAGGCTCACCGCAAGCACATGTTACTTATTACGAACCTGTGAAAGAAGAAAAACAATACGAAATGTTGTTGTTGGCCTCACGATCCGCATACTGTTGGGAACGGGGGAAAATAGGACTTGACTAAAAGATCGACTGGGAATGTGTAATAAGTTGATGACTACTAATAAATAAAATCATATTAATAATAAAATAAATAATGAATAAAAATTATAAATAAAATCACTCAAAAACTTAATAATTAACCGAAATGTCCGTAGTATGGGCGCCAGAGTTCACCAGAATGGATCCCTCGAATTTAGATAAGAGCATGATAGACTTTATATCCCAGGGCGTGTACATAATGCTGCGTACTGGTACATCTGCTGCAGGCCTTACCTAACCTCCTGAAAACGACTAATTAGGTAGGAACTGCACCTAGGTTCATCAATAACACTGATTCTAAAATAGCTAACTATATTCTTAACAAATTCCGTGCATGAGCACCTCATCAACATACAACATTATACATATAATACACACATAAAATATTGCTGGAAGACTCCATATTTACAACAACAACAATAATGATGAAAATCGTGGGGAAAACGAAAGCGAGAACTAAGTTACCATTTATAAATAGTCCGATGAACAATGTACATGTATGAAGATAAATACCCTTCACTGTCTCTATATCAATTCGACTTACCGATTCTCATAATCGGAAGTTATCACATCACACAGATACTGTACCTTGTACTACTGTGTTCACATATTTTAACACTTGTAATAAAGATATATACACACGTCTGTCGATCCTCAACATAAATTTATGGAAAGTCTGAGATAGCTTTCACCAACATATAATGCTAGGCCGCCACAAGTGCTACCATACTGAATGCGCAATCACTCTCCACAATCAGCCACTTTCCACAAACATAACAAGACTACGCTCCACGAACGTTTGAAGTCCAGTCCATTGCAGCCGTGTCACTCCAGTACCGTGTATCAGCACCACTTCCTTCCCGTACAGTGCGTCAGTTGTCGTTCCTTCATGCAGTGTTACTGCTTCTAGTTGTAGTAGTTCCTTTTCGTTCCTTTACAATCACTCTCACAATGTCCCTTACAATGTCCCTTACAATCTCCTTGGTGGCCGCCGTATGATCAACCTTTATAGACATCAACATCCCCCTCCTCTCAGATGAAACGTCTGGATTGGTGCTTGCCCACCAATCATGAGTGAACCTCTTGTCAAGACCAAGCCCTGAACTACTTCTTCCTCCCAAGACAATAACAAACTCTCGGGAGTTTTACATGAATCACCAAATTTTCCTAATACAACAACAAGCTCATCTCATCAGGCTGGTATATATACATGACTCATGAATTTCCCGACACAAGTACATCACAACAAGCACTGGGGCAGCCATATGACTCATTCAAATTACCAGAGTTATTAAAGCAATGTTTTCCCACTCGTGCAAAACAAATTACTCATACCTACATATGTGGATATCTTCCAGCTTACCAATATAAATGACAAAACATACAAATGAAATACTGATAATAATAATAATAATAATAATAATAATAATAATAATAATAATAATAATAATAATAATAATAATAATAATAAATCGAATACTGACAATAATATCTCTAACTTCTACATATAATTCTGGGGTGTGATATATGTACTATCACAAATGGAATGTGGTAAAGTAGATGGTGGGTTTTTGGAACACCACCGTTAGCAACCTTGATTATGGTTTTCTATGGTTCTCAATATCATAGCAGGGCTACAGGGGTACCTTAATTAACGCCCAATCCTATTAGCTATTTCCTGTTCCTATGTCGTCGAATAACTAGGTGTGTTTATGCGATATTAAGCCACCAGGATGAACATGTAGGCTATAGGACTCACAAATCTTATAAATCTCGGATGCAAAAGTGAACAAGAAATTGTGTAAGGGAGAACGAACAGGATTTATGAAAGGTATCTGCCGCAAGTAAGTAGAAACAATGCCATTCTGACCCGTGGCCCTGTGATCCTTTATGACACAATCGAACGAGTGAATGGAAAAGACGAGAGTATGCGTGGCTCACGACCTACAGAGAGCGTGTACTCACGGCTTAGGACCGGTTTGGAACACATTCTAATGATTGCAAATGGCTTTCTTATATGACATAATACTTTATCACCCTCTCGGTAGACCTGTCCGGTAGACAAGTCATTCTTTGAAGAATATTATGGAGTTATATCGATATGGTGTGCTCTGGCTCCTCAAATTGGCCGCTTCTGTGGTGTAGTGGTTAGTGTGATTAGCTACCATCCCCGAAGATCAGAGTTCGATTCCCGGCTCCACCACGAAATTTGAAAAGTTGTATGATGGGTGGAAAGGGGTCCACTCAGCCTCGGGAGTTCAAGTGAGTAGAGGGTGGTTCGATTCCTTCCTCAGCCATCCTCGAAGTGGTTTTGCGTGGTTTTCCACTTCACCTCCAGGCAAATGCCGGGATGGTACCTAACTTAAGGCCAGGGCCACTTCCTTCCCTCTTCCCTGTCTATCCCTTACAATCTTTCCATCCTTCCACAAAACCCCTGTACAGCAAAAGCAGGTGAGGTCGCCTGGGCAAGGTACTGGTCCTTCTCCCCAGTTGTATCGCCCGACACAAAGTCGGACGCTCAAGGACACTGACCATGAGGCGGTAGAAGTGGGATCCCTCGCTGAGTCCGAGAGAAAAACCAACCGTGGGCAGTAAATGGATTGAGAAAGGAAGAAAGAAAGAAAGTGTGCTGGTATGTGTTTAAAATTGTACATACAGATCATGTCCACTGGGGGTGTGCCTGAAAAGAGCTGCACTACCTCAGGATGAGGACACGAGTTTAGCCCGTCCACATAGCTAAATGGTCAGCATGCTGGCCTTTGGTTGAAGGGGTTGCTGGTTCGTTTCCCGGCCAGGTCGGCGATTTTAACTTTAATTAGTTCATTCTTTTGGCTCAGGGACTGAGTATTTCTGCAGTCTTCAGCATTAGAATTGTCCGACTCGTTGGCTGAACGGTCAGCGTACTGGCCTTCGGTTCAGAGGGTCCCGGGTTCGATTCCCGACCGGGTCAGGGATTTTAACCTCAATTGGTTAATTCCACTGACACGGGGGCTGTGTGTATGTATTGTCTTCATCATCATTTCATCCTCATCACGACGCGCAGGTCGCCTATACGGCGTCAACTCGATAGAACTGCACCGGGTCTCTCCGGAGGCCACACGCTATTATTATTATTATTATTATTATTATTATTATTATTATTATTATTATTATTATTATTTTCTAAAACAATGCAGAATTATAATGTTACAGCAAATTTAAGTAAGGAGCCCTGTCTAAATCGTCCTGTTTCTACGAAGCCCCTATTGCATACCATACTGTGTTGAGATGATAGAGGTCACAGCAATAAGGACTGAGCTTGCATTCGGGAGATGGTTGGTTCGAATGCCACTGTCGGCCGCCCTGGGGATGGTTTTCCGTGGTTTCCCATTTTCACCCCAGGCAAATAGCTGCGGCTATACCTTACTTAAGGACATGGCCGCTTCCTTCGCAATCCTACCCTTCCGTCGCTGAAAAACCTTCAGTGTGTTAGTGCTATGTTACCACTAGCAAAATTGACCTATCTCAGTCTCATCTTGCTTTGACAATATGAAAGTGACTGAGGCATGAGTGATGCCATTTATTATGCAGCCGGTTCTTGTGAGGAATGGTGAGAAAATATTGCTCACGTGATAATTTAATGCTTGCATTTCTGTAGGCTTGGTAGACAAGGACCTTTCCCTAGTACGCCTTTTCAGTGACCAACATTTTCACCTGCAGGAAGTGGTCACAACGTAACTGTTGTCGGTCCCTCATTCTCCACGGTATCTCCCACACCTCCAGAAAAACAGATATGCCCGAATTTCGTATGTAACATTTTTAAACACCTCATGACCTTAACTGAAAAATATTAAAAGGCCCTTCATCAATTCCCTCCCCCCCACCACCACCCGTAGTAAAATGGTCACCCCGCAACGACTATTTAAAAGAAAGATAAATAATCGGAATGGCGGACCGATAGGCGAAAAGCGTACCGTATCCTGCATTATATAATGAGGTGGAATTACAACAGCACTTCATTCCACTGAGAGCTTCGCTGCTACCGAAGTCAATCGGAACCCTTGACAACGTCGAACGCAGTCTTCGGTGAAACGTCGGGACTTTCACTCACACCTGGACCACGGCCTAGAAGCCCGGAAAACGCTGACGTGATTTGTAACGCCGGCCGTGAAAGCCTCAATTGCTACATAGCTTCCCGTGTTTTCCCATATTCCCATCATTTTAATTAAGGTCAGCGCCACTTCTTTCCCCTTGTAATTCTTTCAAATCCCCTAGTCGCCATGAGACTTTGTCGATGCGACTTAAAGCAAATTGTAAAAAGGGAAGAAAACGGACGAAGAAATCCTGTTTTTCTTCCTGGGCTCAACATCATGTTCCAATTTAAAAGTATCCTGCTCCTTCTATTTTGAAGCTTTGAACATGAAATTAACGGGGATTACCAGTAGCGGCGACTGGGAATTAAAAGTGCTGGGGCAAAAAAATATACAGACAACAAACAGTACCCGAGTTTGTGGGATGTAGCGGACGGGGGTGAGGGTTATATACATCAAAACTGAAGAAACAAGCTACAAAAAGGATAAGTTTTTGATGCTCTCTGAGCGAATTTCGACGGAGAAATAAAGGATGACATTTTACCAATTTAAGTGCGGTAATAATAGTTTTTTTAATCAATCAATCAATCAATCAATCATTCAATCAATCAATCAATCAATCAATCAATCAATCAATACTGATCTGCATATACGGCAGTAGCCCAGGTGACAGATTCCCTGTCTGTTGTTTTCCTAACCTTTTCTTAAATGATTTCAAAGAAAATGGAAATTTATTTAACATATCCCTTGGTAAGTTATTCCAATCCCTAATTCCCCTTCCTATAAATGAATATTTGCCCCAATTTGTCCTCTTGAATTACAACTTTATCTTCATATAGTGATCTTTCCTACTTTTAAAGACGCCACACAAACTTATTCGTCTACTATTGTCATTCCTCGCCATCTCTCCGCTGACAGCTCGGAACATACCCCTTAGTCGAGCAGCTCTCCTTCTTTCTCTCAATTCTCCCAACCCAAACTTTGCAACATTTTTGTAACGCTACTCTTTTGTCGGAAATCACCCAGAAAAAATCGAGCTGCTTTTCTTTGGATTTTCTCCAGTTCTTGAATCAAGTACTCCTGGTGAAGGTCCCATACACTGGAACCATACTCTAGTAGGGGGTCTTACCAGGGATTTATATGCCGTCTCTTTTACATCCTTACTACAACCCATAAAAAACACCCTGTACCCTTTATTAACAATCGCGTTTATGTGATTACCCCAATGAAGATCTTTCCTTATATTTACATCTAGATACTTACAATGATCCCCAACATTTTGATTTAACGGAAGTACGTCGTGTTTATACTATTAAAATCATTTAGTATTTGACTACACACTAAGAAAATGAGTGACATTAAAGAGACTGCCAAACTGACGAATGCGCGCGGCAAGCGGGTGAATCATACCTCAGTATCCAAGACCTTGGCAAATATATATATATATTACTAGTGGTTGACCCAGCGGTTATTTTCCAGATAGTTCGTTATAAGTGTATCAAGTTTTTACACACATTGTTTCGTAATCTCGGTCGTTTAGTATAATTTCTTTTGCACCCCTTCTCACCCCCATGTTCTCTGCGGGATCCGGCGCTAGAATAACACCCAGGGTATCCCCTGCTTGTCGTAAGTGTCGATTAAAAGTGTCTCAAGGCTCTTACATTCGAGCGTGGATTGGCGAACATGAGGTCCCTAGCTGAGTCCTGGCATTGCTTCAACTAACCTGTGTCAGGCTCATCACTTTCATATAACCTATCCGACCTCACTTGGTCGATTCTTGTTCTTGTTATTTTCTTTCTTTGGCCGTTACCTTCACTTTTCCCTCTGGTTAGTTAGTAGGGGATAGTTGTAACTCTTCTTAAAACAATAATTATCACCATAATCACCACCACTATCATCTCTCACCCCCATGACTTTGGAGCTGAAATTGGACTTAAAACAACATCTGAAGTGAATTTATTCATCTCAGCGACCCCGAAAACTATGAATTCTACATTAATATTCCCTCCCATTTCAACTCCACCCCTAGGGGTGCTATTCGGGATGAACTTAAACAGCATTTTGAGTGTCATAGTTCATAGAAGATACAGAAGATGAAAGCAGAGATAAGTTTTAAGGAAGACATCATAATCTCATTTACTGTTGGGTAGGCAACCCGCTGATGGGACTTGTCTTGAGGTTTGCTTATCTTCCTCTATTTTATTTTTCACCCCTTAGTGCCGAACTCCCAATCAGATTTCGTTCAAACCACTTCATAATCCCTCTCAGATGTAATAAAAACAAACTGTGAAAATTTCAGTGAAATCGGCCCAGTAGGTTTTGAGTTTATTAGCTTCAAACATACCAACATCCAATTATAGTCTATATATACTCCTGATTCTTTTAATTTTTCCGTAAAGGCAAAACAAAACTGATTTAAAGAAACTGAAAAAGACCTAGTAGAATTAAAAATAACAGAAAATTCACTATTCGATCGAACAGCTAAAGTAATAACTAAAGACGAAAATATAAGGTTCCAAGACAAATCTACATTATAAACCAAATCTATTATCTCTGAATATGAGAGGAAACTAAAATCGGAAAGAATGAAGAAATACTGGTCAGTAAGAAAAGAATAACACACAGAAATGATTGATTCAACGTATCCCAAAGAGGGTTAAACGAAAGAAGAAAATACCCCTGCTAACCTTCCTCACAGCATGTGCAAAGTCTCCACTCCTTGCTGTGGCGCTATACAAATCGGTTAGCCGTGACGCACGACATTTTGTGCGTATTTCCGCTAATAATTTTGTTAATAATTAAATAAAATAAAGGACAGAATTAGCTGATAAGATAACAGGCCTTGTACAAATTACTTTTTAAAATAATTCCTATAATTCCTAATTTCAGGTAGCTAAAATGTGAACAAAAATGTAATATTTTCTACAAAAAGTGTGTGGGGGGGGGGGCGGGAGAGGGTGCGACCCTTGCCCCGCCCCAATCAGGGGATTACAATCCTACTGGTAAGTAAGAAATTAATGATTTTATGTTGATCCAGCTCTCATACAATTGGGAGCAATCAAGCATTTCCACTGTGTTACAATTGAACGGCTGAAAACTGATTTGACATGGGGTTTTAGTTATGTATTAAGCATTATAGTGCAATGTCATATTTTATTGCATTTGTTTATAATCTAGCTGTATCAGTCAACAATAAACAGCCAGTTTTTCCCCACTTCTTGAAATTGGACATAGTCTCTTAGAAGTGCAATCGTTTCAATAACCTATTTTCGTTGTTTCTTTTCAGATTATCACCCTAAAAGCTCAAGGAGCCTTTCAAGACAAGATTTTTTTGAAGAAGACTATAGACGGAAAGTTGGAATACCTCAAGAAAATAATTGAGGAGCTAACAAGCTGACCCGAAAATGAACTTCCGGGACTGCATCAGATATTTTCTGTGTTCTCTCAGGAGGCTAGTAGTTAATATTTAAAATTTTACCGGAGAAATTTTACCTGGAAGAAAAAACGAGATGTTGTTCATGTCCTGCTAATATCCTCACATCGACTCATTTCACCTGTGCAGTCTCTGCCACAAAAGAAGCTAAAATCATTACCTGCAGACGTTCTAGAGATGCTTAGTGTTTCCAGAATGATCCCAATTACCTCTGGTGGATTACAAGAGGAAACAGAAGTGATAAAAAATACAGTAGCTCCTCAGACGAATCCAACAGCATTGCTGAAGACTGAAACTAATTTCAGCACGAGAAATCATAGCCTCTCTTAACAGGTTTTTGAATTGTTACGTAACAACTATATGAACCAAGGACGTTCAATGACAAGCATGCTCACTGATTTCTTTTTTTTTGTCTTTTTCTGACAGAATTACTCTACCGTAATAAATATATTCAAAATTATGCTTTTCATATCTGTCTCATCTGTACCTCTTCATTCGAAAAAAGATATTATATGGTTGCTCCTGACTGATTGTGCGACCAATTAATTAATTAATGCCTATGCGTAACGTAAACCAAATAGTGAATGGAAAACCTACTACTGTATACCAGACTGCACAAATGAAAGAAATGAAGAGGTTCAACCAAATTTTAATACCAGGAGATGGTAGAGGTGATCATTGTTTTACGATGTACAACTGGGCAACCATCCTCTATTTACACTTATTAGAGCAACAATGGAAGAGGCCTGACTCTTCGAAGAATTTATAAATCGACAAAAGAATGGGAAGGTCCGGAAGGGCGTCAAAGTGAAAGACATTCTAGGCCTCACAAACGTAATACCTTCGCAGTCTGAAGAAAACCAGGTTGAATAGGAAATATTAAAGTGAAGAGTCTGCCACAAGTAAGTGGAAGTAATGCCAGAATCAGTTAAGAGTCCCGTGGTCACGAACCCACACCTCAAGCAGTGAGCCTCTGAGATCCCTTGTCAGTCACCTCTTGCGACATGCTGGGGATACCGTGGATGTATTCCACCTTCCCCACCCACAGGGAGACGGACGCTCATTCTACATTACCTTGTGATTTCCTGTTTTGTGAACTCTATGGTAATGTGTGTTTTATGCTTCTTCTTATTATCACAAGTATTTAATGCTCACTGATTATTCATCTGAATCTAAGTAAAGAAAAAATGATTGCCATCCAAATACAACTTGTAAGCTCCACAGTCTGTCGAACAAGAATATAACACTTACAACACTTTAAAGTCCGGCTCCATGGCTAAATGGTTAGTGTGCTGGCCTTTGGTCACAGGGGTCCCGGGTTCGATTCCCGGCAGGGTCAGGAATTTTAACCATCATTGGTTAACTTTGCTGGCTCGTGGGCTGGGTGTACGTGTTGTCTTCATCATCATTTCATCCTCATCACGACGCGCAGGTCGCCTATGGACGTCAAATCAGAAAGACCTGCCTCTGGTGAGCCGAACATGTCCTCGGACACTCCCGCCACTAAAAGCCATACGCCATACTGTAATTTAAATTGGTTATGCAAATTTCATATTCAAATTCCCAAAATTCATTAACAAATGAATACCACAATATACTGTATGTCCATCTAAAATTGCAAGAAGCTCTACGACACGTATCGCAGTCTGTCGGAAGCCACGCTACGTTTTATTATAAATTCTTCCTTCATCTGGAGATTGCCCGAAGACACAGAATGTACAGTACAGTGACTATTGATTAAAGAAAAAATCGTTTGTAAGGAATTCGAAATAATTAGAAACGACTGTGAAATTAGATCTACAATTTTAAATAATTCTAAAAAATAGTGAAGTTAAAATCTACGAAAACCTTTAAAAAGTTATAAGAACAAGTTTTGTCTTTGCTGGCAAGACCTATAGTTTACATTGCACTATGTCTTCTGGTGTGGGCTGGAACAAATTTGTTACTTTCATTGACCTGTCTCAGTCTCATCCGTGGTTTTGACAATATGAAAGTGGCCGAGGTATGAGTGATGCTAGTAATGCCATTCCTTATGCAGCCATTCCCTGTTATGAATGATGTTAAAATGTTGCTCATGGGACGAGTTGGCCGTGCGGTTAGGGGCTCGCTGCTGTGAGTTTGCAACAGGGAGATAGTGGGTTCCAGTCTCACTGTCGGCAGCCCTGAAGATGGTTTTCCGTGGTTTCCCATTTTCACACCAGGCAAATGCTGGGGCTGTACCTTAATTAAGGCCATGGTCGCTTCCTTCCAACTCCTAGGCCTTTCCTATCCCATCGTCGCTATAAGATCTATCTGTGTCCGTGCGACGTAAAGCCACTAGGAAAATTAAAGTTGCTCATAGCGTCGGTTCGTGCGGGGATTTCAGTGAGCTTGGCAGACTGATATGTAATAGCAACTTCTGTCTCAGTGAGGAGAGCAACGGGAAACTACCTCACTCCTCATTTCTCTAGTATGCCTCTCCTGGGCCACGTATGACGGCTGATGGTGGAGCAGTTGAGGTCAAAACCCACCTCCGGGCTGATCACTCAACATACAAAGACAACTTGAAAAATAATTCCTATAAAACTTAATTTCACCGGATTTGAGACCAATTGATATTCCGATGAGTATAGATGATGTCTCAAAATGAGGATAGACCCGCTGAGAGCTCTCAAACCCCAGTCCTGGAGTTCATAACAGTTAATTATGTGAGACTATTGCAAAGTTACGCTAAATTAATCTGTCTCTTGACTACAAGAGGGACAAATCCACAGGTATTCAGTGCAACTAACTCCAAACTGGAGGTATGAGATATACTCACGAAAATATTTGTGACCTCCGTGGCGCGACGAGCTTGACACGGCCGTGGTGACACCAAGAAATATGGTCTCAATTCACGTGAAGGATTGCTTGTTCTTTCTTTAACGGGCCAAACGAGTGTTAAATATATTCTGGGGCGTACGCTAACCCGCCGAGTTGAGACAGTTAAGCGGCTAAGATTTGTGGTTTTCTCAGAACCTGAAGATTTCATCTCCTTACAGTTTTCTTACAATGTTGCATCTGGACGATAAATTTTCCCTCCTCGAGAATGTGAACTGTTGTCGTCAAACTTGAAACAGATGCGATGTTCTTCAGACACGCACACTCTTTTCATGTTGGATTCGGGAACATGTTTTCGTTCCAAGTTGTTCTCTTCCTCGAGTAGCGAAGCACTTAGAAATGGAATTCTTAATGCAAGAGTTAATACGGCTCCTTTGATAGATCAATGAACTGCAGTGGCGACAGAATCCGGAACAATTCTAGGCTTAAATTGTAACTCTTTATTGAAAAAAAAAGTATGAACTGCCTATCCGAGAGGGAAAAAGCGTTCACCCGGAAGGACGTGAGTTCAATTCTAC
Source organism: Anabrus simplex (assembly GCF_040414725.1). NCBI lineage: Eukaryota > Metazoa > Arthropoda > Insecta > Orthoptera > Tettigoniidae > Anabrus > Anabrus simplex. Next base: position 289,761,485 of record NC_090269.1, read on the forward strand.
GTCAGGAAGTCAAACATTTAGGGGTATAGGTCTCTTTTATAGTTTATAACATAATATTTTGAGTTATTTTAAATAATTTTCCTTCTACAGTAAGTAAACTGGTGTCCTCATCCCGAGGTGGTGCAGCGCTTTTCAGGCACACCCCCAATGGAGGTGAGCTGCACGTACCATTTCAACAACATACCAGCCCTCCTGCCATTCTTAAATTTCTGGCAATACCAGGAATCGAAGCCGAGCCCCCGAGGAATGCAGCTAATAACCCTAACCGTTACATTACGGAGGCCCTTCTACAGTGAATTAATATTTATTTTTAATAACTGTTTTAAAAGTTACACTCTGACCTTTTCGACCTTTAACTGTGCATTTTTTCTGCTAGATGTATGCTTTAAACTGTTTTTAAAACTTGTTATGACATTTATGAGTATGTTGAAAGCAATGCCTCATTGAGTTTTATCACATTTATCCGTATTTTTAAACTTTAAAAACATCTTTCTATATTATTATTATTATTATTATTATTATTATTATTATTATTATTATTATTATTATTATTATTATTAGCATATGGCAAGGAAATTATATACATATTATACAATATATACACAATAACAAAAACATTGATTCACTTCAGGCATTAATGTTATATCTGAATGTCCAACTTTTCAATCCACTGTAGTGTTTCCGCTGTTGGAGATAGGAAGTCTTCCAAACTACCTGGATAAGCCAGCAGTTGACACTCGCTTACAAGGTGGGGAATAGTCTGGCCAGGGGCTCCACAGTCACATTCTGGAGATGGTACAAAGTTCCACTTGTAGAGAGAATCCCTGCACCTTCCATGACCTGTCCTGATCCTGTTCAGTCTGGACCAAGTTGCACGTGGTAGTTGGGATCCATTTGCAATATTTTCCCCTGTGAAGATGTTATGCAGGGGCACGTTGGGAGAGTTATTCCAGCGGCCTTTCCACTCCTCCAAAGCATTGAAATTGGTGGAGTCTTCAGAGCAGCATCACAAAGGGGTGGATGTCGTGATTTCAGTCTTTTGAGACTAAGAGCTGGTATGTCATTTAGAACAGGGCCTATGAATATTTTAAGCTCATGTAGGCCTACACATTCGTTCTAGTAAGAGGCTAACTTAACACACCTCATAACTTGCCATTGGGATCGATGACCTAGATTCCTAGTCCTTTAGAACAATAATCGTCATCATCATCATATTTATCACCCTCATGTTCTTTAACATCTTTATCTACGCTGTAATCGATTCTAGATTCCTAGATTCACGGATGATATTCACTGAAAAAGGTCTAAATAGTAATAGGCCTAATAAAATCATCCGTGGTTTCCCATTTTCATGCCTGGTAAATGCTTAGTCTATACCTTAATTAAGGCAATGGCCGTTCCTTCGCACTCCTATCCCTTTCTTGTCCCATCGTCACCATAAAGTCTACCTGTGTCGGTGCGACGTAAAGCAAATTGAAAACAATAAACCCATCTGCATCCGTGTACAGCAATATCCTTAATATGCAGGAAGCTGACACTTTGCTAAAATAGTTGAGAGTCAGGATGGAAATCATCTCCGCAAACGAAGCGAGGTAATAAGCTGAACGGTCTGTTTTCGTGACTCGCTGAAATAGGACTGTGCGAGGCGCTATACGGCATCCTCTCCCAGATTTCTCTGGGGAGTGCTACAGGACTGAAGCCCTGCTTGTGCGTGTAACAGGGAGGAGTCCTCATTTCAGCCCTACTCATAACGTTAGCCAGTTAGATTGACAAGCTTCATTTGGTACCTCTTAAACAAGAAACCGAGCACGCATTTCATCATACAACTCGGACCACATAAGGCGACACACAAATTTAATGACGAATACGATTTTTTAAATGTTAGTTTATCAATATTAGCTTATGTCTTGGTAATAATAATATTATTGTCTTTGACCATTATTTTACCGAGCAAGTGGCTGCACTGTTTGGGTCACGTAGCTATCAGCTTGCATTCGGGAGATAGTAGGTTCAAACCCCACTGTCAGCAGCCCTGAAGGCGGTTGTCCATGGTTTCCCATTTTTACACAAGGCAAATGCTGCAACACACAAGTATGAAGGATGAGTTCTCCACCTAATCAAAGCATTTAACCCTTCAAGAACACAGCTGCCCCTGACGGGGTTGACCCCATCAATCAATCAATCAATCAATCAATCAATCAATCAATCAATCAATCAATCAATCAATCAATCAATCAATCAATCAATCAATCAATCAATCAATCAATCAATCAATCAATCAATCAATCAATCAATCAATCAATCAATCAATGATCTGCGTTTAAATCAAATTGACTGCACACGGTGGATGACCCAATACGATTATTATTATTATTATTATTATTATTATTATTATTATTATTATTATTATTATTATTATTATTATACTGTATGCCTTTGCTGGCAGGATGAGCGATTCTAGTAACACCGTTCCTTATGCAGCCAGTCCCTGTTATGAATGGTGTGAAAATATCGCCCATAGGGTCAGTTGGTGCATGCATTTCAGTGGGCATGGCAGACTGATATGTAATAGCAACTTCTGACTCAGTGAGGAAAGCAACGGGAAACTACCTCTGTCCTCATTTCTCTAGTATGCCTCTTCAGTGACACCTAGGCTATCTATGACAGCTGTTGGTGGAGCTGTAGAGGATCAAACCAGCCTTTGGGCTGAATACCCAAGATGATGATGATGATGAGGATGATGATGATGATGATGATTATTATTATTATTATTATTATTATTATTATTATTATTATTATTATTATTATTATTATATATTTACAATTTACTTTACGTTGCACCGACGCAGACAATGGCAACAATGGTATAGGAAAGGGCTAGGAGCGGGAAGGAAGTGACCATGACCTTAATTAAGGTACAGCCCCAGCATTTGCCTATAATCTATTAGCTTCATAGTCCGTATTGGCCTTGTATGGACCACGCGAAGCTTATGCTTCCGTTTCTCGGTTTCCTGTCTCTTCTGCTCCCAAAATATTTTCCAAGTTTCATATTATATTTCCTGCTTTTAGCGCTCCACTCAAGCATATTCTCCCACTTACGTCATTCCACCCCGACTCACCACTGACAGCTCGAAACATACCACATAGTCGAGCATCTCGTCTCCTTACTCCCAAGTCTTCCCAGTCTTGTGATCGGAGGCCAACGCTACCATTGACCCACACAGGGAGCTAGGAAGTAGTTAAAAGTTCGTTTAACATTATTATTTTGATTATTATTAAGTTCGTTTTGTTATTTGCTTTACTTCGTACTGACCCACATAAGGTTTATTGCGACGATAGGATAGGGCAAGGCTAGAACTAGGAAGGAAGTGACCGTGGCCTTAATTAAAGTACAGACCGAGCATTTGCCTAGTGTGAAAATGTCAAACCACTGATAACTATTATTAGGGCTGCTGTCAGTAGTGTAACTGCGCAAGGTAACTGCGCAGCCAATTCGTTCTGTTATTTGTAAAATTTTTATTTGTTAACATTCATTTTGGCCTTCTATGGACCACGCTTAGCTTACGCTTCTGTTTCTCGGCTTAATGTCTCTTCTGCTCCCAAAGCCTCTTGACTTCCAGCCTCCCTCTGTCGGTCTGTCAAAGTTCGTTCTTTCCTTTAGTTTCTGAAATTCCCAGTGCCTATCAACTATTTTCCGGAATTTGTTTCTGTCCAACATGCTTACGGTGTTTAGACGTAGTTCAGTTAGATCTATGATAACTTTTTTTCGTCCATGTTGTGGTGCTCTTGCATTCACTGGTGTGCTCCCATATCCTCTTTGCCAATCTACCGTTACTCATCCGACGAACGTGTCTCACTTCATCAGTCAGTTCATTAATCTGTTTGTGCAGTTATTCACCTGTCTTCCTAGGACCTAATATCTTACGTAAAATTTTCCTTTCTATCTTCCTCATGTCCTCACCTTCTGTTTTTCTGTTGTGGGTTAGACATTCCAATGCACACAGTACTTCTGGCACTATTACTGTATTGTAGTGTCTTAATTTTGTTCATATTGCACCCATAAGCGAATTTGGCCTAATTTAATTCACAATTAAATTGAATATTTCACATATGAGATACCACAGTGAGGCTGTGAAACTAGCAGTCACAAAGGAACTTTCTGGCGCCAGTCAGACGGCGAGAGAATCCATGAAACTCTTCTCTAGGCACGACCAAATTGTAAACCATCCTTCCAATAAATTTTATGACACCGCCGGGGAGTGGCGACTTGCGGTTCGCTCTCACGAGAAAAGCACGCGTTGAAGCCTGACCTACTTTGCTAGGACAATAGGGGGGCAACGACTATAACCGCCAATTCTTGGGAGGAAGCGGATGCACCCACGTTTGGAAGGGCGCGAAAGTCTCAGCCAATCAGAAAATTCTAAATTTGAATGAGCTGTCATACCGGGAAATCTACAGTCAGTATCTCGCGATCTGAAGCCCGATGTGGTAGTGAAAAACAGTGTCCTGACTTCTTTATAATATTTGGTGAATTATCAGTACCAATCTGTGGTTAATTAGTGCCTAATTATTAAAATTCAACTTCACACGGAGGAGTAATAGGATCTAGAAGAAGGAGCTGTCATGGCAGGATGAGGCCATCCACCGGAAGAAAATAACACCAGTGACGCGCACCGTCGTGTGGATTATCCTATGATCATTTCCCGCGGCGCAATATCACATGTGAGTCGGACAAAATTTAGGAAGTTTTGCATATAAATTTTGAAAACCATAACCTACGGATGTACGAGAAAGCGCTCCCGAGGACTAGATTATTACGCCACATCCCTTCCACGGAACTATTTTCAGGTGGTGGGAGGAATTTCTACAAAACCCAGCGACCACAGGGTCGAGCTCTCAGTGTTTCGAGCTCTCAGTCGTTCTGAATTCTCAGTCGTACAGTATTCTCAGTGTTTTGAGTCATTCTCAGTGTCTTCAGAGTTCTCAGTTCTCAGTTATTGTCTTGAGTACTTTTAGTGTTATTTCAGTATTCTCAGTGAATTTACGTTCGACAGAGTGACAGAGTGTATCAGCAAATGCATTTAGTCAGCTTTATTTTGGCTGGTAAGAAAGCGATTAGACACTTGTAGGCATTTTTAGAAAGCCTTGTATTATTTACTTGGGAGAATAGCATTTCAGAAAATGAACATTTTCACAGACTTTTACTGTAAATTCAGGGAGAGTAGGCAAGAATTACACTTTCAACTCAAATGAACTCACATTACTAGTCGAGGGAAACAAGTCCATGTTTTCAGCATATTTACAATAAACATTTCTAACCAGCGGGGAGTGTTACATGTGAGATCAGTATAAAATTTTCTCCACAACATAAACTGTATTTTAGCTTGTTTCTACCATTATACAAACTGTTTGTCAAGCGAGATGTTTACGGGGAGAAACCAGTAAAGACAGACAGGAAGGTGATTGACTTTCTTCAATGGAGACCGCAATAGTCAACCTTGAGGAGACAGTTATGTCCCAGTAGGGTGAATGTACTGTAAGCTGTAGTGTAAACAGAGCTGAGGGATCGGCGAGCAGGCCAGCAGGTGTTTTGCAGGTAGATAGCGAGGCGACCATCCTTCTACACAACAGGCAGGAGTCTGCAGTGGCATTTTCTAACTTTCACTGGAGTGAGAGAAATACGAGTGTTTATGCTAATGTAAACGTGTGTCACGGCATGGCAAGAATGTGTCAAATTTGCGTGTGTAAAAATCTGGAATACCACATCAGCTTGAAGATGGAATTCTAATTTCCACCATGACCGGGGCCGGTGGGTGAACCGACCTGCCTCCACCATCACAGGTATGAGCATCATTATAATGTAAATAAATATGTAGGACCGTGGCAAAATCGATGATCAATGTAGTTTAGAGTACTAGGTAGGGTTGTAAATAATTCACAGTTTTATAATACTGCTAATAATAATAATAATAATATAATAATAATAGTAATAATAATAATAATAATAATTATGTTTATGTTGCACTTTCAGATAGGCTTATTTTGTGCACTTTGTTTAAGTAGATGTTTGTTTGCGTGTATTTATGGTTGATTTTGTAGTATGTCACTTTGACAGTTAGGCAGCTTTGATATTTGATCTACGAGTGTAATGTCAGTTTATTATTATTATTCATCATGATTTTAGATCGTTGGTTTTGAGTCGATTTTGTTGGAGTTTTGTTCTTGTGGACGCCGTCGCGATGATTTCAATGTTTATTTCGGTAGTTTGCGCTTTCAGCTTGTTTTATGTTGCGGAATCATCCTTCTGATGTCCGGTTTTGATTGTACTTACCCCGCGTATTTTGCGACGATTTTTTGGTAGACGCGAATTTTTATTTCTGGGTAGTTGCAGTGGCGCATGTTTCAACATTTGTGTTTTGAGAGGCAATCTCGTCATTCTTTGTTTTGATAGAAACGGTGAGCGCCATTGATGAGTCAGCTCTGTGATTTTTGTGATGTGTTAACAGTGAATGATCGAGAGATCGAGCTAGATGATTAATATCCCTGATGAGCTACGTTGATGATGGAAATATGATATTGGGACCATGTCTTGATTTGTCGTAAGAAGCCGTAATGTGCACGACAGATATTTGTGCCCGCCGGATACGAGCGAGGCTGTGTTGTGAGAATAATGAATAATAATGACGTCGCGAATTAATGTGTAAAAAGAATGGTGAAATAAAGAGTTTAACCACGTGTGTTAAATGTGTTACGACATGGGTTACGATACTACAGGCAGGAGCCTGTATTTGTTTAAATAATTCCAGGGAAAGTAGATGCTCGATAAAAATGCTAGCCAGTGTACAATGTGAACAGAGCGACGAGTCAATGTGTTTTGAATATTTATGTAGAGTCACGGATGACGTGAAGTAACAGTAATTTGTCCATCAAGGTTAAATAATATCATGTCCAGACATTTATCGTCTGAAATTTGAGATTGCCGTCAAATTCGCAATATTTCATTTTGATACTCGCAGCGGGGTATGTTTTTCTGGTGACTCCGAGTTTGTTTTGCGCCTTCTATCCTTTTAATTTCCAGTAGGCCGCGATGGTGGGATCCAGTTTGCTTATTTGTTTTCTTTTCTGTTTGTACTTTTACTGTTTATTTGTAGGACGCAAGCATATGTGAATTATTTATATTTGATGTGATGTAAATAGATAAGTGTAGCTAGGCTAGTTTTTTTTTGATCTCTGTATTTTTTTTGTCGGAGCAGTGTTTCTCCGTTAATTAATGTAATGATGTAAATACCATTTCAGATGTTAGGTTTATTGGATCATCGATTATGTCACAGTCGAAATGGTAGTGGTATGCTCATACCAGGCATCTAAGTAATTACCAAACTTTCTTTTAAAATCCACTACATTTTTATTTTGAAATGAAGCGATCTTTAAATAAACCAATTGTATAAAACTGCCGCAATAAATGGTAAATAAGATGGCATCTGCCTCCATCTAGTGGTGATACCACGAATATGAATTAATAATGAAACGCAGTCAGCGGCAAAAATTCTATAGAAATTTTAATGTACAAGGATCGCTATCATTTGATAATGTTAACATCAGGCATTTGGCCTAAATTTCTGTTTATTTTAAGAAGTCCAGTCTATCACAGACATGCAAATGAAGTTTAAAATTTAGATGAGTGGTTGGATACACTCAGAGTGATGTTTCGATAATTAATTTGGTTTAATCATGAAGTTTTGTATAAGACAATGGTTATGTCGGAAATGAAGTGTGATGTTCATGGTTGTTCTGTTTTCTTCGAATTTATTCCTTAAGTAATACACTTGCTTAGTGCAGTCCATGATTATTTAAATTTGGGTATTTTACCAAATGAGCAACAGGTGTTAAACATTTTATAACTCCTATAAGTCAGTGGTTTGATGGCATAACAGAATTTAATTTTACTTTATTGTGAGTCAACTATTTTAAATTTATTTGGGAGATATCTTTCTCCGTAATGTAATTCCGCATTTCAAGAAGGTGGTCTTTCTGACCAGAGTTTTAAACTGAGTCATTTTATTTAACTTGAAGACAGTGTCAACAGAGTCTGGTATATTTTAATTAAGGTGTTTTGACCTTCAGTCAGTTTACTTAGGCAGTTTATGATTGTTTGCAAGGCAGATCCTTACTCTTTAATATTTTATTAGTCACTGTTATTTCATTTGTTTACATTTTTTTTCACTAGTTCAATTTACGTTCAATTTTCGCACTTTGCTTTTATTTAATAAATCAGTCTTTTATTTAATTTTAATTCAGTCTTGGGTACCGTCATTTTAGTTAGTTTACCCCTTCTTTTCATTCCCTCACTCCTTTATCAGCGGGTGGCCTCTCCGGGGATAACGGACGGGCACGACTGAGAAAGAAGAGTCTACATGCAGTGGTGAGCATGATTTTACATGTCATTTATTACAGGAGCAGCCGGCGCACAGAAGAAAGAAGAGATCACCGCAGTTGTTGCCTTTAAAAAGGGCACAATATCGACAATGATTTTTTGTTGTATACATTTTGTGTACATTTGTAAGCTAACTGCATTTTTCTGATCCTAGTCTTATTCGCTTCATTATCAAGACCATTGAACTGTTCTACTCACCGAGATACTTGAATCTGGATACTTTATTTATCTTCCCGTGTTCCATTCACCTGTCTGTCAATGTTTTCATTACTCGAGTTTTATCATATGATAATTTCAGTCCTGCCTTTCTTGCAATTTCTTCGAGCTTGTGTAACGTCTTCTTACCTTTACCTTCTGTTTCGCTTAAGATCACTATACCATGAGCAAAAGCCAAACAATCCACGTTCAGATCGTCTTTCTTGTAACCCAGATGTCCACCACTCATGCCTTACTTTCCACATTCTGTTCTCCATACTGTAGTTCTTTTTCTAAGACCAGGTTAAACAGTATCGGTGAAAGGCCATTATTATTATTATTATTATTATTATTATTATTATTATTATTATTATTATTATTATTATTATTATTATTATTATTATTATTATTATTATTATTATTATTATATAATTCGCTGGGGCCATCAAGGACCACGTTAAGTCTTGTTGCATTTGACACTGAACTTGGCCTTCTTTAGAGCTCAAATTTCCCTCATTCTTTGTGAGTGGGTCTGCTTACGCTCCTCTGTCCAAGGGGCACCGTGTCTTCTCTTCGGTTGCTCGTCGCGGTTTAGCCCGTTCGTCAATATTTTGTTGCGGAAGAGATCTCTGTTAAGGGCGTCTTCACCTGAGATATATAGCATTTTGCAGGTCTTCTTTGGTATTTCTAACCCAGGGAATTGTGGTTTTGGGGTTTGAATAAAAAAGTGAAAGATTTCTTTAGTTAACTTTCTTCCGTCCATTCTTTTCAGATGACCATAAAATCGTGCCCGTCTTTTTCTGATTGTGTCGGTAATTTTCTCTATTTTTCTGTAGACTTCCCTGTTGGATCTCTTTTGATGGATTCCATTTCTGTACTTTGATCCCAAGATTCCTCTCACAATTTTGCGTTCTCTTTTCTCCAGTTCTTCAAGGAGTCCTTTGTTGACATTTAGAGACAGCGTTTCGGCTGCATATAGAACTACTGGCTTCAGAACTGTTTCATAGTGACGTATCTTGGTGTTTTGGGAAAGGCATTTTTTGTTGTAGATTGTGCGGGATGTTTGGTAGGCTATTTCCAGTTTGCGTACTCGCTCCTGAAGTGCTTCTTTGTCCAGTCCATTTTTCATGATGATCTCACCCAGGTATTTGAATTTGTCTACCCGGGTGATCTCCCCGTATTCTGTATGGAGTTTTGGTGGAGCCTCTTTGATGTTAGTCATTACCTCTGTTTTCACCGAGCTTGATAGCTGCAGTCGCTTAAGTGCGGCCAGTATCCAGTATTCGGGAGATAGTAGGTTCGAACCCCACTGTCGGCAGCCCTGAACATGGTTTTCCGTGGTTTCCCATTTTTACACCAGGCAAATGCTGGGGCTGTACCTTAATTAAGGCCACGGCCGCTTCCTTCCCACTCCTAGGCCTTTCAAGTCCCATCGTCGCCATAAGACATATCTGTGTCGGTACGACGTAAAGCAAGTAGCAAAAAAAAAAAAAAAACCCTCTGTTTTCTCAAACGATATTTGCAAACCAGTTTGTTCGACAATTTCCTTTAAAATTTCAACTTGAGCTCTAGCGGTATTATTATTATAATTATTATTATTATTATTATTATTATTATTATTATTATTATTATTATTAACATTATCTATATAATAATAATAAAAGGAAGTGTTTGTCTGTGTCTGTGTGTCTCTGTGGGTGGGTGGGTGGGTGGGTGGGTGTGTGGGTGTGCGAGCGACGCCCAGCCAAATCTACGGCACGCAGAGAACTGAGATTTTCAACATAGATAGAGATGGAAGGGGGTCCGAATGCACATCGAAGACGGATTCTTCATTTTCGCTTTTGTAGGTGAGTTATCAACGAAATACCTTCGGAAAACGGCTTTTGGGATATGACAATCCAGCGTTCTGTCACCAAGATTAAATGCATAGATTCAATGTCGCTAGACAACGTACATAAGACAGGTAATACAAGTCAAGGAGCCATTTTAAGTCCGTGGAGTAGGAAGACATTTTCGGACCCTGACACGAAGAGCCACATTCAGTCCGTAATAGCCGGAAGTGTTTGTCTGTTGTGTGCGATGCCCAGGCAAATCTATGGCATGCAGAGATCTGAAATTTTTAAAATAGTCGTATTGTTCCATTATTTATCCAGGTAATACACGTTTTCATAAATTATTTGTGTTACTTTTCATCGTTTGATAATGTATTTCTTCATCTTCTTCTTGCATTCCGGCCTTCTAAGGACCACGTTACAATTTCAATTCTTCCTCCTTAGTTGTTCATTCCTTTTCTTCCCGTATTCTTTCATTGTTTCACAGTGCTTGTTTTCCTGTCTTCAGTCCACTTTGAGCCTGTATTCTTTTCCTTCCTCCCTTGGAATCCTTCCATTTGTAAAACTTTGTTCCTAAAAAAATCTTTCCTTCCAATAATTCTTCTTCTCGTATGTTGTTCCTTTCCAGGCCTTTCTTGACTTCTTGAATCCAGGTAGTGGTTGATTTCTTTTCCCAAAGGTACTTGAAGATTCGTTTAGTTAGTCTATTGTTATCCATTCTATAAATTGCTTATTTTTTTATTTACCCTATATTAATTTCATTCATGTTAGGGAATAGGAGGATTTCACTATAGCAGCAATAAAACGTGTACCATATATCCTGTAAACTAACCCAATAATATATTTTATTATTTTATTCAAAATATTATTAAAGAGTTGGAAAGGCAAATATTCAATACATCTTAGCTCCAAATGAAAGTACAATTAATAACGTATAGTTTATTCGGAAGCTATTTTATATCGTTTTAATATTATTTGTACCATACACCAACCCGGTACAGCTCAAGTATTGGACTTACAATATTTTAAAGAAATAAATAATGTAATTAAACAATTAATGTAAAAACGATGTGCGTTAATACATATTTTTAACCTGCTTTTAAACAAATGGTTTTAAAAACGTCTAGCTCTTGAATTAATAAACGCGGGTGAAGCCCCGGGTACATGCTAGTAATTATTCACTCAATTTCATTTCACTTACTTTGGAACAGTTTTTTACTTTTTTACTTTTCGTTAAACATATATACTGTACCACTGAAAAACAAGAAAACTTGTTGAAATTATTCCCTGTCTAGTGCTCAGTGAGTGTGAGCTGAAAGAGAGACATAAACTTATCGTGAGATGAGGTTGGATATCTGAGACCTCCGGAGTCGCTTCTTTGGATCTTGTCATGTTCGCGTGGCCCATTCATTAAGCATTAACTGTCAGCCATAATGTAAGGTGTGCTTACTGAAGCTGAGAGTCATCGCTTCGAGACTGGTCGTGCCCAGTTCATCAGCACTTTCCAGCTCTAACCACGATCTGCGTCGGTAGTGCTGCTGGAGGTACGTCATATCCGTTGACCCTTCTCTATGATTGATTATTATTGCCCGGAACGAAGCTGCAGTAAGACTAATGTAACTTACACAACCACCTCGAGTTAACTCGTAAGTAATGAGCAGGTTGGAAAAACAGTTAGTTTTGCTAACCAAGCAATAGCAAGGAAATTACGCAGAGAATTCAGTCGTCTATACAGTATAAACTACCTTGTTGATTTTAATATGTCGGCGATTATTAAAAGACCAAAAATGTATTTAGACCACACGAATGTGACATGAAAAAGAGCTAACTTTCAGCTATAAAATTCTTCTTCTTCTGTCGGCCCCGCGGTGCAAGGATAGCGTGCCTGCCTCTTACCCGAAGGTCCCTGGTTCGATTCTCTGTCGGTTCAGGGAATTTTACCTGGATCTGAGGGCTGGTTCGAGGTCCACTCAGCCTACGTGATTACAGTTGAGGAACTATCTGACGCGAGAACTTAGCGTCAGAAGTGAGCTGAAGTTTCTAGATGCTCATTAAAATGTATTACCCCAGCGAACCTCTTCACTTGCAGCTTGGGACGCACACAGCTCCGTGAGATATCGCGGAAATTTTACATTGGAGGGAAAAGAATTTATTCAATATCTTCGATTACAAGATGAATGCAGAGGATTGGATACAAGAACTGCAATCAGGATATTTTTCTGAAAATTTTGATATGCGGCATGGCTATAGTTGTAATCACAATGAAAGTATGAGTACTTAATATGCATATCGCGGAAGAATTTTTCACTGTGTGTATCGCCGTCACGTAGGTGTCTGTCACGCCGCTATTCAGCGAAGAGAAGACCACCTTCATCTACAAGCAACGCAATCAGAGTTCACCTTATATTTGGGAAGTGTAAGTAACAACCATATATAATAGAGATCAGAACTTTATACAGCAAGTGTTGACCTGTTTTCATGTGAGAATATTCTGCTGCTAGTAAGGCTGTTCGTGCATAGTCACATCGCACAATCTGAGGTTCATATTGTCCTAAACGAATGACACATACTAGTGTAGGCTCAGAAGATTGATATGAATGTAATTCGGTCACTAGAGAGTGCAGTCAAGAGTAAAGTGCAGTGCAGTTGAGAATTGAGTAACTGTATTACTAGGATAACGCTCAGAATGTGACCTGATATTACGAGATTAAAAGAAAAGGTTAGAGGGGAGATATAGGCATCGAACGGAGGACACATTGTAGTGTGATTTTCCTTACATTTTTTCCTACATCACGAGTGGACTGGACACTGCTCATCCATCACGGTGAAGCGGTAATTGGGACCGAAGCTGTCGAGTATTCTTCATGGCATCGAGGTGCGAACCAGCACCATCGGCGACGTCCAATCATCACGACATCGAGGAGGCGATCATCAAGTCACCTGAACGAGCTGCAGATAACATCACAGCCGACCAGGATGTCACCAGTCATCGAACCACGAGTGCTGTCACCAGCTTCTAACGTTAACATGATGGCGTAAATTCGCAATGTACATAAGGGGGACTGTTCAGTTATATCATCAGACACAGGTCAGATAATTCCATTGTTTTAGCATGCAGCAGTACGATAATGTAAACCAATATTAAGATATCTCTTCTAAAACTCAGAGGAAAGAAAACTCTTCTCACTAATCCCCAAAATTAATATTTTACACTAAACTACCCTCTGAATCATAAATTTAAGAATCCTTGTTTTTAATCTTCTTAATAGTCTAATTTTTATACAAGCTAATCATCCTCTTGCTATAACCCTTATTATCATTGTACAAATATGCATTATCTCTATAACGGTTGGGTTAATATCCTCCTCCTTTGATTTTCCTATATCTTATTTGGCCTTCTGCCAATATGTAAATAGGTTCGGATATGAATGTCCGTGTAAATAGAAGCTATGCCCAGGACTCAAGCTTAATTATACAGTTAATATTTGCATGTTGTTATTCTTATTTGTATCGTTAGTGTCATTATTGCAGATATTATATTGAAAGTAGAGAAATTGAGCTCGTGTATTTCATTTCACTGGGACCTATACGGTCTTATATGAGTGTAACCAAGACAAGCAGTTTAGGTACTAACAAAGTGCATGTGCAGTGTAGACTATAATGTTAGTTGTCGAATGAAGAAAGCCTAAGATCTTCTACATCTCTTAAATACACTCGGGTTGGCATATCGAGCTGAGCAAGTCATATCGTAAGAAGCCTATAAGAATTGAGTAATAATGTTATTGTGCCCAGAGTATTGAGATGAGGCCCTGAAGAGAATAAGAAATAATAGTTAATAATTTGTGAATGTGAGCGCCAATAAGAAGGTCAGGGTATGTATAGGAATGTGCCGCTAAGAGCACCAATGCTAAATGATGAACGGACCTGTTGTATTTGAGTCTATCTGCGATAGAGGGTTGAATTTGTAATGTAAGGAATAAAATGGTCTGTAGTAATTATATTATAATGAGGGCAATACGCATGTCAGATTCATAGGCCGAGAAGAAGGGATAGTCTCCCGCCTTGTCTCTGTTTACGTGCTGTCAGCTGAGAGAGATATTTATGGCAGAAAGGAATGGCTGCTCAGTTTGTACAAAAAACCGAGGTGTTGAGAGGCTAATGTGGGTCGTTTCTGACGTCAGGACACGAAAGTCTGAAAGTAGAAACTGTGTGTTTTTCTGTCAAGAATACAGGAGAGCAGTGACCTTTTTATATTATGGTCCGGAAGACGAAATGGTAAACACGAGTGTCGATGCCATTCATAGAGGCACATAACAAGTTAGATGTATCTGCATGAAGTAAAATATATGTTCTCCTCATTTATATGTTGTCATATGGTTGTTGTACTTGGGAGAGTCTCGCGATCGATTCCCAGACTATAGAGTGTATATGGGATGCTTGTTTAGAACTTGTGGGATAATTAGGAGCACTGAGGCATAGATTCGTGTTAGAAATAAATTAGGTTCTTTGTAGATATGAGTTGCCTACGAGCAGATTTATGTTTAAATTCATTTTGATTTGACGTAACCATTATGGTGGTTGTTGCAGTGACTGTCGTTTACGTGATGCAAGACATCTCCACACCGTTTATATGTCAATCGAGATACCCGTTTTTTGTCAAGAAACCAAATTAAATTTGTTTATGATTATCATGTCAGTTATATAAAATTCTTTGATATTTGTTAATTATCAGAATTTTTAGATTATTGTAATAAACCAGTTTGTTAAAATCGGAAATGCGGCTCAACTGTTGGTTATTTTGGCTAGTGTTATTTAACACCTTGCACATTTTTTATTTTTTCTCTTCATTTATTTTATTCTATTACGTTAACCCTTTCCTTACCCGATACCCTTCAAGAATGCTGTTACGCCGGAGCTGATGAAGAGAATAGTCATGCAAGGTAAGCTATGTGCCATAATGATTCACTTGGCGGTGAGTGTATTGTTCACTATAATGCACTTGGTCCGATCTCAGCATTGGCTTGACGTTGACTAAGTCATTATAGGGCACAATACCGTACTATTTTATGCTATCCAAACCAAACCCCATGGCACAACAGCCCTGAAGGACCATGGCCTACCAAGCGACCGCTGCTCATCCCGAAGACCTACAGATTACGAGGTATCGTGTGGTCAGCACGCCAGATCCTCTCGGACGTTATTCTTGGCTTTCTAGACCGGGGCCGCTATCTCACCGTCAGATAGCTCCTCAATTTTAATCACGTAAGTAGAGTGGACCTCGAACCAGCCCTCACATTCAGGTAAAAGTCCCTGTCCTGGCCGGGAATCTAACCCGGGGCCTCCGAGTAAGAGGCAGACACGCTACCCCTACACATGGGGACCGGCATTTTGTGCTATACTATAGTACATATTTATACACATATTTATACACAATTTATATATTTGAATTTGCACACGTATTACCCACGTATTTACACATTTTTAATAATTTAAATGGAAATGCACCAATTTTCTTCAAATTCCTCTATACTGTAAATGCTGTTTTCCTTCAGCCAGTCTTTAGAATCTTTTGAAAGGATTACACCGACAATTCTCTTAATTCGAATGGGAGCTTTTTGAGAGTATCATTCCTGTGTAGTTATGATATTTTGGCATTTTCTTTAATCTAACATGAGGAGTGTCTATATCATTTTTTCTTCTTGTATTATGTCGATGCACTTCCTTCCTGTCCGGCTCCATGGCTAAATGTTTAGCGAGCTGACCTTTGGTCACAGAGGTCCCGGGTTCGATTCCCGGCATGGTCGGGAATTTTAACCATAATTGGTTAATTCTCCTGGCACGCGGACTGCATGGGGACTAGTTGTATGTTCCGTCTTCATCATCATTTCATCCTCATGACGATGTGAAGGTCGCCTACGGGCGTCAAATAAAAAAGCCATGCACCAGGCCTTTCCGGAGAACACACGCCATCATCATCATCATCTCCTTCCTTAATGAGTAATTAATCAGGTTTTCTTTGATGGCCGTTATGCATTGGTAAGTATATATTGAGGAAAGGGTCATTATTCCCAGTTCTTGGAAAATAGCCCTACATGGTTGCTTGTTTGAAATTCCCCTTATGCACGTGATTGTTTTCCTTGCCATATTGTTAGTTAAGAGTTAATATAGAAAGAAGTTGAAAACAAATGCAGATCTTACTTTTGCCGGGCTGAGTAGCTCAGACAACAGAGCGCTGGCCCTCTGAGCCCGGGTTAGATCCTGGCTCAGTTCGGTCGTCTTTGAAGGTGGTAAAATACGTCAGCCTGGTGTTGGTAGATTTATTGGCACTTAAAAGACCTCCTGCGGGACAAAATTCCGGCACCTCAGCGTCTCCGAAAATCGTACAAGTAGTTAGTGGGACGTAAAAAAACAATAACATTGTTTTATTATTATTGGACCTTACATTTCATCCAAGCAACCGTTGAAAACGACGTGCATCGCTCAACAACAAGTGTAGGAACGCAACACTAATAACGCTAATAATGTGCATTCAACAAGAACGTCAGCCTTAAACTTAACATTCATCCCGTACCGTCTCCTCGAACATAGACATGCATATTAGAAAGGCGTTCGTGAAATCGATCATGCAGGAACGAATACTTGCACGAGTAAATGCGGCATCGTGCGGGTATAGATACTAATACTGGTCCAGTTTCAGTTGTGTCATTCGTGGTGTCGTTCCCGACATCTCTGTAGATGAAATGAAATGTCCTATGGCTTTTAGTGCCGGGATATCCCAGGACGGGTTCGGCTCGCCAGGTGCAGGTCTTTTTATTTGATGCCCGTAGGCGACCTACGCGTCTTGATGAGGATGAAATGATGATGAAGAAGCACAAACACCCAGCCCCTGGGCCATTCGAATTAACCAATGAAGGTTAAAATCCCCGACCCGGCCGCGAATCGAACCCGGGAAGCTCTGAACCGACGGCCATTACGCTTACCATTCAGCCAACGAGTCGGACATCTCTCTAGATGACATCCTTCGAGGACTCCGTATGGAAGGCATCTCCTATTCCGCCCAAACAATTCTGGAAGAACTTCACCTAGAGGGCGTCCCAGCCCACCAAGTATCCCGGATAACACGAGGCTCCACACCGACACCTTTCGTCCGACTATATCTGCCCACGGAAGAAGACGTCCAGTACCTCATCGCCAACGGTGTGCGTATCTTCTGCCAGCTCCATCATGTGGAACCAAGTCGCCGCCATATACCACCGCCGTCGCCTGCCGACGCATCTGTCACACCAGCAAGAGCAGTACCACCACTGTGGGCAGCGCAGTCCTCGTCTTCATCTTCCCTCATCCCCCCTCTTAATCCTACTACCACAACCACTATTCCAACCACCATAACCGTCTAATCGGCGTATACCCTTTCCCAAGTTCGTGTTGCTACCATAGTCATGTCTCATCCTTCCCCTATCATGAAGTCATAACTTTCTGCCTCTGACCATCCTCCACAGTAGAATATAACCCTCCAACGGCCTGAAGAATCTACTACCACGCCATCAGTCCGTGAACCGTACGATCGCCATCGCCACCTCAATCACCGATAGCCCCTGCCACCAGTTTCAGTTGTGTCATTCGTGACGTCGCTCCCGACATCTCTGTAGATGACATCCTTCGAGGACTCCGCATGGAAGGCTTCCCCGTCCGCCGAGCTTTCCGAATCTACAACGCACATGGACCGACATACCTCGTACGCCTCCATCTCCCGCACCAAAAGACGTCGATCACCTTATTGCCCACGGAGTACGATTCTATGGCCGTCGATATCACGTTGAAACTTCTCGCTCCCCACCCCAAACCTGGACCCGTCAACCCACCCGTCACCGCCCCCGGCCCGATCTTCCTCCATACCAACCTAGCCATCACATCCGTTTTCATCTTCCTCCACCCGGTTTCTTTTCTCCACCACCACCAACATCTGACCTTTTACGACTCCTTCTAAATTCTCTCACACATTACGCTTCAACATTTCACATCCTTGCCCTTCACTTGACTCACAACACTCCCGTCTAAATCCCGAAATACTTCTTCCTCATTAAAATCCTCACTTTCTTTCATTTCCCCAACCAAGAGGACTCCACGGTTCACCTCACACGATTTATTCACTTCGTCCTTCCACCATATTCTTCCCATCATACCACCTTTCTCCACACAACTCTGGCCCGAGAGACGGCGTCACCGTTTAAGGGGCCCGCCCCGCCCTTCGGGCGGGGAATGAAATGCAAAAAAACAGCATGTGACAAGTAGTAACTGATATAACGGCGTTATAACTACTATTAAACGGCGACCATTGCTATTTCTTGATGGCTGCAATATTCTTGTATCTGTCCCTTGGTATAGGCCAGATCAAAATGTTGCTTCCGCCGAAGTATCAATCTGTCTTAGTGTCTGTGATAGTATGGAAGCTGATGAGATGTGAGTGGGGATGAGCAAAGGCATTTGCAGTACGGCTAGTGCGTCCGGATGTTATGAAAAGTGCTACTTATTGGCACATCGTTACCCAATGAGGGAAGCGATGAAAAAGTACCTCATTCTTAATCTTGCCTAGGACTACTCACACTGGCACCGCCATCGGTTTTTGCTGTTTCCCTGCAACTGCATATACTTTGATGATGCTATTTGAGGATTCAACCAGCCTCCGGACTGATAACTGAACAGGCAGACTATTAATCGACATCGTCAGGGGCCATTCGGTAATACGAACGAATCATTGTTCACCGAGTGAGTTGGCCGTGCGGTTAGGGTCGTGTAGCCGTGAGTTTGCATTCGGCAGATAGTGGTTCGGACCCCATCTTCGTCAGCCCTGAAGATAGTTTTCCGCGGTTTCCAATTTTCACACCAGGCAAATGCTAGGGCCATACCTTATTTAAGGCCAAGACCCTTCATCCCATTATCACCATAAGACCTATATGTGATGGTGTGACGTAAAGCAAAATTGGAAACGAATCATTGGTCAACAATTAATTGAAGGTGGTAAACGTCTGGTCTGTTCAGACAGATTCAATATAAATACGATCAGGCTATAACCTCTATCGAGGTCAATATCATCGATCATAAGTAGGACGTTTTCGCGAAAGTGTTTACTAGTGGGGGAATCACACGTGAGAATATGATCACCTAGTTTCATGAAAATAAACATCAAGCAGATATGTTTGCACTTCGGTGTCGATACCGGTCAAAAGAACACATCATTTTAGAACATACTTTTTTCCTCTTTTTTTACAATTGGTGTTACGTCGACAGACACAGGTAGGTCTTATGGCGACGACGGGACAGCTAAGGGCTAGGAGTGGGTAGGAATGGGCCGTGGCCTTAATTAAAGTACAGCGCCAGAATTTTCCTGGTGTGAATATACAATTAAATAGATTCTTAAAAGAATCATCGAGGAATTATTGGATTAGGTATCGTTCAGAAAATATTTTATAGGAAAACGGTTTATTACAAAATTGATTCGAAATAAACCCTCATGTGAAATACGAAATCGCGGATGAAGAAGTCACTCGCAAAAAGTATTACGGCTACACACGCGTGTTTTAACTCCTTGTAAGGGCAGTTGTTTTCCTAGTAAAATGCAATGGCAGTGAAATTCCTGATTCACAGCGCGCCGGGGAATGTGATGCCGTAGTCTAAACAATTATTCATGAGTCATAGCGTCATGAGCCTGCGATGCGACGACGCTACGACGCTGAATTTACAATTACGTATATGTATCGTGGCATAAGTTAATCCGGTGTTTATTAATCGATTATATTTTTTTCCTTTTCGTATAGGTTCCTAGTATGGAAGGTAAATGTGGAGAACAATTGGTATAGAAAGCAAAAGAAGAGAAGGCTTTGAAATGTGGCGTTACAGACAAAGTTGAAGATGGAATGGATAGAACAGATCTTAAATGAAGAGCTACTTTTTCAAATTCACGAGAGAAGAATGATTAGATGAAATTTAAAAAGAGGAAGTTATAGTAGATTAACACGACATAAATATTGATATTTGCCTGGCTGAGTGGCTCAGACGGTTGAGATGCTGGCCTTCTGATCCCAACTTGGTGGCAGGTTCGATCCTGGCTCAGTCCGGTGGTATTTGAAGGTGCTCAAATACGTCAGCCTCGTGTCGGTAGATTTACTGGCACTTACAAGAACTCCTCCGGGAATAAATTCCGGCACTTCGGCATCTCAGAAAACCGTAAAAGCAGTTAGTGGGATGTAAAGCAAATAACATTATTTTTTATTAAAATCTTGATACGAAGAACTCTAGGAAAGTTTACCTCTGCACGAAGTACAGGAGGTAATAATGGTGTAATGGGACCGAGATATGCTTCAGACAAACAGATTGCAGTAGATGTTGTAACTACTCCTACTACTACTCTTACTATTACTTTCCATCACACAATATACTTTAAATTTGCTGAGCGCCAGTTGCTGTAAAAAATAACAACATTCGGAGGCATGCCTCTTATCTCAATTATCTCAAGGCGTGAGGTGATTAACTCACACATCTGGCAATATACAGGAATATGGATCAGGAAAATTGTAAATTACGGTTGTATTTCCACAACTGAGGATTGTACTTGGAAATTGAATAACTTATTATTATTAAAAGAAAACTGAATGCATCACTATACTGTACGTCACAATGAACTAGCATTGCCGTACTTTAATTTAATAAAAATATACCCCGTGAGATTTGTTGTTACAGAAGGAGAAAATTTGATCTAAATAAATAAAAGCTATTGGCATGAGCTTGAAATGATATATGATATCGCCGCTGATTACATTCTTCTTCATTTTATTAATGCATAACATGTCGGATGCTGTAATTACCTGATGTCTGCACACCCCACTGTTGAACTTGAAACTCCTGGAAGAACCACTGGGATGGACTCGGAAGCCGTCTGCTGTTATCTTATCTTGTTATGAAACCTGAAGTTGACCTGCATTTCCTTTCCGAGTGTAGTGACCTCCAGTGCGGTTACGCACACACAATATTTATAAGTAGAAATTGGAAAACTTTATTGAAACACCTGTAATTTCCAGGCATACTATTTAGTTTCACACGTCCTGATTTCTAATATAGACACCGTTGAAATAAATATAACCGTTCTATGCGGTATTACATGCATCTACGTTAAATTCCATTCTCGAACAAAGTTCGCGAATTGTATAATATAATTCAATAAAGAATTCGAAGTACCATGTCGACAATTAACAGCATATATCGGTAAAATTCGATAGATATATATATACATCTTCTATACTTCTGCAAACCACGGCACTAAATCTCTGATGAATTTCCTTAAATAAACTTACATTGCAAAGTCCCTCCTCAAAAGTAGATGATGTTTCACTATCAGCCCAGTACCAGTCTCTACTCAGATCAAACCACCACTCATAGACCTCTTCGACGATTCTAAGACTTCTTCAAACAACTCTTAGAACACTTAGACCACTTCTCAGCTCTGGCCACCACCGATTGCAAATTAATATGCCAGCTCATCTGGCCACAGTTACAAGTTGCAGTATGACTATTTCAGACCAACAAATGTCACTTATTAATATATACCGTAGAATAATTACAAATTAAATTCCCTTATCCAATGATTAAATAATATACTGTAATATGCGTGATACCTAATTATTACAGTCTAAATAATTAATGAATCAGCTCAATTAATGATAATAATAAATGCTGAGTGAAATCTGTAACCATTGTTGTACAGTTACAATGTAGGATACAATAGTTCCGTGAACATGAAGAGGGATGTTGCGGACAGCACAACCACCCAGTCCTCGGGTAAATGGAATTAACCAGTGAAGATTAAAATCCCCGACCCGGCCGGGAATTGAATCCGAGACCCTCTGAACCGAAGGCCAGTACGCTGACCATTTGTGCCGTGGAGATCTGAATCCAATTTCCGGGACTGATGACCCAGGTAAAAACAACGAAAACATACGGAGGGAAATGTCAAACGTGTTGATATGAATACTCGACTAGTAGCGACCGATTTTTTTTGCTATTTGCTTTACGTTGCACCGACACAGATAGGTATTATGGCAACGATGGGACAGGAAAGGCCTAGGAATGGGAAGGAAGCGGCCGTGGCCTTAATTAAGGTACAGCCCCAGCATTTGCCTGGTGTGAAAATTGGAAACCACGGAAAACCATCTTCAGGGCTGCCAACAGTGGGATTCGAACCCACTATCTCCCGGATGCGAGCTCACAGCCCAGTGTCCTTAACCGCACGGTCAACACGCCCAGTGCGACGATTTTAACAACTGTTACATTATAATACGGGTATCTAATATGTAGGGCATATCAACTGTATTTGCCAGCAACAAGATCACACTTAATTGAATCCAAAGACACACCGGACAAGGAAATAAACGAACCCATTTTCTAGCAGTAGTCAATTCCATAAGACAGAATAAATACGACAAGCTCCCTTTATCTGTATGTAAGCATAAACCAAGAGACTTCTACAAACAACCTCTGTAACAGACTGTACAAATCCTCACAAAAAGCCTCATCCACAAAACCAATATCCAGATGTCTATTGCCGACAGCACACCAACATACCCCCTTCATTCATCTAACACAATTTCTATCGAATTATCGGAAATTCCTTCAGTATCTTCACAGAATTGATAAAGCCACTCAGACAGTAGTTCATCTTCCTAACTGTTGCAATTAGCTAGTCGTAAAGAGGTCTTACATACCTCTAGCAGCCAAGTGTTCAGTGATTTTCGATCCCAGGACATTTAAATCTAAGAATGAAATATACAAGACTCTAAGCCGAAGATGTATACCCTCTTCGGACTCAGTGAAGGATCCCACCTCTACCGCCTCAAGGGGCAGTGTCCTGGAGCTTCAGACTCTGGGTCGGGGGTACAACTGGCGAGGATGACCAGTACCTCACCCAGGTCGCCTTACCTGCTATGCTGAACAGGGACCTTGCGGGGGGATGGGAAGATTGGAGGGGATAGATAAGGAAGAGGGAAGGAAGCGGCCGTGGCCTTAAGTTAGGTACCATCCCGGCATTTGCCTAGAGGAGAAGTGGGAAACCACGGAAAACCACTTTCAGGATGGCTGAGGTGGTAATCGAACCCTCCTCTATTCAGTTGACCTCCCGAGGCTGAGTGGACCCCATTCCAGCCTCGTACCACTTTTCAAATTTCGTGGCAGAGCCGGGAATCGAAACGGGCCTCCGGGGGTGGCAGCTAATCACACTAACCACTACACCACAGAGACGGACTGGAATTATTCCCAAAACTAAATATCTTGCAATATACCCAAAGGGTGAAACGTGAGTTCTAACAGTAGTTACATTTTTTAAATCTCTATTAAATTACTAACAGACAATATTTGGATTCGATCAGGCAACTTTGGGCGGAGAAGATAGATATCTAGTAAGCACAGGCGAAGAATGAGAATGAATTTTCAGTAAAATATACATTAGAAGAAATTGATGGAGTCTCTGAGAAAATACGACGTTCTTCAGCTGTATAATAATTTCATGTGGCTATTTCTAGCTCGGTCTAGAAAGCCAAGAATAACGGCCGAGAGGATTCGTCGTGCTGACCACACGACACCTCGTAATCTGTAGGCCTTCGAGCTGAGCAGCGGTCGCTTGGTAGGCCAAGGCCCTTCAAGGGCTGTAGTGCAATGGGGTATTTCTAGCTGGGTGCAGCCATTGTAAAGCAGACTCTCCGATGAGGGTGAGCAGCATGTGCCATATATAAGTTATTGGGGGGGAGGACAGTGTTATGTGTAGTGTGTGAGTTGCAGGGATGTTGCGGACAACAAAAACACCCAACTCCCTAGTCACTGGAATTAACCAGTAAAGGTTAAAATCCCCAACCCGACCGGGAATTGAACCTCTGCACCGAAGACCAGTACTCTGACCATCCAGCCAACGAGTCGGACTCTTCGGCTGTTATTGATGGCGATCTGTATATTTGATTCTGATACACACTGATGTTTTCCATCACCATTCACCATTTTTTGGAAGAAGCTAATCATTATGTTGTTGAGGTTGCGTCAGACCAGGAAGCGAGATCGGCCGTGACAAGCCCACATTACATACTTCAGCCGAGAAGAAACACCACGTGGCCTTGAGATGAAGTCAAATTGCAGCTGTGTCGGCCGTGCAGGCATGGCGTGTCCACGTTCTAAATGCCTCCAGCAGGGACGTGGATTGCACGTGTTTGCTCCAGAGCAGCATACAGTGGCACACAGTAGCTCTGCCTGTTCTGTCCAGTCTGCAGCACACCCTCACATACTCTGAACATCAGTGCCGGATTGAACCGAATATGAGTCCAAAGGCAGTTAACTCGTCGGGGGCCCCCTTGTTGAATGACTCAGTCGGGCTGAATGGCTCAGACGGTTGAGGCGCTGGCGTTCTGACCCAAAATTGGCAGGTTCGATCCTCGCTCAGTCCGGTAGTATTTGAAGGTGTTCAAATACGTCGGCCTCGTGTTGGTAGATTTACTGGTACGTAAACGAAATCCTGCGGGATTAAATTTCGGCACCTCGGCATCTCCGAAAACCGTAAAGGTTAGTTAGTGGAATGTAAAGCGAATAACATTATTACGATACGAATTGCATGAGTTTACGTCGTACAAACATGGGCAGGTCTTACAGCGACAATGGGATAGGAAAGGGCTAAATCCGTGAAATAAGCGACCGTCTCCTTCATTAAGGTTTGCCTGGTGTGAAAATGGGAAACAGCGGAAAACCATCTTCAGGCATGCCGACAGTGGGCTTGAAACCCACTATCTTCGAATGTAAGCTGACAGCTATGTGACACAGATCACGTAGTAAACTCTCCCGGCGGCTTGAATAGAGAGACCAGGCATACTCTGTTTAATATAAGTTGAAATGACCTCTTCCACTCGTGATAGAAGTTGCGGAAATTATGAACTTGGATCACTAAAATGAAACATCAACGAAAAAATATAGCACCCCAGATACGACTAAGTAAGTCCGGCTCCTTAGCTGAATGGTCAACGTAGCAGCCTTCGGTTCAAAGGGTCCAGGTTCGATTCCTGATCGTGCCGAGGATTTGAGACTTTCCTGATCCCCTGACTCGGGCACAGGGTATTTGTGTTCGCGTTAATATCACATCCACTTCATAATCACACAACACATCGCACTGCCACTCTCTAACGAGACGCGCAATAGTGAAAACATTCCTCCTCATAGGATTGGTGTGAGGAAGGCATCCTACCGTCAAACTCGGCCACGTACACATACAGCACAGCACAGGATCATCAAGAGAGGCATATATATATATATATATATATATATATATATATATATATATATATATACACTGACTGACAGAGCAAATGCAACACCAAGGAGGAGTGGTTCGAAAGGGATGAAAGTTGGGGAAAAAACAGAGTCGGCACGGACGAATAATTGATGTTTATTTCAAACCGATATGCAGGTTACACAATGCGCACGGCATCGACTCAGTAGGATGTAGGACCACCGCGAGTGGCGATGCACGCAGAAACACGTCGAGGTACAGAGTCAATAAGAGTGCGGATGGTGTCCTGAGGGATGGTTCTCCATTCTCTGTCAACCATTTGCCACAGTTGGTCGTCCGTACGAGGCTGGGGCAGAGTTTGCAAACGGCGTCCAATGAGATCCCACACGTGTTCGATTGGTGAGAGATACGGAGAGTACGCTGGCCACGGAAGCATCTGTACACCTCGTAGAGCCTGTTGGGAGATGCGAGCAGTGTGTGGGCGGGCATTATCCTGCTGAAACAGAGCATTGGGCAGCCCCTGAAGGTACGGGAGTGCCACCGGCCGCAGCACATACTGCACGTAGCGGTGGGCATTTAACGTGCCTTGAATACGCACTAGAGGTGACGTGGAATCATACGCAATAGCGCCCCAAACCATGATGCCGCGTTGTCTAGCGGTAGGGCGCTCCACAGTTACTGCCGGATTTGACCTTTCTCCACGCCGACGCCACACTCGTCTGCGGTGACTATCACTGACAGAACAGAAGCGTGACTCATCGGAGAACACGACGTTCCGCCATTCCCTCATCCAAGTCGCTGTAGCCCGGCACCATGCCAGGCGTGCACGTCTATGCTGTGGAGTCAATGGTAGTCTTCTGAGCGGACGCCGGGAGTGCAGGCCCCCTTCAACCAATCGACGGGAAATTGTTCTGGTCGATATTGATATTGGAACAGCCAGGGTGTCTTGCACATGCTGAAGAATGGCGGTTGACGTGGCGTGCGGGGCTGCCACCGCTTGGCGGCGGATGCGCCGATCCTCGCGTGCTGACGTCACTCGGGCTGCGCCTGGGCCCCTCGCACGTGCCACATGTTCCTGCGCCAACCATCTTCGCCACAGGCGCTGCACCGTGGACACATCCCTATGGGTATCGGCTGCGATTTGACGAAGCGACCAACCTGCCCTTCTCAGCCCGATCACCATACCCCTCGTAAAGTCGTCTGTCTGCTGGAAATGCCTCCGTTGACGGCGGCCTGGCATTCTTAGCTATACACGTGTCCTGTGGCACACGACAACACGTTCTACAATGACTGTCGGCTGAGAAATCACGGTACGAAGTGGGCCATTCGCCAACGCCGTGTCCCATTTATCGTTCGCTACGTGCGCAGCACAGCGGCGCATTTCACATCATGAGCATACCTCAGTGACGTCAGTCTACCCTGCAATTGGCATAAAGTTCTGACCACTCCTTCTTGGTGTTGCATTTGCTCTGTCAGTCAGTGTATATATCCTCAGAATGAATAGTAATAACGAAAAAGTGATAAAATAACACATCATGCCAAGGTCACACAGTAAACATCCTCATATTACAGGCGAAATAAGAATAATCTACAAAATATATTATAAATGGTATATATATAAGTGTTTCAGGCCGTGGGACACCTCTAATGAAAACTTATTACCATCACGATATGGAAACACTCATAAGATAGGGCCCCATATAAGAAACATATTATAATAATAATGCCGCCTCTGTGGTGTAATGTTTAGTGTGATCAGCTGCCACCCTCGGAGGCTATGCCCCAAAATTTGAGAAGTGGTACGAGGGCTGGAACGGGGTCCACTCAGTCTCGGTATGTCAACTGAGTAGAGAGGAGGTTCGATTCCCACCTTAGCCATCCTGGAAGTGGTTTTCCGTGGTTTCCCACTTCTCCTCCAGGCAAATGCCGGGATGGTACCTAACTTAACGTCACGGCCGCTTCCTTCCCTCTTCTTTGTCTGTCCCTTCCAATCTTTCCACCCCTTCATAGGGCCCCTGTTCAGCATAGCAGGTGAGGCCACCTGGGTGAGGCACTGGTCCTCCTTCCAAGTTGTATCTCAGACCTAAAGTCTTATGCTCCAGTACACTGCCCTTGAGGCGGTAGAGGTGGAATCCCTCGCTGAGTCCGAGGGTAAAACCAACCCTGGAGGGTAAGCTGATTAAGAAAGAGAACTAAATAATAATAATAATAATAATAATAATAATAATAATAATAATAATAATAATAATAATAATAATAATAATAATAATAATAATAATGCAGTTTCAGCTCACTTGATTATAGTAAAGCACTTACCTTTGCATTATAACCTTATAATAATAAACACACCATGGCAAATAAAAGGATACTTCACACTAGATTGTCGTTGAATACTGTAAAATCTTCAATGAACCCAAGACTTCGACAGGCAAATGTCAAACTGTGCCCTTGAAAGACATTATCGCCATCATACTGGGCTTTGGGGATGTTAAGCATAGTCGATCGGTAGCAAGGTCAACAATGGCATATTCAGAAAAATGGATAAACACACATAGATAGTAAAACTAAAAGAAGCATGAAATAAAGATTAAACAAGGTTTGGTCCAATCTTCAACGTTTCACATCAGCCTGGCAGGACGTATACAATCTCACGCGGTTACCTTCGCAAGAGGTGACTGAGAAATAAAGGAAGAGAAAAGGTCAACATGCCAGGGACTAGTAGTAAGCATTCTCCATGATTACAACTTTCACTCCTTGGAATTTCTCCCATGCAGTACTCTTGTTAGCGTCAATGGCTAGCAGATAAAGAGTTCATTAGTATCTTTTAACCAACCTATGTTTGAAGAAAATAGCAAGCTCATCTCGATAAACTGTACTTCATCGATCAGCATTATTAACCCTTAAAATGACGCATAAGTCCTAATTTGATCACTGTTTTTTTTAAAGAATTCTTTCATAACACAGGTCAGAGAATGATGTAACTGTGTACCGACGTGACAAACAATGAGGTACAAGCTACTGTTTCCGGACAGTACTGTAGATAATACGTTAGTATTAGACAAATAGTTATTCTTTGAGGCATTATCAGTGACGAATGTAAACAAGCAATGTCGGCCGCAAACAAGCAACATAACCAGGGTATGGGGTGATGTCATCCAACGGAGATGAGTGGCAGTAAAATAGACAAGTCACTCCTCAACTAACTACAAAATTTAGTCGGTGTAATCTTATTGTCGATAAGTTTTAGGGACGTAGGACGTTGTAGGCCATCACATATTGTTTTTCCGGCTCAATGATATGAAAGCTTTAGAAGCCTAGGCTTCCAACTCCCTCATTTATGATTGATTACATTTTCCCCTCATTTCTCGAGTGATATCCGCATATCACAATAACATAAAATAATACAATGAAATAGATGAAAAACTGCCATAATGGTTAATAAATAATGAACTGATAGACACCAAACCAAACCAAACCCCATGGCACTACAGCCCTTGAAGGGCCTTGGCCTACCAAGCGACCGCTGCTCAGCCCGAAGGCCTACAGATTACGAGGTGTCGTGTGGTCAGCACGACGATTCCTCTCGGCCGTTATTCTTGGCTTTCGAGACCGGGGCCGCCATCTCACCGTCAGATAGCTCCTCAATTCTAATCACGTAGGCTGAGTGGACCTCGAACCAGCCCTCAGGTCCAGGTAAAAATCCCTGACCTGGCCGGGAATCGAACCCGGGGCCTCCGGGTAAGAGGCAGGTACGCTACCCCTACACCACGGCGCCGGCTTACTGATAGACACACCTGGCAATTTAACCTCGATGTGAAGCATTTCATGGAGTGTCAGTGTTTATGTAGGGGAAAGGTCCTTGGTTTTCAAAAAGGAGATGCGAGGATAAAATAGACGAAACCGCAATTTTTTAATCAGTTACTGGACTCCGTTACTCTATTGTTTAACTACACCTTACTAACATACTTTGAATTTCCTCTCCAAATGCTTGCAATACGTGCATAATTTTGTTATCAGTGGCCCTTCGAAGGACTGTTATAGAGGTGTAAATATACTACGTGCGGTGCACAGCGGGGAATCTACAATATAAAGCGTGTTCGTGCAAGTGCCAGTTAGCACTGACGAACCGTATCCGCCTGTCGAGGTGAGAACCATGAATCTTATTTTTTTTTTTGAACTTTTGGAGTGCTACATTAACCAAATACGTGTGTATTTATATTAATTGCGAAACCTGGAATTGCGCTTTTAATTATGTTAGTCCTGAAATGGACTGTTTTTTAGACATTACTTAATATCTTACCCAGTATCCGACGGCTTGAACAACTTTTCAGAGCCGACGTAGCAAATACTCAACAAGCTTCTTAAGTAATTTCTCGTTGAGGACGATCTCCTCCCATGCGTCCAACATAACGTCCCACATAGCAACATGCGAACGCGAGGAATGGTGAGGCCAGTATTTCCTTATATGGTGTTTCCACCTGTCCGCCTGTGTGGTGTAGTGGTTAGTGTAATTAGCTGCCACACCCGGAGGCCCGGGTTCGATTCCCGGCTCTGCCACGAAATTTGAAAAGTGGTACGAGGGCTGGAGCGTGGTCCACTCAGCCTCGGGAGGTCAACTGAGTAGAGGTGTGTTCGATTCCCACGTCAGCCATCCTGGAAGTGGATTTCCGTGGTTTTCCACTTCTCCTCCAGGCAAATGCCAGGATGGTACCTAACTTAAGGCCACGGACGCTTCGTTCCCTCTTCCTTGTCTGTCCCTTCCAATCTTGCCACCCGCCACAAGGCCCCTGTTCAGCATAGCAAGTGAGGCCGCCTGGGCGATGTACTGGTCATTCTCCCCAGTTGTATACCC
The DNA here is from genome assembly GCF_040414725.1 of Anabrus simplex. NCBI lineage: Eukaryota > Metazoa > Arthropoda > Insecta > Orthoptera > Tettigoniidae > Anabrus > Anabrus simplex. The sequence continues at coordinate 289,792,108 of NC_090269.1, forward strand.
CTACCGAATGTCTCACGCTCCAAGACACTGCCCTTGAGGCGGTAGAGGTGGGATCCCTCGCTGAGTCCGAGGGAAAAACCGTGTTCACCTTGCCCACACATGTTCAATGTAGTTCAAGTCTGGAGCTTGAGGTACCCAATTGAGCAATTCAGCGGAATCCTGCACAGAAAATCAGAAACTCACAAAACCAGAAACAGAAAATCTACCGCTTGTGTGGTCTGGGAAGTTGCATTGCACGAATGCCTCATCTGGATAGCGCTCTCTCACATGTCCAAATATTGGTCCGATACGATCTCTCCAATGAAACACTCCAGCTCCATCAGACGATGTCCACCTCCAACACAACACTACTATAGACGTTTTAGACTGATTAGTATTTTCGGAGAATATGTATATCTCCATTATTGTTATTATTATTAATAAGGAAATAGTGCATGAACATAATATATTTTCACAACTGTTATTATGCACAGTTTTTTGACACAGCTAACATTAACGTAAAAAGTTGCCATTTCCCGTTTTAGACAGGCAGACAGAGAGACAAAATTTAATTAAATCTGTTCTCGATTTTCCTGTACCTCATCCGAAATAAATACGATATACGAGGCCATATTTGAAGTGCACAGACAAAATTATAGGCTACATTCCTTTATCCTTTCTTTCTTAATCCGTTTACCTTCCAGGGTTGAATTTTCCCTCGGACTCAGCGAGGGACTCCACCTCTACCGCCTCAAGGGCAGTGTCCTGGAGCGTGAGACTCTGGGTCAGGTGGTACAACTAGAAAGGAGGACCAGTGCCTCGCCCAGGCGGCCTCACCTGCTATGCTGAACAGGGGCCTTATTGCGGGATGGGAAGGGATAGACAAGGAAGAGGAGAGGAAGTGGCCGTCACCTTAAATTAGGTACCATCCTGCATTTGACTGAAGAGAAGTGAGACACCACGGAAAACCACTTCGAGGATGGCTGAGGAGAAACTCAAACCTCCTTCTACTCAGATAACCTCCCGAGGCTAAGTGGACCCCGTTCCAGCCCTCGTACTACTTTTCAAATTTCGTGTAAGATTATAGAATCGAACCCGGGGCTCCGGTTTTGGCAGCTTATCACACTAATTAATATAATACAGAGGTGGACACATTTGTTTAAATGGATTTACATTCATTGAGCTAAAAACAAGGTGTAAAAACTAAACTTATACATTTTGAAAAAGTCTCCTCCCGAGGCTGAGTGGATCCTGTTCCAGCCCTCGTACCACTTTTCAAATTTCGTGTCAGAGCTAGGAATCGAACCCGGTGCTGCGGGGTTGGCAGCTTATCACACTAACCACTACACTACAGAGACGGACACATTAGTTTATATGAAGTTATATTTATTGAACTAAAAACGAGGTGAAAAAACTGAAGGGACACTAATACATTTTGAAAAGTTGTGATTTCTTTATAGGTATCCTCGATATTTAAAAAATGTCTTCAAAAGAGTTCATTTATTTCTAGAATAATCCCTCTACTCCAAAAATAATTTTAAAAATAGGCAGATATTAAAATGGTTCAAGAGGGTATTGTTACGAACAAAACACTGTCTGTTTTAGCGATCTAATTTAATGATAGATGACTCAATTAGTGCACACTAGGAGACACATATATACATACGGTATATAGGCAATTATATTTCACCATGAATGGCCACAGTTCACTAATTACTGTTTATTTACAAATTATCTAGTGCTCAGACAACAGGAAGTCCGGCTCACCGGCATTACCTGAGACGGGCGATAGTCCTGATTGCCATCTCACCTTACATTTTGCTCGCACCACCGTCCGCTCCTCACAGCAGATGCTACTTTGCTATTTGCTTTACGTCGCACCGACACAGAGAGGTCTTATGGCGATGATGGGAGAGGAAATGCCTAGGAAGTGGAAGAAAGCGGCCGTGGCCTTAATTAAACTACAGCCCCGGCATTTTCCTGGTGTGAAAATGGGAAACCACGGAAAACCAGGGCTGCCGAGAGTGAGGCTCGAACCCACTATCTCCCGATTACACAGCAGATTTCACATATACAGGTTTGAATACACGATCTGGTAGCAATCACGAAGCACGATGACTTTTCTACAGAAGTCGGTCACTCACACAATCAACACAGTCAATTCAGTTATCTCACAGTCAACGTGGTCGCTCCACACAGTGAGCTACTCAGTATGCATTACTCGACAGGAAAACAACATAGCACCATTATACAACGACGACCACATTTCAATAACAACTTTGATGATAACCACACTACTGCTATCCAACTCCACAAATGGCATTTGTACTGACTCTGCGGGAACACCCACCACACACTTGACACTCCAACAACAACAACAACAACAACAACAACAACAACAACAACAACAACAACAAAAACAGAAACTCGTTCGCGGCGGCGCAGTAGTTATATATCTGGTGATGAAGTACTGGAATCTTCGAGGTACAGCTAGAGAAGGAATATTCTAGTTTCTTCTTGGAGGAGGCCCACGGGAAAACAGGACGAAAGCACAATAGTAGGAGAGGCCGCAGCATGTCCTCGGTCCGACTGGGAGGTCTCCGTCCTGCGATACTCATCCCTTCCAGGAAATATCAAATCGGGCTTCCAGAGGGCCGACCGTCGCGTGAGCACGTAACAATATGTTGGGGTAAAGTAACTTGATAATTTGTGTAGGGGAATGTGGAAAATCGACTGGCACTCAAAGGATTAATTCCGTCTTATTTCTTTTTCTTCTTCTTGACCTGTTTACCTGGTTTTTCCTTTGGACTCAGCGACGGATCCCACCTCTACCGCCTCATGAGCAGTGTCCTGGAGCGTATGACTTTGGATCGGGGATACAACTGGGGAGAATGACCAGTACCTCGCCCAGGCGGCCTCACCTGCTATGCTGAACAGGGTCCTTCCTTGTGGTGGATGGGAAGATTGGAAGGGATAGACAAGGAAGAGGGAAGGAAGCGGCCGTGGCCTTAAGTTAGGTACCATCCCTGCATTTGCCTGGAGGAAAAGTGGGAAACCACGGAAAACCGCTTTCAGGATATCTGAAGTATTTTTTTACAAGTTTTTACGTCGCACCGACACAAATAGGTCTTATGGCGACGATGGGACAGGAAAGGGCTAGGAGTGGAAAGGAAGGGTCCGTGTCCGTAATTAAGGTACAGTCCCAGCATTTACCTGGTATGAAAATGGGAAACCACTTGAAATCATCTTCAGGGCTGCCGACAGTGGGGTTAGAACCCACTATCTCCCGAATATTGGATACCGGCCGCACTTAAGCGACTGAGGCTATCTAGCTCGGTTATCTGAAGTCGGAATCGAAACCACCTCTACTCATTAGACCTCCCGAGGCTGAGTGGACCCTGTTCCAGCCCTCGTACCACTTTTCAAATTTTGTGGGAGAGCCGGGAATCGAAACCGGGTGTCCGGGAGTGGCAACTGATCACACTAACCACTACACCACAGAGGCGGGTTAAATCCGTCTTATTTTCTCTATGAAACGTGCCAGTATGGAAGTGAGATGGGCAGCCGGTTAGTCGATGTTCTTCTGTTCCCAAGAAAACTGAGGTCCGTGGCATTTATCGCAGAATGTTTAAACGCGATAACGTATCATTTTTGACTTTCGGTCGTTAAAGAATTCTTGCAGGACAAAATAAAAATTTTGTCATCCTTGTACCTCTCCATATTTAGAGCAATTAAAGGGACGTTTTAACAGTATTTATTAGCCTAAATGTTATTGGTTTTACGTCTCAAAAACTATTTCTACGATTTTCGGAGGCGCTTAAGTCCAGAGGCTTTTCCCCGCAGGATCTTGTTTAAATGACAGTAAATTTACCAACATGAGACTAGCGTATTTGAGCACCTTCAAGTACCACCGTACTGAACCGGTATCGAACCTGTCAACTTTTTTAGCCCGTTTATTCATGATCAGAAGTATAGCGCCGAATTAGTAATATCCGTAATAAATCGCCTGTGGACAAAAATTACAACAATTAATCTAAAATGGGAAATATACGAACATTTACAACGGTCACACAAAGCAAAATAAAGTGCACAAGCTTTACGCAACTAAAACCTTATATTCTACGTATTTTATCAATGATAAAGGGAAATTCACGAAAATACAACAGAAGAGACAGAGGCTAAGTTATATAACAAATATTATGGTAGACGGAAGGGTGACCTGTGAAGTGGCCGTTATTCAGCCCGATGTGAGGTGACGCGTGGTCGATGCGACGAATCCTCTCTTCCGTTATTCTTGGTGTTCTAGACTTTGTCAGTATCTCAGTTTCAGATAGCACTTCAATTCTTCTTAAGCAGGTTAAGTGGACCCGAGATAGCCTTCCAGGTAAAAATGCCTGATCAGACCGGAAATCGAACCCGGAAACAGGCTAGCTATTCCTAGGCTGAGGGGTCAGCCATGCCACCTGTATAGCTATATTAAAAAGATCCACATCGATAATCAACAGCCGATACAAAGTTATTATTATTAATGATAAAATAATTGGTATACAGGTATTTCGTGGGTCACAGGGCCGTAAGACACAGCTGCCGAGTTGAATGGGCGGACAGGGAATTAACTAGAACATCAGTTGGCACAACGAAATTCGAAATGTTATTTCATCCTTCGTTTTACCTTTTGAATTTAAAATTTAATAAATAGAAGATCTGAATGAACAATAACAACTTATAATGAGCTCGTCGGCTCCAACAACAATGACTTAAAGTCCAAAAGATCAGGTAAAATTCTTGAGAGAGTTATCAATATGATAATATACAAGGGGATGAGCATTATAGCTCTGAACTGGTACACTATTTTATAAGAGGGTATTTGCTCCACTAATTTACACAGCCTAGGCGTCTGAGCTCCAAACGTTATATTGTCCAGCCTCTCAGAGGCATATATTTCTTACAGCGCGTAAGGTTAAACCTGACAATCTTCAAATAGGGTATTTACGGTAACTTAGCCCTCTTTAGAGCTTATCTTCTGCTCAACAGTTTTTCACTTTCTGTTCCAGAAAGGTATATTATGATCGGCCAAAAACAAAATGCAAGGAGACGAAAAACCTGAATTCCTTCCAGGAAACTCTTAAAACACTAAGTGGGCTTATGGCCCGAAGTTACTGAGGCTAAGCCTATTCTACAGAGGGGTAACTAGGCAAGAAATGTTAAATGCTGTTAAGAAATTATAGGTTCAGGAAATTTTAGTCACCCGTACCAAGTTAAATGGGAATCAACAGAGGGTAATCACTCTTTTTTCCCCTTAGTGCAGATGTTTCCTAGCAGAGGTTTGAACAGAGTCTTCAGACTTGCCTAAAATCTACATTTAAACAATGAAATTAGAACATTTCACGAATAAAAGAAGTTCGAAACCTTCTCCTCAAGCTATCTGCCGGAGCCATCACATGTTAAGAAAATTCTGCCATTACCTTGAGTTGCTGAGCCTTCCGAACACCGACCGAGGCCCCTGCCCCACAGAAACACGCCGCACTCACTAAACTCCATCGATGAAGATGATAATATGGCCATAAAGCGCCCAGCTTTTATAGTATTTCGAAGGGAAGAACTTTTTCCAGATAGGCTGGATTCCCGTACACATCCCCAATGTTAATTGTTTCGCGAAAATATTTACAAATTTCTGATTGGTTGATAGCTATTGAAGGACGAAGCAGCAAGGTGTAGACAACTTTGATACATAACAAAATTCCTAAGAACCAGGTTGAAAAATTTTCACATTACAATTTTCTTTGTGGATTAATTATAGTTTAACCCACAAGATGGAGCAATTCAAGTTATGGTAGAGACATCTAACAGTTGAAACGCGAACTATCTTGCATAGCATGAGTTCCAAGTTTAATTAAGTAGATGGTCAGATAGAAGGCGCGCAGTTTAACTGGTCTGAGAAGGTGTACCCCCGGTACAACAATAATAATAATAATAATAATAATAATAATAATAATAATAATAATAATAATAATAATAATAATAATAATAATAATAATAATAATAATAATAATAATAATAATAATCAAATAACCGACCACAATGGCTACGCGGTGCATGTTGTGGATATATGAGCTTGCATTCGGGAAATGGAAGGTTAGAATCCCGCTGTCCATAGACTTGAATTTGGTTTTCCGTGGTTTCCGATTTTACATCAGTCAACTGCCGGGGCTGTAACTTAAATACGTGTACGGCTACTATCTTCCCAATGATATCCCTTTCCTTACCAATCACCTCCAAATATCTTGAATGTATTATTACGGAATTAAACTATTAGCAAACAGAAATCATCAACTGACATTCAGTGTGAGAACTTGAAAATCCTTTACACGCTTCCCACTACTCCCTACACTACGAATGTGGACCATTTTCTAAAGTGAAGCTGAAGTTGTCTGGTGCAGAACACACACTGAAATGTCACGTTCATTCAGTTCACAATTAATGAGTGGAGAAATAACGCAGAAACACATGCCAAATTCAATCATGATCCTGTCAGGGGTAGGTGTTACGGACGCCAGTCATCCTGCTCTCCCAAAGTTTCTTGTTACATTGCATCTTTTCCTCAAAGAATGTGTGATCTTTTACCCTACTCTGGATGAAGGAAGAGAAAAAAATGGCCACCAACAGCCATTCCTCGCTTGATGAAATCTGATCGACGTGGTGTATAGTTCCGATAAGGGTCGGAGGGCGGGTTGGTCTGGCGTGCTAGGGTATACGTTACTAGCTCTAAGGTTACTGCTGCTCGGTAGATCTGGTACACTCAATTTATAAAAATATATCCTGAACAGCGAGTCTGCGGAGAATCTTTATAAATTGCTATTTTTATATATATATATACTCATACTAGTGTCAAATCATGCATGAAAGAAGAAATCGAAGACAAACGTAGCAAAGCACATGAATAAAACAATAGACATAAACTTGGTAATAATAATAAATTCTTGTTCTCATCCCGAAGTATTGCAGCTCTTTTCAGGCACATCCCCAATGAAGGTGTACCGATTCAACCACATACCAGCCCTCCTGGACGACTTAAATATCTAGCAGTACCGTACCGGGAAACGAATTCGGGCCACAAGACAGCTAATCATTACGCTACAGAGGCGGACCATTAACTGGATTAAAAACATAACATAAACGAAACAATCTTTTTATTATTATTATTATTATTATTATTATTATTATTATTATTATTATTATTATTATTATTATTATTATTATTATTATTATTATTATTACCATAACTGAAAACAAATTTACCGTGAAAGTAGGTTTCCTTTTACAAGTTGCCTTACATACCACCGTCACAGATAGGTGTTATGGCGATGATGGGATAGGAAAGGGCTAGCAGTGGGAAGGAAGCAGCAATGGCTTTAATTTACAGCCCCTTCATTTGCCTGGTGTGAAAAAGTGAAACCACGGAAAATCATCTTCAGGGCTTCGGACAGTGGGGTTCGAAGCCACATCTCCCGAAAACTGGATACTAGCTGCACTTAAACGACTGAAGCTATCGAGCTCGATCCGTAAAAGTACAGAATTAATTCTTGTTTGCCTCCAAGACGACCGTGGTTCGAATCCTGGTTAACCTTTAGATGGAAATTCCATCTAAAAACCATATGACGTCAGGAGAAGCATCCATTTTCTGAGGATATCCGTGATTACACATTGGTCTAAACAAACACACACATTGTTTTAACTATCATGACGTATTAAATGCCAACACAAACAAATTATTGCATTAAATAATACGGCATTATATAGTGGTATTTACATAAGAAACTTTCTATTCAATTACACGTAGTTTCTATCCTACAGTATCTTCGTTCAGAAATGAGTAACAGTTATTACATTTGCATGTGCCGTAAGTACTCCTCCTCAATGAAAGAAACAGGAGAACATGGACAACTAGGTACCGGTAGACGTCTTACGGTCTGGACTTCTCTGCATTGACTCAGGTTTGATTTTCCTGAGCGTAAGTATCCCATTTCCTTAGGATGCTGTTAGTTCTACAGACACCTGATATCAAATCCTCAGAAAGTTTCATCCAAGCCTGCAGACTGCTTGCTCTTGTTCCACAGAGTTCGCCAAATTTCTCTGGTGACAGGCATAACGCAGATGTTGAGCGAAGGGTGTAATATTTTTGAATGATAAGGGCACAGTATTCAAAGAGGAGCCTTCCATCTCTCCCTAGACTTTGTCCAATCTATTGAGGTTGGGAATATTTATGGATTGGGCCCAGTTTTAGGGACAGATACACTTCCTTACGCCAAAACTGTGTGAAGGTATGTATTGTCTACTGTGCATTTCTGCGCTGGTTGATAGTACGATGTGTTGTTCGTAGACGATTTTTTTAATAATCTGCTTTACGTCGCACCGACAAGGAGTGGGGAGGAAGCAGCCGCGGCCTTAATTAAGGTACAGTCCTAGCATTTGTCTGGTGTGAAAATGGGAACCTACGAAAACCATCTTCAGGGCTGCCGACTGTGGTGTTCGAACTCACTATCTCCCTAATGCAAGCTCACAGCTGCGCGCCTCTAACCAGACGGCCAGCTCGATTGGTTTTTAATTTCGTGTGGTTATTCCTAGCCGGGTAAAGCACTTGTAAGGGTGGGAGGCATCTGCAATGTGTAGGTAACTGCGTGTTATTGTGGTGGAGAATAGTGTTATGTGTGGTGTGTGAGTTGCAAGGATGTTGGGGACAGCAAAAAGGAAATTAACTAATTAAGATTAAAATACCTGACCTGGCCGGAAATCGAACCCGGGTCCGCTGTGATCAAAGGCTAGAACGCTAACCATTTAACCATGGAGCCGGACAGCTCGATCGGTGAAGATAAATGTATTAATAATATTTTTGGCTTTACGTCCCTCTAACTACTTTTAAGTTTTTCGGAGACGCCGAGGTGCCGGTATTTAGTCCCACAGGAGTACTTTTATCAATCAATCAATCAATCAATCAATCAATCAATCAATCAATCAATCAATCAATCAATCAATCAATCAATACTGATCTGCATTTAGGGCAGTCTCCCAGGTAGCAGATTAACTATCAGTTGTTTTCCTAACCTTTTCTTAAATGATTACAAAGAAATACGAAAACATTACCCTCTAACTACTTTTAAGTTTTTCGGAGACGCCGAGGTGCCGGTATTTAGTCCCACAGGAGTACTTTTATCAATCAATCAATCAATCAATCAATCAATCAATCAATCAATCAATCAATCAATCAATCAATCAATCAATCAATCAATCAATCAATACTGATCTGCATTTAGGGCAGTCTCCCAGGTAGCAGATTAACTATCAGTTGTTTTCCTAACCTTTTCTTAAATGATTACAAAGAAATACGAAATTTATTGAACATCTCATTTGGTTATTCCAATCCCTAACTCCCCTTCCTATAAACGAACATTTGCTCCAATTTGTCCTATTGAATTCCAACATTTTCTTCATATTGTGATCTTTCCTACTTTTAAAGACACCACTCAAACTTATTCGTCTATTAATGCCATTCCAGGCCATATTGCCACTGACAGGTCGGAACATACTACTTAATCGTGCAGCTCGTCTCCTTTCTCCCAAATCTTCCCAGTCCAAACTTTGCAACATTTTTGTAACGCTACTCTTTTGTCGTAAATCAACCAGAACGAATCGGGCCGCTTTTTTGTGTGTGGATTTTTTCAGTTCTTGAATAAAGTAATCGTTGTGAGGGTCCTATACACTAGAACCGTACTCTAGTTGGGGTCTTACAAGAGACTTGTATGCCCTCTCCTTTAAATCCTTAATACAACCCATAAATATCATCATAACCATGTGCGGAGATCTGTACCCTTTATTTACAATTCCATTTATGTGATTACCCCACTGTCCATCTCACAACATTTTCGAGGTCACTTTGCAGTTGTTCACAATGCGGTAACTTATTTCTTACTCTATACAGAATAACATCATCCGCAAAATGTCTTATCTCTGATTCCACTTCTTTACTCACATCATTTATATATATATATAAGAAAACATTAAGGTCCAATAATACTGCCATGAGGAATTCCCCTCTTAATTTTTACATGGTCAGATAAAGCTTAGCCTACTCTAATCCTCTGAGTTCTATTTTCTAGAAATACAGCCACCCATTCAGTCACTCTTTTATCTAGTCCAATTGCACTCATTTTTTGCCAGTAGTCTCCCATGATCCGCCCTATCAAATGCCTTAGATAGGTCAACCACGACACAGTCTATTTGACCTTCTGAATCCAAGATATCTGCTATACCTTGCTGGAATCCTACATGTTGAGCCTAAGTGGAATAACCTTTCCTAAACCCGATCTGCCTTCTATCGAACCAGTTATTAATTTCGCAAACATGTCTGATAAAACCTGAAAGAATGCTTTCCCAAAGCTTTACATGCAATGCATGTCAAACTGATTGGCCTGTAATTTTAATTAAATCTATCACACTTTCCTTTATACTGTAACGGTTCAAATCCCGGTACAAGATGATATCTGTATTTTTATTATTGTATGATTTTATCTGTATTTTATTATTATTATTATTATTATTATTATTATTATTATTATTATTATTATTATGTCAGTATTATTATTATGTTATCTGTGATATTGTACTATTATTGTAATTATCCGTTTTATTCAATTTTGCAATTGCCTGTTGCTTGCAAGATTGCACTTAGATGTATACATATATACGTATGTGTAGATTATCATTAAACACCTGTACAGTGAGAATTGTTGTATATATCAGAGATTGGAAGTGACGTTGTTATATTGCTAGACCAGTGGAGATTCTGCCAAGTCATCGCCACTTCATGGCTACGGCATTGTATTTATTTAGAATATGCGCGCACGGACTCGTCGCCGCGGGGCTATTTCACCACTGTATGTAATATTTGTCGCGTAGGTGGGAGTATGTCATTGTTATTTCTGGAGATTACGTAGTTGTGTCAACCTACGTCTATATAAGGTAGCTCCATGTTGTAGCGTCAGTCATTACTTATACGGATGCAGTACAGTGAAGTAGTCTACTAGATCAAGAGGCCTTAAGTGGTCAGCCAACCAGTGTGAACGAGAGATGGTGAAGACTCAGTGAGCCATTATTGGTCATTGAGAGAGTGAGACCAAATGGTTGGTCCGTCACTTAGTGGAAGACGCGGACGCAAGGCTTACCAAGGAGTCAGAGAGGGCAACCCTGGACCTGCCAAGAGGTCATACCATATTGACTTACAAAGAAGTCAGATGATATGGAGAAGAAGCAGTCGCAAGGATGTATCACCACGTTAGGCGTGACACATCTACAGTAAACACCAGAGCAATGGATTACGTCGTAATTACACTCAAAGTGTTGAAGGTACAGTCAAGTGAATCAGTGAGGGAAATATTTCGTATAAATTGTTAAATGTCCGGTCAAGAAGAATTCAAATTCATGCCTAGTTTCTTTCAGTTGCAATGTCATAATTTCACATTCTCATCTGTTTTATCGCAACAAGACTCACTATTTTTTGATATATTATTTAAAGAATATATATTGTTCTATCAAACGAATTCATAGTTTCATTTCATTGACAGTAAAATATCTTAACCTCAAAATTAATGGGGAAACCGAACGCCAATCTCCTTTTCCCAGAACTTATATGGTATGTTGTCAAAAGTAAGCTTATTACCCCACACCCTAGAGATAGTCAAGAGTCTCATTCTATTATTGCTGTACTGAGTGACAGCTGGCGCCCTTCAAATAACGTATGTGTAAGTAAGCAGGTAACAAGTAAGTGTGAGTACAAGGTTCGACGAGTGTGTATTTTATATAATGAATATTAATTTTCAGATTTTCCATTTTAAATGCAGATACTCAGATTTTCCAAGTTAAATCCAGTTTAATATGTTTGTAAAGTTAGTCAATCAGTTAGGAAGTTCTCATTTTGGCCCCGCAACGTGGTGCACGAAGAAATTCAGAATTTGTTCTGAATGACAGCATATCATAGGTTCATTTTGGGAGGAGTGTGCGCATTTAAGCCAACGGAAATTATTACCGGTAAATGTCAAGAGTGTAATTTTGTGATATATATTTGTATTTTGGGGATATGTCAAGGGATTTGAAGAGGGAAATTAATTTGAGATCGCGTACTATCACTAGTGAACCAAAGATGGACAAGGAAGACAATAACAAGTCATGTGACGACGAGGTCATTGCTTCTGCGGACATCCAAGGTGAAATTCAGAGTAGGGAGCAGGTGAATACGATGGAACCTTCTGAGGAAATTCAGGAAAGTGCAGAAATTGAGAAGCACACTGAAACTCAAAAAGAAATCGCGGGGGGAATGAACCAAGATATTCTAAGTTTGCTGCTGGCCAGATTTACAGCGATGGAAGAAAAGATTGATACTAGTAGTGAAAATATTCAGAAACGAATGGAGGAAAAGATTGATACTAGTAGTGAAAATAATAAGAAAGAGATGAAGGAATTTTTTAGTAGTAGTAGTAGTGAAAATAATAAAAAGATGAAAGAATTAATTAGTACTAATAATGAAAATTGTAATAAACAGATTAACTCTCTAAGTAATAAAATGGAACAAATGATTGATATTAGTAATGAAAATAATAAGAAACAAATGGAAGAATTAATTGGCAGTAATAAAGAAAATTTTAATGTGACCAATGAGAAAATAGATGCTCTAAGTGAATCACTAAATTATAAAATAGATACTAAGATAGTAGAGGTAACTAATCAAATATCTAAGTTAGAAAATAAGTTAAACAAAGAGTGTGTTGACCGTAAAGAAGGTGAAATGAAGTTGAATCGGAGCAATATTCATATTCAGACCGAGCAAGTCAAAGAAATATGTACAGAGAATATCGTACTGTTAAGGAATAAAATTTCTAGTAATCGGGAAGAAATTCATGAGGTAGTCGAGAAAAGATTGGACAAGATTTACAATGCAGTTGGGGAAAATGCGGGGCAACAGGTTAGTAGAATCGAGCAGATTGAAAGCAAACTTGTGGAGGTCACTGAACTACGGAGCGAACAGAAAACGCTATCACAGCAGGTAAGAGAAAGAGAGGAAGAATTGAAGGAAGACGTGAGAATAGAGGAAGAGAAGGATGAGAGAGGAGCGGAAGAAGAAATTTTGAGTTGCCAGGAAGTGATACGGCATGATGTTACAGGTAAAATGGCGGTAGAGGTGCTAGTAGTGAGTGGTTTGTTCAGTAGGGATCGTGATTTAACCAAGTTTTCTGGAAAACAGTTTAATTCTATAGAATTTGTAAAAGTAGTTGAGAAAAGATTTGCGAGTAAGTTGAGGAATAATAATAATGAATGGGAATATGTGTTGGAGATTTTGTCTAATGTTTTTATCGGTGAAAGTAAAATATGTTTTCGAGTATGCTGGGATAATAGGTCTAATTTAGGAGAGATTAAAGTGTTCATTGATAGGCTTTGGGAGGAATGTGTGCTAGGGCGCGCGTGCGAGAGAGAGCGCATGATGTCTAGGGAAAGTAAGATTGTAGAGAGAAAGGGGAAAATGTTAGCCGTGTATCAGAGGAGAGGGGGTGATGATGATCCGCAGAAGATTAATAGTTGTTTTGATGGTGATATTGGTCGGAAGAGTAATCAGAGAGAATTGGAAGATGGGAGGCGTATGGATTTGAGTTGTGAGAGAGAGGATCAGATGAGTAACCAGAGAGAATCGGAAGATGGGAGGCGTATGTATTTGAGTTATGAGAGAGAAGGTCAGAAGAGTAATCAGAGAGAATCGGAAGATGGTAGGCGTATGGATTTGAGTTATGAGAGAGAAGGTCAGAGGAGTAATCAGAGAGAATCGGAAGATGGGTGGCGTACGGATTTGAGTTATCAGAGAGATTATGATAGTCGTAATATGAATGTTATTCAGGTTTCTTTATGGAGCCAGAGTATTTCAGATTCACAGGGAATCGGGTAAATTAAGTGAACAGTCCAAAGGTAGAAGATGAACTGGTATTTAGTATAAGTAGTTATGTAGTGAAAGTAGATTTAAGAGTATAGTGTGATTGTGGCCTAAGTAGTGTTAAGTGATATATTTAAGTAATGACGTATTCGTAGATCATGCAGTAATTAATGGTAGCAGTAAGTTAGACGTAAGAAGTGTTCTGGTAAGTGATGTAAGTACTTGTAATGCCGAGAATGTGATGTACGTAGTGAGGTAGTAACTCCAATTATGGAAATTGTGATATGAAGAAGGTACTATCAGATCTTATAACAGCCGTTGGGTGAGTCAAAGTGAGTAAATAAAATGATAGCGGTACCGATCATAAGAAAAGATAATTGTAAGTTTCAGACATGCCTTGTTGTACCAAAACTTGTGTATTCAGTTATTTTAGGAGCTAACTTGGTTGCAAATCATGGAAGTAGAATATAATTTAATTTAGGTAGTGTGTGTTTGTTCTGGGAGTAAAACTAGCAAAGAAGTACGTGTATGATGGTCTGAGGTAAGTGTGTTGGTGACGTGTGTTCTTTGAAATATATGAGAGGTAAGTGAAGTTGTTCCTAGTGAGAGGAAATGTGTTGTTGGGTGTGTTACGTGTCTATACGACCAGGATCTGAGGGATCGTCGGTATGAGGCAGTGACGTGAGGTAATTTGAGTGAATTACAGGAGGGGTAATTGTGGTCGATGTTAGGTAAGCATCGAGAGGTATTTAGTGGTAAGTGAGGAAGAACACGTATATGAACATAAGTTTGTAGTAAATGACCATTGATCTTTTGTGGGAGGTAAGTACCCCATTCAATTTAAAAATGCTAGTGACGTCTAAGAACATATAAACATTATGCTGGATTACGGAATAATTGAACCATCTTGTAGCTATGGTATTGGACCTTTAATTATTGTTGCCAAGTAGGATGGATTTGTTGAGATATGTAAGTTAATAAGGGCAAAATTGATTCAGTTTGAGTGACAGAGTGCTACTCAGAGTTCCATTTCATCATCTGCAGAGGCGGGAAATATGTTGAAGTTAGTTTTTATCAGGGGTATTTCACTATTGTGAACCGTATCGGGAAGTGTGCATATTTTTAATAGATCAGGAAAGGGATATTGTCGGTATTTATAGTATTATATATGTAAAGAAGTATTTCACGTGAGATTTGTTCAGATAAGATTAAGATGATCAATTTTTGTAAGAAACTGGCAAAATAAAACTAACATCTGCGATTTGCGTGTGAACCAAGTGTCGTATTGGTGTATTGGAAGAATAAGTGCTACATTGTCATGTACTGTGTGACAAATAAACGGAGAACAGGACATTGGACAGTTATCTACGATAACAATATGCGAGAAAAGTTCTCATATAAGTGAATTTTCACAAAATATTTTGATATGTTAAAAAAAAAAGAATGTTGTATATTGATTGAAAATTATTTGTGTGTGTTAAATCAAGTGCTATACTCTTGTGATTTGTATGAGAGAAAGAGAGAGAATGGGACACTGGACAGTTATCTACGATGGCAATGTGCGAGAAGAATTCTCATATTTGTGATATTTTATAAAATGTATGGATGTTGAAAAAGAAAATTATTGTTGTATACTCATTTAAAGTGTTTATCTGTGTCAGTGTTATATATATAATTTTGTTCATAAATCAATCGATTCTTTGTTCTTCGATTTATTTATGAGGGAGGCGAATTGTAACGGTTCAAATCCCGGTACAAGATGATATCTGTATTTTTATTATTTTATGATTTTATCTGTATTTTATTATTATTATTATTATTATTATTATTATTATTATTATTATTATGTCAGTATTATTATTATGTTATCTGTGATATTGTACTATTATTGTAATTATCCGTTTTATTCAATTTTGCAATTGCCTGTTGCTTGCAAGATTGCACTTAGATGTATACATATATACGTATGTGTAGATTATCATTAAACACCTGTACAGTGAGAATTGTTGTATATATCAGAGATTGGAAGTGACGTTGTTATATTGCTAGACCAGTGGAGATTCTGCCAAGTCATCGCCACTTCATGGCTACGGCATTGTATTTATTTAGAATATGCGCGCACGGACTCGTCGCCGCGGGGCTATTTCACCACTGTATGTAATATTTGTCGCGTAGGTGGGAGTATGTCATTGTTATTTCTGGAGATTACGTAGTTGTGTCAACCTACGTCTATATAAGGTAGCTCCATGTTGTAGCGTCAGTCATTACTTATACGGATGCAGTACAGTGAAGTAGTCTACTAGATCAAGAGGCCTTAAGTGGTCAGCCAACCAGTGTGAACGAGAGATGGTGAAGACTCAGTGAGCCATTATTGGTCATTGAGAGAGTGAGACCAAATGGTTGGTCCGTCACTTAGTGGAAGACGCGGACGCAAGGCTTACCAAGGAGTCAGAGAGGGCAACCCTGGACCTGCCAAGAGGTCATACCATATTGACTTACAAAGAAGTCAGATGATATGGAGAAGAAGCAGTCGCAAGGATGTATCACCACGTTAGGCGTGACACATCTACAGTAAACACCAGAGCAATGGATTACGTCGTAATTACACTCAAAGTGTTGAAGGTACAGTCAAGTGAATCAGTGAGGGAAATATTTCGTATAAATTGTTAAATGTCCGGTCAAGAAGAATTCAAATTCATGCCTAGTTTCTTTCAGTTGCAATGTCATAATTTCACATTCTCATCTGTTTTATCGCAACAAGACTCACTATTTTTTGATATATTATTTAAAGAATATATATTGTTCTATCAAACGAATTCATAGTTTCATTTCATTGACAGTAAAATATCTTAACCTCAAAATTAATGGGGAAACCGAACGCCAATCTCCTTTTCCCAGAACTTATATGGTATGTTGTCAAAAGTAAGCTTATTACCCCACACCCTAGAGATAGTCAAGAGTCTCATTCTATTATTGCTGTACTGAGTGACAGCTGGCGCCCTTCAAATAACGTATGTGTAAGTAAGCAGGTAACAAGTAAGTGTGAGTACAAGGTTCGACGAGTGTGTATTTTATATAATGAATATTAATTTTCAGATTTCCCATTTTAAATGCAGATACTCAGATTTTCCAAGTTAAATCCAGTTTAATATGTTTGTAAAGTTAGTCAATCAGTTAGGAAGTTCTCAATACACAGCGGCTACTATAGCAACTCTCCATTCATTTGGTATATCTCCTTCATGCAAACAATCCCAAGCCATTGTCTTTAGTATATCTACAGAAATCCTATCAATTCCAGCTGTTTTTTTTTAGCTTTTATATAACTATTTGCTTTTAGGTCGTACCGAAACAGATAGGTCTTATGGTGACGATGTGACTGAAAAGGCCTAGGAGTGGGAAGGAAGCGGCCGTGGCCTTAAGTCAGGCATTTGCCTGGTATGAGGATGGGAAACCACGGAAAACTATCTTCAGGCCTGCCGACAGTGGGGTTCGAACACGATATCTCCCGGATGCATGCTCACAGCTGCGCGACCCTAACCGCACTGCCAACTCGTTCGGTGCTTTTCTAGTTTTCAAGTTTCAAGTTTTCTAGTTTCCACCCCATCACGTGCCGAGGTTACGAATGGTGGAAGCCTTTACCTTCCAGCCCTCCAAGGGCCTTCATGGCCTGTACGGAGATGATTGACCCATCAGCGACGAATACTGCAACTAGTTCTAGTCTATATAAGTAAAGGACTTCATATTTTTGCCCCACACTTTGTTTTTATCTCAGAACAAGTATACAAAATTCGGAAGGAGGTTGAATTAAATTTTTGTCTGTCTCTTCGTCACGATGCTACGGGAAAATGGCTTAACGGAATTTCTCGAAACTCAGTATCGAAGTTCAGGGATGGACGGGTTGTCCACTAGTAACTTAGAGAACTTGTATTTTCATTTGATGCAAAATAAGGGAAATATACGTAGTGTAAAATATAGCGCTCTGTGGTACGGGCACGACTGCGCCTTGGGCTGAGCTAGCTGCATGTTACTTTCAAGGTAAGAACCATTTACTTTGCGTGAGTAGGTCTATATAATAAACCCTCTGGTGACCTACCGTCCCACGATAAGCCACTGCACGAAGGGCTTAACTGAGTGACTCAATCGTAATGCGACTTGTTTATTATGTCCAGGGTCATAGGTTCGACTCGAACTTACTCTTGGCAGTATTACTTGTGATATGTGACCGTGGGTATCTCTCTGTGTGCTCTTGGTGAATACTAATGCCAACAGTGGACCGAAATGATGCCATGAATATTGAAGATTTACCTTCAGTGCATGGCCTAAGAATAGATATAACATGGATTAACGGTTCTCTCAGCAGGTGATGGCAGAAAATAATCAGTAAACTAAGAATTTCATCTGTGTCAGAAGTTAAGATGGGCGAAACTAAGGCGATGCTAACCCAGATAAATGCCGTACGTTTTCCTTGAAAGGACTTTTAAATGTCTTGTAGAAAGTGGACTTGGATTTAGCTGCTACGAGTTGTAACAGACAGCACGTTTATAATCTATCTGTCTTTATTTATGTTTCTTCGGTTTACAGTCTGACCGTTGCATCAGGAGGAATGTTCTTGGAGATCATGTAGTAACTGGGACTTCCACTTACTTGACATTCTTTATTTATATAACTGCCATCTTTCTAACTCACAGTCCGACCTTCCTTTGTCAACTTTCGCTCTTTCTGTCCCCTACAGAACAGAATTATGTCCAGCCTAATGTATTTACTATTGTCTTCGCTTTTCATGTGAGGCAGTGATAGTAAAGGCGCGTTCAGCTTACCCGGAAGACCAAGGGTTTGATTCCTGGTCAAGAAACGAGTTTTCCACTCCTGGAGATGGGCATGTCTCTGAGGTTCACTCAGACTATGCCAATTCTTAATTTATGGGGGCAAAGGTGGCTAGGTATAGGGCTAACAATTCTATCCGATTTAGAGCCGAGGTTACGGATAATACATTGATTAAAATTCTCTATTCCAAGTAACTGCGTGATCTGCAGGGAGAATTCACCTATTATTTTTCATTTCCCCCTAATTGTTCAGTCAATATACATTTGTGAAGGGTTCTGTAATTTTCCTTTTTCTTGCCAAATCGGTCTCCTCTTGCCAACTTTATCCAATAGCTCTTCTTTTATGGTCTGCCCCCTCTTCAGCATTTTTCTGCAACACCACTTATCAAAGACTTCACTTTTAAAATATTTTGCAGTACTTATTGCCTATGTTTCACATCCATAAAGAACCACGCTCCATTCAGATAAATACTTATACGTACATTTTTGTTTGACGTGAACGAAACGCTTTAAAATATGTCCGTCCTTGCTTGGGTTAGTCTCCATTGTAGATTCTCCGTACATCTGCCATTACTCATTATTTTGCTGTCAAAGTAACATAATATTCATCTCCTTCCTTTAAATTTTTATTTCATAATCTAACGTTTCCCGCATTGACCTGATTCGACTGCATTATATTACCTTTGATTTAGATGCATAAATGTATTTACTTATTTATTTAGGCCCTGTGTATTTATGCATTAATTCGTGTATTTATTTATTTATTTATTTATTTATTTATTTATTTATTTATTTATTTATTTATTTATTTATTTATTTATTTATTCAATCATTCATTTCTTTCTCATTATTACCCAGGTTATTTCTTTCTTTCTTTCTTTCTTTCTTTTTTATTTATTTATTTAATTTATTTAATTAATGAATTTATTTATTTATTTATTTATTTATTTATTTATTTATTTATTTATTTATTTATTTATTCATTTATTTATTTTCATTTCCTATTCTTCCAATACTGTCTTGCTCATTACCTGAAGGCTCGGCGTACTACCCTTCTGTTCAGAGGGCTCCAAGTTCGATTCCCGGCTGGCTTGTGGACTTTAACAGCGTATGGTTAACCCATCTGGCTCGGAAACTGAGTACTGGCTTTCGTTTTAATATATCCTTCGCCAGGCTGAGTGGCTCAGACGGTTGAGGCGCTGGCTTTCTGACCCCAACTTGGCAGGTTCGATCCTGCCTCAGTCCGGTGGTATTTGAAGGTGTTCAAATACATCAGCCTCGTGTCGGTAGATTTACTGGCATGGTAGGAGTAGGAGGAGTATTCATTCTGGTGATAGAGGAATTTGTAAGCTACGTAAAAGTTAAATATGACAAACATGAAATTCTAGGTGTAAGGCTAATCTCTACAGATAATAGGCAACTTGATGTCTTTGGAGTGTACATACCCGGAAAGGGTAGAGCAGACGCTGATTCGGAATTATTTTTATAATCAAATATGTGGAAAACGATATGGAAAGGAATGTGATTGTAGCAGGAGATCTCATTTTACCAAATGTTAATTGTGAAGGTAATACGAACGACAGGAAGCATGAGCAACAAATAGCAAATAATTTAATATGGGAATAAGAGTTGATTCAGAAAGTGATGGAACCAACTAGAGGGAAGAATATTCTGGACGTGGTGCTGGTAAAACCAGATGAGCTCTATAGAGAAACCGACGTAACAGATGGTATAGTGGTCACGAAACTGATTCTGTCGTAGTTAAAAATAAATGTGATAGAAAGGAAGGTCTTAAAAGGCAGTACCACATGGCTGATAAAACAGGCGACGGGGAGTTTTAAAAAAGTAATTATGATCGGTGAAATACGTCAAACAAAAATGTAAACGGACTCTGGGATGGGTTTAAAGCAATTGTTGAGGAATGTGAAGACAGGTACGTTCCTTTAAAGGTGGTAAGGAATGTTAAAGGCCCATTATATTATAACAGAGAAGGAAAGAGATTAAGAAGGAGGTGCAGGTTGGAAAGAAATAGAGTTAGAAATGGGTGTGGAAGTAAGGAGAAACTGAAAGAACTTACTAGGGATTTGAATGTAGCAAAGATGTCAGCTAAAGATAACATGACCAAGCTCGATAGCTGCAGTCGCTTAGGTACGGCCAGTATCCAGTAATCGGGAGATAGTGGGTTCGAATCCCACTGTCGGCAACCCTGAAGATGGTTTTCCGTGGTTTCCCATTTTCACACCAGGCAAATGCTGGGGCTGTACCTTAATTACGGCCACGGCCACTTCCTTCCCATTCCTAGGCCTTTCCCATCCCATCGTCGCCATAAAACATATCTGTGTCGGTGCGACGTACAGCAAATAGCAAAAAGAAAAAAAAAGATAACATGATAGCAAGCATATTGGCAGTCATACAAATTTTAGTGAAAAATGGTAGAGTACGTATAGGTACTTTAATGCAGAAACAGGTTCCATGAAGTACATTCCAGGAATCATTAATGAACAAGGGGAGTGTGTATGCGAGATCTTCAAAAGGCGGAAGTATTCAGTCAGCAGTATGTAAAGATTGTTGGTTACAAGGGTAATGTCCAGAAAGAGGAGGTGACTAATACTAAAGATATATTAGCATTTACCTATGATAACAACGACATTTACAATAAGTTAAAAAGTTGAAAACTAGAAAAGCACCGAACGAGTTGACAGTGCGGTTAGGGCCGCGCAGCTGTGAGCATGCATCCGGGAGATATCGTGTTCGAACCCCACTGTCGGCAGGCCTGAAGATAGTTTTCCGTGGTTTCCCATCCTCATACCAGGCAAATGCCTGACTTAAGGCCACGGCCGCTTCCTTCCCACTCCTAGGCCTTTTCAGTCACATCGTCACCATAAGACCTATCTGTTTCGGTACGACCTAAAAGCAAATAGTTATATAAAAGCTAAAAAAAACAGCTGGAATTGATAGGATTTCTGTAGATATACTAAAGACAATGGCTTGGGATTGTTTGCATGAAGGAGATATACCAAATGAATGGAGAGTTGCTATAGTAGCCGCTGTGTATAAAGGAAAGTGTGATAGATTTAATTAAAATTACAGGCCAATCAGTTTGACATGCATTGCATGTAAAGCTTTGGGAAAGCATTCTTTCAGGTTTTATCAGACATGTTTGCGAAATTAATAACTGGTTCGATAGAAGGCAGATCGGGTTTAGGAAAGGTTATTCCACTTAGGCTCAACATGTAGGATTCCAGCAAGGTATAGCAGATATCTTGGATTCAGAAGGTCAAATAGACTGTGTCGTGGTTGACCTATCTAAGGCATTTGATAGGGCGGATCATGGGAGACTACTGGCAAAAAATGAGTGCAATTGGACTAGATAAAAGAGTGACTGAATGGGTGGCTGTATTTCTAGAAAATAGAACTCAGAGGATTAGAGTAGGCTAAGCTTTATCTGACCATGTAAAAATTAAGAGGGGAATTCCTCATGGCAGTATTATTGGACCTTAATGTTTTCTTATATATATATATAAATGATGTGAGTAAAGAAGTGGAATCAGAGATAAGACATTTTGCGGATGATGTTATTCTGTATAGAGTAAGAAATAAGTTACCGCATTGTGAACAACTGCAAAGTGACCTCGAAAATGTTGTGAGATGGACAGTGGGGTAATCACATAAATGGAATTGTAAATAAAGGGTACAGATCTCCGCACATGGTTATGATGATATTTATGGGTTGTATTAAGGATTTAAAGGAGAGGGCATACAAGTCTCTTGTAAGACCCCAACTAGAGTACGGTTCTAGTGTATAGGACCCTCACAACGATTACTTTATTCAAGAACTGAAAAAATCCACACACAAAAAAGCGGCCCGATTCGTTCTGGTTGATTTACGACAAAAGAGTAGCGTTACAAAAATGTTGCAAAGTTTGGACTGGGAAGATTTGGGAGAAAGGAGACGAGCTGCACGATTAAGTGGTATGTTCCGACCTGTCAGTGGCAATATGGCGTGGAATGGCATTAATAGACGAATAAGTTTGAGTGGTGTCTTTAAAAGTAGGAAAGATCACAATATGAAGAAAAAGTTGGAATTCAATAGGACAAATTGGAGCAAATGTTCGTTTATAGGAAGGGGAGTTAGGGATTGGAATAACCAAATGAGATGTTCAATAAATTTCGTATTTCTTTGTAATCATTTAAGAAAAGGTTAGGAAAACAACTGATAGGGAATCTGCTACCTGGGAGACAGCCCTAAATGCAGATCAGTATTGATTGATTGATTGATTGATTGATTGATTGATTGATTGATTGATTGATTGATTGATTGAATGATTGATTGATTGATAAAAGTACTCCTGTGGGACTAAATACCGGCACCTCGGCGTCTCCGAAAAACTTAAAAGTAGTTAGAGGGACGTAAAGCCAAAAACATTATTAATACATTTATCTTCACCGATCGAGCTGTCCGGCTCCATGGTTAAATGGTTAGCGTTCTAGCCTTTGATCACAGCGGACCCGGGTTCGATTTCCGGCCAGGTCAGGTATTTTAATCTTAATTAGTTAATTTCCTTTTTGCTGTCCCCAACATCCTTGCAACTCACACACCACACATAACACTATTCTCCACCACAATAACACGCAGTTACCTACACATTGCAGATGCCTCCCACACTTACAAGTGCTTTACCCGGCTAGGAATAACCACACGAAATTAAAAACCAATCGAGCTGGCCGTCTGGTTAGAGGCGCGCAGCTGTGAGCTTGCATTAGGGAGATAGTGAGTTCGAACACTACAGTCGGCAGCCCTGAAGATGGTTTTCGTAGGTTCCCATTTTCACACCAGACAAATGCTAGGACTGTACCTTAATTAAGGCCGCGGCTGCTTCCTCCCCACTCCTTGTCGGTGCGACGTAAAGCAGATTATTAAAAAAATCGTCTACGAACAACACATCGTACTATCAACCAGCGCAGAAATGCACAGTAGACAATACATACCTTCACACAGTTTTGGCGTAAGGAAGTGTATCTGTCCCTAAAACTGGGCCCAATCCATAAATATTCCCAACCTCAATAGATTGGACAAAGTCTAGGGAGAGATGGAAGGCTCCTCTTTGAATACTGTGCCCTTATCATTCAAAAATATTACACCCTTCGCTCAACATCTGCGTTATGCCTGTCACCAGAGAAATTTGGCGAACTCTGTGGAACAAGAGCAAGCAGTCTGCAGGCTTGGATGAAACTTTCTGAGGATTTGATATCAGGTGTCTGTAGAACTAACAGCATCCTAAGGAAATGGGATACTTACGCTCAGGAAAATCAAACCTGAGTCAATGCAGAGAAGTCCAGACCGTAAGACGTCTACCGGTACCTAGTTGTCCATGTTCTCCTGTTTCTTTCATTGAGGAGGAGTACTTACGGCACATGCAAATGTAATAACTGTTACTCATTTCTGAACGAAGATACTGTAGGATAGAAACTACGTGTAATTGAATAGAAAGTTTCTTATGTAAATACCACTATATAATGCCGTATTATTTAATGCAATAATTTGTTTGTGTTGGCATTTAATACGTCATGATAGTTAAAACAATGTGTGTGTTTGTTTAGACCAATGTGTAATCACGGATATCCTCAGAAAATGGATGCTTCTCCTGACGTCATATGGTTTTTAGATGGAATTTCCATCTAAAGGTTAACCAGGATTCGAACCACGGTCGTCTTGGAGGCAAACAAGAATTAATTCTGTACTTTTACGGATCGAGCTCGATAGCTTCAGTCGTTTAAGTGCAGCTAGTATCCAGTTTTCGGGAGATGTGGCTTCGAACCCCACTGTCCGAAGCCCTGAAGATGATTTTCCGTGGTTTCACTTTTTCACACCAGGCAAATGAAGGGGCTGTAAATTAAAGCCATTGCTGCTTCCTTCCCACTGCTAGCCCTTTCCTATCCCATCATCGCCATAACACCTATCTGTGACGGTGGTATGTAAGGCAACTTGTAAAAGGAAACCTACTTTCACGGTAAATTTGTTTTCAGTTATGGTAATAATAATAATAATAATAATAATAATAATAATAATAATAATAATAATAATAATAATAATAATAATAATAATATTTAAAAGATTGTTTCGTTTATGTTATGTTTTTAATCCAGTTAATGGTCCGCCTCTGTAGCGTAATGATTAGCTGTCTTGTGGCCCGAATTCGTTTCCCGGTACGGTACTGCTAGATATTTAAGTCGTCCAGGAGGGCTGGTATGTGGTTGAATCGGTACACCTTCATTGGGGATGTGCCTGAAAAGAGCTGCAATACTTCGGGATGAGAACAAGAATTTATTATTATTACCAAGTTTATGTCTATTGTTTTATTCATGTGCTTTGCTACGTTTGTCTTCGATTTCTTCTTTCATGCATGATTTGACACTAGTATGAGTATATATATATAAAAATAGCAATTTATAAAGATTCTCGTCTCCTTTCTCCCAGTTCTTCCCAGATCAAACTTTGCAACATTTTTGTAACGCTACTCTTTTGTCGGAAATCACCCAGAACAAATCGAGCTGCTTTTCGTTGGATTTTTTCCAGTTCTTGAATCAGGTAATCCTGGTGAGGGTCCCATACACTGGAACCATACTCTAGTTGAGGTCTTACCTGAGATTTATATGCCCTCTTCGTATATCCTTACTACAACCCCTAAACACCCTCATAACCATGTGCAGAGATCTGTACCCTTTATTTACAATCCCATTTATGTGATTATCCCAATGAAGATCTTTCCTTATATTAACACCTAGATACTTACAATGATCCCCAAAAGGAACTTTCACCCCATCAACACAGTAATTAAAACTGAGAAGACTTTTCCTATTTGTGAAACTCACAACCTGTCTTTTAACCCCGTTTATCAACTTACCATTGCCTGCTGTCCATCTCACAACATTATCGAGGTCGCGTTGCAGTTGCTAACAATCTTGTAACTTATTTATTACTCTATACAGAATAACATCATCCGCAAAAAGCCTTACCTCTGATTCTACTTGTTTACTCATATCATTTATATGTATAAGAAAACATAAATAAGAAAACATAAAGGTCCAGTGATACTGCCTTGAGGAATTCCCCTCTTAATTATTACAAGGTCAGATAAAGCTTCACCTACTCTAATTCTCTGAGATCTATTCTCTAGAAATATAGCAACCCATTCAGTCCTTGTCATTAGACACGACCGATACAGAAATATCATTATTTTTACATTCTGAGCAATGTACAGATAAAACTCTAATTTTAAATAGGCTTCGTATGTAGATTATCGTCCGCCTCTGTGGTGTAGTGGTTAGCGTTATTAGCTGCCACCCCCGGTGGCCCAGGTTCGATGCCCGGCTCTGCCACGAAATTTGAAAAGTAACTGAATAGAATTCAATCTCCCTCCCCCCTCATAAGGCTGTTGTTCAGTACAGCAGGCGAGGCCACCTTAGCGAGGTACTTGTCCTCTTCCCAGTTGTATCCCCCGACCCGTAGTCTCACGCTCCAGGACTTTGCCCTTGTGGCGGTAGAGGTGGGATCCCTCGCTGAGTCGGAGGGAAAAACCAACCCTGGGTGTAAATAGATTAAGAAAGAAAGAAAGAAAGAAAGAAAATTCAATGAGACGGGTATCATATCTTAATTTAAATTAGAGGAAGAAGAGGAAGTGTTTGGACGCTTCAAATAAAAAATATGGGGAAGTGCTATGAAATACGTAAAAATATGAAAGACTCTCAAGACGTTGTGCAAATGTAATAGCGTTTTCTTCGGAAGAAAACAAATGTTCACCAAGGAAGGTGCCGGTGGTATAGGAAAAGTGAAACCAAGAAGCCTGCACAACTAACTGCATGTAAATGTTTGACATTACCCATATTTTCCCGGTAAAATAATTCTAATTAGCCAATAAAATTTAAAAGAAATGTATTTAAAAAACTTTTTACGACCTTGGCGCCAATACTCACCATAGCCATCTTCAGAGTTCAAATTGTGTGAATCGACCCACAAGCTCCAAATGCAAGCTTGCAGTTTCATTATCCGTTCCGCATAGCTAACTCGTTCGCCAGATTTAATACTCTCATCTATGATGTGAAAAGTATAGGTTTCCTTTTTCTTGAAGACTAGACAATCTAGAGAATTCGGAAAGGCAACAACATAGTTAAATATTTTTGTCTTCATGAGTGTTATTTTACTTATAGAGTTGAATGACCACCCTCAGCATTCAGGAGACGAGGGTTCAAATCTCACCGTCTATTGTCCGGAAAATGGTTTTCTGTGGATTCCCATTTTCACTTCCAGGAAAATGCCGGAACATTTCCTATTAATATGAGACAAGAAAAGAAACTCCATTAATGTTACACATTTCAAATATAGGAAATACGTCATCATTAAAGATACTCACAGGAAGGATTTGTGCAATATAATTATTTTATAGAAGATCTATTGCACCCGTCCACCTCCCGAGTCCCAGACTAGCATTTATCTCAGGGGTGTCGGTTCATTATTTAAGTCCACGAATATACAAATATAGAGGCATAATAGAACACGGGAATGAACGGAGCAATTTAAAATTAAAATGGGAAAAACTCGATTGTAAACTTGAATTTAAAGACTCCATGATAGGACTAGGAAGTGACTGTTAACTTTAAAATGGGTCTCATCTAACTACAATAAAAAGATTATGAGAATGGTTTCCTTTGAAATAATTGCCAGAAGGAGCAGTTTATTACGCCACCCGGCGTACGAAACTTTGATACATTTGGCAGCGATATTTAAATTTCCACACATGTTACAATAAACAAATCACTTGCTATACCGCAAGTGGTATCAATATCTTGCTGGGTTGCTTCTGAAAGAAATTACAATTGGAGTATAACTTATGGGTCGATTCCATATGAATCGAACCGTTGTTCAAGGATATAGCTTCCTTCTATCGGGAGCCCGAGCATAACCCATGTTACGGTCGGCTTCCCGATTTAACTAAGATGATGTACCCCGGCTATATACATTTTTCCGAGACCGGTACTCGGACTGGGTAATGTTTCTCGTGAATTACGAAAAATGGATTACACGGACAGTTCCTATCTTACGATGTCCAGCTGATGCCATACCGCTGAATTAGCATTTATATTTTATTTACACATGATCTGAGATGTTACAAAGTAGCCTCAGTAGACTACTGCCACAGATGAGATAACGAGAAGCGATGGGAAATACCGTGCCGATGACCTCCCTTCGCATCGCGGGCGAAGTAAACAAACACACCAAGTATTACTGTAACTCGTCCCGTGCGGAAACCGTATGATAACGAGGTAACAAAATAACTGCAATATTTATCATTCTCATTATTCAAACATACGAGTAGAGGGATGTTGTCACCAAATAATTTAATCCACTATCGTCAGAATATTCATTTATCCCCGAAATTATCATCCTTGAAATTATTATTACTATTACTATTATTATTATTATTATTACTCAACGGTTCCTGGCACTGTCACGTTTGATTAATATCGTCATTATTATGCGGGACGCAAACACCAATGGTTATTACTGTTATTATTATTATATCCCTCTTGTGGTTATTATTATTATTAATGAATAGGTGACTTAAGATATTATTATTATTATTATTATTATTCACGTCACTCAAGAGGTTATTATTATTAATGAACCGGTCACTTCCGCCAAAATATATTAAGATATCGGTCGCAATTATAATTATTTCACTGATCAACCAACGGCATCATTACTGTTATTATTATGACAATTGGGAACATGCATCATTTTCAAAAATAATTTTTTTTGAAAAGTACACCAATGAAATAGTACGTAAACGTATTACATTGTGGTATGTTGCCTTGTTTTCTACCATTAAAAAAATATTTAATAGTGCCTTTCCGCAAGGCGAGTGAAACGGCCTCTGACGTAAGCGGCGCGCTGTGACGTCACAATCCAGTACCGCATGGAGCTCTATCAGCCGTTGTGCATCAGCCGTTGCTAAAAGCCGATTGTTTATTATTCACGATCGCGAATAACTTCGAAATGACAGAAGAAAGGTTCGAAACAGCACAGTCAGACAATCTACCATGTGTAGATGTCATCATTCTTGAAAAATGTGACTTTTGTGGCCGCAGAAATTCGCGGATAACAAGCAAGTTTGTAAGTGGCGTCTTTTATATACGTGCAATGTACTGTAACCCATAGTATTAGGATAACAACGAACCGGGATAGATATCACATCACTTTCAACATTTCCTTCTAGACTGATTCCCCTATTAAAGAAGAACATTACATTTTCGGGCTTTCAGCATTAGTAAAGTAAGAAATCGGATTTCAGCACTAACATAAACATATAGGTAGCATTATAGTACTAGTCCGCTTCTGTGGTGTAGTGGTTAATGTGTGCCACTCCCGCAGGCCCGGTTTCAATTCCCGGCTCTGCCATGAAAGTTGAAAACAAATAGTACGAGGACTGGAACGGGGTCTACTCAGCCTCGGGAGGTCAACTGAGTAGAAGGGTTTCGAATCCCACCTCAGCCATCCTCGAAGTGGTTTTTCGTATTGTCCTACTTCTCCTCCAGGCACCTAAGGCCACGGCCGTTTCCTTCCCTCTTCCTTGTCTATCCCTTCCGATCCTCCCATCCTCCAACAAGGCCCCTGTTGAACATAACAGGTGAGGCCGCCTGGGCGAGGTAATGGCCCTCCTCACCAGTTTCATCCCATACTCAAAGTCTCACGTTCCAGGACACTGCCCTTGAAGTGGTAGAGGTGAAATCCCTCGCTGAGTCCGAGAGAAAACTAAACCTGAAGGATACACTGATTAAGAAAGAAAGAAAGAAAGAAAGAAAGAAAGAAAGAAAGAAAGAAAGAAAGAAAGAAGGAAAGAAAGATCATAGTACTATAGGGCTATAATCTATCATTCCCAAAAAAATATATATTTATGGTTGGGACAACTGGCCTACCCACTTCCAGGGCCCATGAAAGAGAATTAAATATCTTTGTGGAGGGAAAAAGTTAAACATGATAAAGATAAATATGACTTCATCTAGTTTTCACAAGTCGGGCTGAGTGGTTCAGACTGTGCTGGCCTTCTGACCCCAACTTGGCAGGTTCGATCCTGGTTCAGTCCGGTGGTAGTTGAAGGTGCTCAAATACGTCAGCCTCGTGTCGGTAGATTTACTGGCACGTAAAAGAACTCCTGCAGGACTAAATTCCTGCACATCGGCGTCTCCGAAAATCGTAGAAGTAGTTAGCGGGGCGTGAAGCCATTACCATTAATTACATTTGGCTTTTAACAAGCTGAGCATATCAGGAAAGAAAAGTGTCCCGGTGACATTTTAGTTGCTCAATACAGGAATGTCTTTGGGTGCTGTGACTTTTACTTTTTTTTTCTGTTTGCTTTACGTCACACCGTCACATATAGGTCTTATGGCGACGATGGGACAGGAAAGGCCTAGGAATGGGAACAAAGCGGCCGTGGCCTTAGGTACAGCCTCAGCACTTGCCTGGTGTGAAAATGGGAAACCACGGAAAACCATCTTCAGGGCTGCCGGCAGTGGGGTTCAAAACCCACTATCTCCCGGATGCGAGCTCACAGCTGCGCGCTCCTAACCGCACGGCCAACTCGCGCGGTATTTTTACCCTTCGGTTTATTGACTTGGCTTGTATAACCTAAAACTTAGGCTAAGTTGGATAATATTTTAAACACCTACATCACTATTTTCACCTGTGTGCAATTATGTTATTTATTTCATTAATATTATGATAATTATTATAATTGAGCATTGTTAACTTATAAGATCCCAACAGACAAGCATTGGTTTTGTGTAGAGTTATACATTTGTTAAATTCACGTTGTTTCCTTTCATGATGTACAGGCCTATTCTTTGTTACATTATAGAGTATTTAGATATAGCCTAAATTTCTTTACCAATTAAGCTCTTCAATAAAGACATACATAACTGTCCCATGCCAAGATATATTGGTAGAATTAGAGCTGTCAAAATGGTTCATAACCCCTTTGATTTATTATCTTGACATGGATCACCCAAAACATAGGTTAGGTTAGGAGAATACTTTAATAATCAGCATTATTTAATGCACTGTTTTTTACTTTCATATTCCAAGATGTAATTGAAGCATTTAAATAAAGCATCATACATTAAAATTTAAAGTTTTACCACTAGAACAGCTGACATGGAAAAGTGATTTGAAAATTCAAACAAATTCATCTTACGTTAAAATCTTCAAAAAAATAAACTGTAGACTTTTCCGATATATCACCAGCATTTCTCCGGCTCGCCAAAATCCATTTCTCCCTAGTTTTAGCGTCTTTGGAACATTTATAAACAATTTGTTTGGTATGGTATGCGATGTGCTATTGCACATCGGAACTCTACACCATTTATAAGTTTTCTGCCTCACTGTCTGCGCAGGATTC
Organism: Anabrus simplex; assembly: GCF_040414725.1. Lineage (NCBI taxonomy): Eukaryota > Metazoa > Arthropoda > Insecta > Orthoptera > Tettigoniidae > Anabrus > Anabrus simplex. Next base: position 289,823,331 of record NC_090269.1, read on the forward strand.
ATTTTAAGTCTAAAATATACCACTCAGATTATTATCCAATGTATAGACCTCGAATTTAACCATACTAGACACTAACGTAAAGTAGAAATACGCGAAGTGTATCCTGCTTCTCACAGCACACTATGTGTTACTTCGTCTGCTAATTCAGTCAACCTGTACGATGACGTCAGACCAATGAGATCGCGTGCTTGCGTGACGTGACATTTTCGTAGATTTTTATCACGTTTGGAGTTATTATTTGTACATTCTGATCACATTTTTGAATTCTGCATGAAATTTTGAATCAGATTAGCATGTTTTTAATTAAAACCCCGGATCATGCATGTTCCCTATTATTATTAATCTGACCGCGATGATTTAACATCGTCCTAACATTGTTATTATTATTATCGGTTGCATATTATCATTTAGATTCCCGTTTAACATCTTTATCAACGCTTATTTAATTAAGGCGGTCCAAACCTTTATCTGCAATATTATTATTATTATTATTATTATTATTATTATTATTATTATTATTATTATTATTATTATTATTATCACGACATCATGATTGTCATCGCTCGTCATTACAATGATTACACTATACGATCATTTATGTGGACTCTGAACTCTCATTATCCTTAGATCCGTAGTATCTCGACGAATAGCTGTGCAGTCTATTTATTTCGTACATGCTGTCACGGGTTCGAATTCTACCCGCTACGTAACTCAGTATTTCTCTGTGACACTGCCCGTACATTTTACACTCATTTCAATATCCTAAGTGTCTCTCGTACGGAATTTATTTCCTTTTCTATCTCAATATTCCTTGATTCATTTATTTCTCACAGAATTATCAACTGACTTATTTATTTACTTCTGACATCGTACGACCTTTTATTATCTGACTGCAGATTCTTTAACATTTTTCTATCTCATTTTGATCTACGCCTTAGTTCATTCTCCACAAATAATCGTAACATTTTGAAATTATATTTACCAAAATTTGACAATCATGGTTTCGTAATATTAGTCCTACGTGTTCCGGCTACTGAATTGCAAATTTAAGACACGACATTTATACGTAAAAATATATTGGACCGTAATTTAAACCACACGTTCATTAACATGTACGGATTATTAGCACCGATCTACATTTCAATATTATTAATTTATCAAGTTAAATTACCACACTCTTTAATTCCGAATTAAAAACGACATCCCGTCATTAAATGATTTCCGACAAAATCAACACCTGATCACTTAGTTTTTATTATTACGCAGTGATCACTAAAAATTCCAATATCTCATGAATTATTATTATTAATATCGCTTCTCACAAATTTAACAACTTCACTTTGAAAATATGAACATACTAATCAACAACAAAACACAACTGGTATGACGAGGCTGGACTTTCCTTCAATGTCATTTCATCGCTCGTTAAAATGACAAACAGAAAAGACATATCGGGTCTATTTAACTATAATAACCAAAATCAAATGTAAAGAAAATTATTCTTGACTACAAAGAAAATATGAATGCATGCATGACTTAACGTACTACCCTATATCTACAAAATTTACATCTCCAACAAACTGAATACATAAAAAGACCCGATTATTTACATTGTTATTATTTACTACTGTCCGTGCTACAAATTTAGGATGGGGTCGTTAAGCGACTCATCTTGTTACAGAAGGTAACCAAGTCTAATCAAATAATCCCCATTTTTCCAATCACGCTAACATTTCCCAAATATTATTTACATTATGTACTCATCTTAGTTTCTCGGTATTCCATTACAGCTTTGGAGATGAGAGGCTCCTTTCGGCCCCTCTCTGCTATTTTACTTCTCCATTCTTGATGGCGTAGTTCCACAAAAGATTTCCTGGCACATTACCATTTTACACTAATACCTTAATTATCACAATACTTCACCATTGACAACGTTAACACTGAACACATTACATTTATAAAACAAATTAATATCCTAGACCCAAAAATTTAATATTTACACTATTTTAATCTTCGTCCAATTACCGCACAATGGACCTGGACACGTACGACGAGGTGTCAAATTTTACGCCCGTCGCAATTTATGTCGTCCGACGCGATACGCCCGTTTCATACGGCACTCTTGAAGTGTTCATGATAGCGGTTCGATATTGCAAAGTACAGGCTATTATTCCCTTAAAGTACTGTTCGTCACACAGTCTGTTATTTACGTACTTATTGCGGTGCAATTTATATTACTCTCTTACAGTGCAATTAATTTACTTCACTGATATTTATAACTGACAAACACTGTCCTACGTTAACTATTTCCAGTTCATGTTGCTTGAGCGCGATCACATTTTATAACCACTGGCGGATGCTCGCGCCATTAAATGTTGAGTTACTGTACGCCCGTAGAATTCTAAGTGAGCTGCGACCGACGGTTTAGCTCCAGAGATTCATTTCAAGTGTGGTGGCGAGGATCCCTTGTCCCGTATATATGGATGAAGCTTTCCCTCGCGGATTCATTGACGTCATACCCCTGAGGGAGGGGGTGGATTTTTAATATCGGCATTTGCACTCCGAATTGGACGTTAAAATTTATATCAAATTTATATCAAATCTTACAGTGCAATTAATTTACTTCACTGATATTTATAACTGACAAACACTGTCCTACGTTAACTATTTCCAGTTCATGTTGCTTGAGCGCGATCACATTTTATAACCACTGGCGGATGCTCGCGCCATTAAATGTTGAGTTACTGTACGCCCGTAGAATTCTAAGTTAGCTGCGACCGACGGTTCAGCTCCAGAGATTCATTTCAAGTGTGGTGGCGAGGATCCCTTGTCCCATATATATGGATGAAGCTTTCCCTCGCGGATTCATTGACGTCATACCCCTGAGGGAGGGGGTGGATTTTTAATATCGGCATTTGCACTCCGAATTGGACGTTAAAATTTATATCAAATTAATCCACTCCGCTAGCATATTTGCTGGATTAAATATGAACTCCTAACGATCACAGATTTAGGAGATACGGGTGGATTTAGCTCCTCACATTTCGCGCCGTTGGAAGCGTCCCTTACAACGTGGTCTTCGTCCAGCCAATGACATTCAAGCTGTCTGGTTTCCAAGAAATCCAGCCTTCAATTTATTTAATGTGCCAATAATCATTGATTATTTTTCCATGCGTGACATCTAATAAATTCATTACATCGATCCGTGTACTCACAATAATTTATTACTGATTACTTTTGAAGTTACGAGAATATCTCATCCATCATTCCTTAAGATGGTATCCCTGGGTCTTCCATCAACTTTTAGCGATTGGCCGGCAAGCGGTCACGTGATTTAAATCTCCACCTGCCCGAACCTAGGCTAGCGAATGTCCTCGCAACCGCCGTAGTTTTCCATGACGTCACGGGAATCTCCGTCCGCCAAAAATATCCCAGCGCATTACTCATGTTGCGAGCTTCCTTTGTGTCACCTACCCCTTTCTCTTTCTGACCAAGACTTATTTGTGGACTTGTATTTTTCCCTGTTCGCCAACTAATGAGATCCCCTGCTGTGAAGTAGCTAAATGTTGTTGTGTCGAGCTAATCCGTCAGGCTCCAGTCTGTCGTCCTTCCTCGCTCATATTTCGACATTACACAGATGAAGTATTTTCAACTACACTTCTGTATTTCAATAAATGTACCATATATTATTTTATCAATCAAATCATGACTGACTATGGACCTATGTCACTCGGGTTCACTATATATATATATAAAATATAAGAGTTTTGTCTGTACATTGCTCAGAATTTGAAAATAATGGTAATTCTGTATCGGTCATGTCCATAGTAAAGAGGAAATGCACTTTTTACTTTTCCGTAATTTCTGTCTGTCTGTCTGTCTGTCTGTCTGTCTGTCTGTCTGTCTGTCTGTCTGTCTGTATGTATGTATGTACACGCATCACGAGAAAACGGCTGAAGAGAATTTAACAAAAATCGGTATATAAAGTCTAGGGATGAGCCACTACAATCTAGGCTATAAATCATTTTATTCACGCTGAGTGAAATGGTAGTTTAGGGGAAGGCCTAAAATTTAATTCTCAAATATTTATGTTATTAGTGGTCCTATCGATAAATACTACATAACGAAAGTTATATAGAATTAAATTTCCGATCATTTATATCATACATTGTTATCGTACCGGCTTCGATAACACAGATATTCACGAATTTGTATTTTTGTTGCCAAGCCCACATCAACGCCGAGCCATGAGAAAATGGGTTAACAGAATTTAATAAAAATCGGTATATGTAGTCGGGTAATAAGAAACTACAGTCTAAGTTATAAACAATTTTATTCACCCTGGATGAAATTGTAATTTAGGGGAAGGGGCTTAACATTTAGTTTTTAAATACCCATGTTATTGGTCCTACCGAAAAGTACTAACATACATAACCAAAGTTATAGAGAATACAACGTCCGATCATTTATGTTTTGATTCAGTTTTATCGTACTGACTATGATAAGAGTGGTATTTCAGAGTCGGAAGAAAACTGAATGTGAAGGCCTACAATATTGAAGCGCATAACATTGATCAACAGTAACATTACATTGACCATTGTTTGTGATGTTCTTTGTCTCTTACGCTGCTGCTCAACTCAGATAGATGGGATTACTGCTGCGTACCGAGTATAACAGCTTGACTGAATGTTGGCAGAAAATAGCTAGGGAGTTAGAAAACTTTCTTCTTTAGCATGCCATTCCTCAGGTTCATACATTTTCTGATACTATCGGTACGTAACAGACTTGTTCATCATCGTATTCCAGCTATTCTATCCCTACTATGACGTGCTGTTTTGAATGAGCAGTTTGCACAATTAGGCAGACGCTCGCTTAGTAGTAATATGACCTGGTCTAGAATGACAATTTAGGACTAATCCAAATTGTAGCATCTCAATTCACGAAACAACTCAAAATTCAACCCTAAAAAGAGCCGTTTCATAAGGAAAGCTTCTTCCTCTTCAATTTTATTAAATTCTACATTCATTTTATTCCAAATTAGTAGTGAAGAGGGGGTTTCTCCTCTGGCCTGGAGGAAACGTTTCTCTCCAAGTCAGATTTTTCCGCCGCTTGTGTAGTGAACTGAGATTTTCCGACTCATCGTGTACTCCTATTAAACAGACGAGTAAGAGAGCATAGTTTTTGCCCTGGGAGTCTCCATTATTCGACACCCCCACCCGGTCGAATATAAGACGTGTGTTCAAGGATCACGGCCATCTGCGGCTTGGCCATTCCAGCTCTGGAACTTTGGACTGATAGATCGGCAGCGTAGTACTGTTCGTTAAATGTGTGGTTTTTCATTTGATCGAGTATTTCATATGAAAGCATTGCTTTTAATCGCGCCATTGTTACTGACGTCATTGTAATGAGCTATGTTCACTTCAGTTGGGAAAACTACTGGCAGTCTTTCTGTGGATGTAAAAAGGCAGGTGGAGAGTGAGTGTCTGCCATTAAAATAAAAACTCCCCAACCTGATTGTGACCGATGGTAGGCAAGGGGGCTTACCTTTACAATGAAAATTCCCTAACCCAGTCTTCATAAGAGAAAAGATGTTTGGTGAATTCCCCGTCGCGTTTCTGGGGTAACGTTAAGAGCTATGCAATTTAATACAATCGTGCTCACAACGTGTACACTACCACTGCCTTCGTGATGTACAGGCCGTACTGTACCCCCATTGACGTCACGCGAAGAGGCGAACTGTTTCTTCCGTCCGAACCGTGTAATGCAAGGACATGATGCGTCTGTACCTTGCAGTTATGAAATATTCACAAAAGTTGTATTAATATTGCTGGTGAAATCACTAAAACCTGTAATCGCATCATAACTCGTAAGTCAGGTCTGTGTAATTTTGGGAGAAGTGGGTTTGAAGTACGATCTACGTGGTCAAAGCTTCAGTGTTTAACTCGTCAATGTACCCAACAAATAATTAGCCTATTATGCATTAATACAAATATAAAGACAACAAACGTACAATAATAAACTTTACTTTCATACCTCTAGATGGCCATAAATATTTACTTCCCACATTCACGGATACTGCCGAGGAATGGTTTTAATTCGCATTCATTTTGGGAAGAAAAGGCAGCGCGTACTCAACATTACGAACCCAAGAAATAACCAGATGTAGGTTCCATTCGTTACTGTCCACTTTTCTGTCTCAACAAAAAATGTTCTGCTGTAAATCTGTGTAACAAGAAAGTCAAAATCAGAACTCATCATCAGTTCTGGAAAATGACTGAAACACCTTTATTTTTAGTAACAGGTATTTTTTCGGTTGGTATTTTCGTTTTTCGTAAAGGTAACCTGCCCCCATACGAAGAAAAATGAAAATATTAATGTATATTTACTTGTATAGTTGTATTTCGGCGTGGTACGCACAAGTTCTTAACATTGTGACAAATGTGAACTTTCACACACTGTATTTAAATTTGTTGCACATTGTATTTCCGCAAAAATGTCTTATACGATAACAATTAAATGAATACATTACACGAGAATAATTACGTCCCTTGAATTTACATTACTCACCACGTCTAGATACCATGCCTAACCTAAACTATGAGGTCTCATTATTTTAATAACTGCTGTTTACGTAAATCCTGATGTGATAAATTTAAAGAAAAAACATGCAATATAATTAAACAAATTTTTATCTTTCAACGGTCAAAATTATCCTAAGAATGCCCCCAATCCTTACAGATTACATTCACAAGTACAATTTGTAACATTCGCTTAGCTCGCCTCAATTGATCAGCTGATTGGCTTGGCGCGCTTTCTACAGTACGGCCTGTACATTACGAAGGCAGTGACACTACCTAACCTAGAATACTGTATACAATGTAGAATTCCGTAGCGAAGCACGGGTACATCAGCTGGTATTACAATAATTGACATTCTTGCAACATTTTGTATCATATGCATAAACTGTATCAGTACTTTGCAGTAAATTATACCGGGCGAGTTGGCCGTGCGGCTAGGGGTGCACGGCTGTGAGCTTGCATCCGAATCCCACTGTCGGCAGCCCTGAAGGTGGTTTTCCGTGGTTTCCCATTTTCACACCAGGCAAGTGCTGGGGCTGCACCTTAATTAAGGCCACGGCCTCTTCCTTCCAACTGCTAGGCCTTTCCTATCCCATCGTCACCATAATACGGTGCGACGTAAAGCCACTAGCAGTAAATAATACTCTCTCCTGACGTCTTCCGTGGTAGGATCGGGATTGTATTAAACCTTTCAATCTCCACCCCGTTTAAAAAATCGACTAACAGAAACATTGATTTGAATATTTGGCTCCTCAGCTAAATGGCCAGCGTGGTATCCTTCGGGTCAGAAGGTCCCGGACTCGATTCGCTATCGGGCCAAGGATTTTAACCACAATTGATCAATTCCTATAAGCTCGTGTGCTGGGTATTGGTTTTAACACACATCTTCATTTGCACACAACATATCACACTACTAACCACCACAGAAATACGCAATCCGAGCAAGTCGGCCGCGTGGCAGCTTTGAGCTTGCATTCGAGAGATAGTGGGTTCGAACCCAATTGTTGACAACACTGAAGATAGTTTTCCATGGTTTACCACTTTCACACTAGGAAAATGCTGGGGCCGTACCTTAATTAAGGCCACGGCCGTTTCCTTCCTACTCCTAGCGCTTTCCTATCTCATCGGCGTCATAAGACCTGTATCTGTGTCGCCACGACGTTAAGCCAATTGTAAAAAAAAGAAAAAAAAAGACTTGGCTAATTCCATACAAAGCACCGAACCAAGGAAAATCAACTAAAAGAAGAAGTAGTAGTAGTAGAAGAAGAAGAAGAAGAAACTTTGTTTACCGGGCGAGTTGGCCGTGCGGTTAGGGGTGCGCAGCTGTGAGGTCGCATCCGGGAGATAGTGTGTTCGAGCCCCACTGTCGGCAGCCCTGGAGATGGTTTCCTGCGGTTTCCCATTTTCACACCAGGCAAATGCTGGGGCTGTACCTTAATCAAGACCACGGCCGTTTCCTTCCCAATCCTAGCCCTTTCTTATCCCATCGTCCTCATAAGACCTATCTGTGTCGGCGCGACGTTAAGCCAATCGTAGAAAAAACAACAACTTTGTTTTGATCAATGCTAATCAGGTACGAAAGGAGACAAGTTTCACCACCCATGTTTTCAAATCGATAAACATATCTATGCGATACCAGGTAAGTAACTACCTGGTTTACCCAGCTCTGGCTCGAATTCGAATCATCTGGCTACCGAGATTAGGCATGATAAATGAAATCGTCTCTGGTGGTCTCATATCATGGCTGAATCTTTCATCTTGTGACAATCTAGAAGTGTTTCCTTCGTATCTTTGAGTATATCGAGAGAAGCAGCCTGTATTTACATACGATTTTGCCGTAGCTGATTAGAAGTGACGCCAACCAAGAGCGCATTTCCAACTTTACAGGGTCGCAGTTCTGCAGAATAATGATTAACGCGGAAGTACGTTTAGTGACCTGCTGTAGACCTCCTAGGAAATAGTCTTTCTTGTGATACATTGTATGTCAACACAGTTACCGTAGATCAGGAGAATAATCACATCCTAATACGGCACGTTGTATTACAGATAAGAAGAAGGTATTGCGACAGAACAATCGCGTGTTTTCAAAGTAAAAGTTGAGTGAGATACTACTTCATACATACGAAACATCCGCCAACGACCTTGACAGTTTCTTCTCTCTGCATGTGGTGTGGCCTCCTCCTCTCTCCTCCGCCTTTGATCACTTGGCTCGATTATATCCGCTCTCAGTGTGTTGCTCAACTGTTCTTCCACTTGCAGTACATCTCTCTACAGTACGCACCGTTCCCAATAACATCTATCTAATTTAGCAGCCTTGTCGTCCTGCATACAATATGACGATCCCTTGCTCATTTTACCATCCAGTCAGTGTTAACATTGATGTATTCACTAGCCTTGACACATTCACTAAAGATACACGACTCCATGCTGAATGGTCACTGTCTGCAACTCAGGCCTCGGGACCACGATTTGATTCCCGACTGCTTCGTGAGAATATACACTAAGGAACATTTCCTTGGCTCGGGGATTAGGCTTTTGTACTGTCCGCAAAATTGCTGCAACCCACACATCACAATAATACGCAACTTCCCATACAGAGCACATGCCCCTCAGCCAGCGTAATAACTGTAATGAAACGAAACTCCATGACGCAACAAACCCCGAAAGGGCATGGCCTACCAAAACGACCGCTGCTCAACCCGAAGGCCTGCAGATTACGAGGTGAGGTGTGGTCAGCACGATGAATCCTGTCGGCCATTAATCTTGACTTTCTAGAGCGGAATAGCTATAATAGCGACATGAAATTATTATTATTAATATTATTATTATTATTATTATTATTATTATTGTTGTTGTTGTTGTTGTTGCTGTTGTTGTGGTTGTTGTACCGGGAGGTACGCCTCATCACTGCGCCTTCAAAATTAGCGCCTAAATGAACTCCTCTATTGGTCAAACAGTGAAACTGATAACACAACAAGTTGGAACTTTAATCAGAAGATGTCTCCACTGAAACATTAAGTAATTTTGTTATTGTGCAGTTTCCTAAACTGACTGAATTTCTCCTTGATTTGTCTTAATATACATCAAGAAGTTTGGACATTTTTCTACAGATGACACTACTAAAAACTATGATCATGCACTCTGGTTCAAGGTGAAAGAACTAATAATTTAAAGAAGTTTTGTATTTATAGGTTTTTTTAACTGATCTGTGTTCATTTATTTTTGGGTTGGCAATACATCCTTTTTCTTTCCGCCAGTTTTGCATCTAGCCAATGAAAAATTTCTGTAATTAATTTTCAACCTATCACAGGCTTCTTGTTCGATTTTGAGTGCTTTTGAACTTAACCAATAAAATTAAGAGGGTGTGTCCTGATTAGTCTTGAATGATCTCGAACCTTCCGTGAGGGTATATAAACTGCGGCTATTCATGTTTCCTGGCCAATTGATCGTCGTCTTTCTGAGTGTGTGTGTTTAAGCAGGAGGCGGGCGGCCTCTTTCGTCGGCAGCTACAACATCTACAAGGAAATGGCCACATAATTAAATCTTTCTTGCTGTAGCCGCAAATTATTCCGAGGGGAAGGTCCGAATCTTAGTTATGTAACAAACGTTTCTAAAAATGTAAATCTTCTTTCGGCTAATGTAAAAACATAAAATCTTTAACTGTAAATCGGGGATAAGGAGTGAGTTACCCTCTTGAGCTCCCCTTCACTTTTGGTGTGAGGTGGCTACGTTTTCGCAACCTTTCGTTTCTGTAATGTATTAAAGTTATTTCCATACGAGCCACCTCAGTAGTGTGGGAATAGCCCCAGTTTCATCGGCCAAGAGCCCTGTAGGATTTTATATTTCATTATCTGGAGTGCAGGGTAGCCTCCATTCCTTTTTGTGTTTGGGCCAGTTATCTAACCGGTTCGTTTTTCGCAAAGGCTCTGTAGGTTGGGTACTAGATACCCCCGTGTAGAAACCAGTTGAATTTGTAAATTGTGGCTTGAGAAGCCAAGGATTTTACATCTTGATGTAATGTTGCCTTGTGTAGGCTTGGAAAACTGAGAGCCTGTTAGCTCTTTTTTCAAAGTTTGGTAACAGTAAAGGGTGCCTCTGGGAGGCTAGATATTGTGATTTAGGGAGCAAGTGCTCTTGAACTAAGGGATTTCTGCCCTAAACTAAATAATACCACTTCCATTTGTAAAATTGAAAAACTAGGGTCTTGAAGCCTAGAATCTGTAAAAATCACTATCTTGGACTTTCCTAGTCTTGTTTCAAGATTGCTTTTGTACCTGATATATTGTTATTTGTTGAGTTGTTTTTTTTTTTTTTAAGAAGTATAACTTCCGTTCAAGTTTTAAATCAATTTTGATATTGTAGATAGACCCATTCACCCCGGCACATTCTTTCACCTCTTTCTGCTCCACGGGTATCCCGGTAACAATTATTATTATTATTATTATTATTATTATTATTATTATTATTATTATTATTAATGATGGTAAGTGTGTGTGTGTGTAATTTAGTTAATTTTCATTCAATTTACTATTTGACAAACGGTACGTACATATTGTTATAATTATTATGCTGCATTCATTTCGAATTTATATTACAAATTAGCTTCTTTTAAAATATTTAATCTTTTCCATATTTTTTCTGTATAATAATGTGAGGACCGTGAGTTCTAACTTCGCTACTAGTAAAGATAAATAAATTAAATAAATAAATAAATAAATAAATAAATAAATAAATAAATAAATAAATAAATAAATAAATAAATAAATAAATAAATAAATAAATAAATAAATAAATAAATAAATAAATAAATAAATAAATAAATGAAAATTATTAGGTCTATTATTATTTTATTATTATTATTATTATTATTATTATTATTATTATTATTATTATTATTATTATTATTATTATTATTATTCCTTTGTTGACGAGACCTAGTGCTTACAGTGCACTATGTTTTCTGGTATGACTAGAACAATTTTATTACTTTCATTGATCTGTCTATGTCTTATCCATAGCTTTTACAATATGAAATTAACTGAGGTATGAGCGATGCTTGTAATAACATTCCTTATGCAGCCGGTCCCTGCTATGAATGGTGTGAAAATGTTGTTTATAGGGTAAGTTGATACGTATATTTCAGTGGGCTTGACAGACTGATATGCAATAGTAACTTCTAGCTCAGTAAGGAAAGCAAAGGGAAACTACTGGTACTTCACTCCTAATTTCCCTTGTACGCCTCTTCAGTGATGCCCAGACCATCTACGACAGCTAATGGTGGAGCAATTGAGGATCCAATCAGCTGAGGACCGAACATACATTATTATTATTATTATTATTATTATTATTATTATTATTATTATTATTATTATTATTATTATTTTTTTTTTTTTTTTTTTCCCGAGGACTGGGTGGTCGACTTTGTCCCAATATGATTCACACAACATACCACACTACTTCCAACCACCACAGAAATACACGGAATAGTGAATATGATCCACCAAATAGAGTTGTCCTCAGGGAAGATATCCGGTCGTAAAACTGAGCCAAATTCCCATGAAGTGCTGACCCTACAAAATCGGGGGGAAAAGACCTGGAAGGAGATGCACCAAAAGAAGAAGAAGAATATGAAGAAGAGGAAGAAGGCGACGAAGACATCCTTATCATGCTTAAACGTTATTTACTGTCTTAAGTTATCATTGAAGAAAATTCATAAAAACACAATTTTCGGTACCTTGCTTGTAATTAAATGATATCGGTATTACAAAGAAATTAAACCAATAAATTGGTGACGGCCTAGCTGAGACGTTCAAAGCATACTTGGTTCACCCGATAGTCGTGGGTCGCTTTACCGTCTGGAAGACCGAAAATTAGAAACGAGATTTCCACATTTGGAAAGGCACGTTTAGGTGTAAATGTTTCCCGAAATTTGGCGATAACATTTTATGGCAGTGTGAACGATTAGGGACCTAACCGGATAGTAATCGATAAGAAATATTTTTTCAGAACATAATATTCAGTCTATTAAGAATTATATTTAAGCAAGTACCACTAGATGTAAGATCTTAACTCATTTCTTCTGAAAATTTACCGCAGACAATCCTCGTGATCATTACAAAAAAGGAGACTTGAATGTACGTGTAGATCAGAACCTCTCCTGTTCCAATCCATATGTGCACACCATTTGCACCATTCATCGAGTGGGTAGGCAAGCTAGCAAGCTTCAACCGGCTCACCTTGGCCAACGGTAATTCATCAGCTGCCATGCCTGCCACATGGTAAGGATAATTCTGATATATAATCACTTTTCGGTTCTCTCTCAGCCCAGGACTGACCCCACCTTATCATAGCCACACCTCTTGAAAACATTCCTCTTCGATGTTAAGGCGGTCCCCGACAGTGCAGCAGATTTCACTGCCGCACCCACTTGTATAGCAACAACTTGTGACATATCGTGAAACGAACCAATATATTCAATGACACCTGTTAGCATAAGTTACTCATGTAACCACTGACTACTTCATTAACCAGTCTTAATTACTGAAGGTCGCTTATAATTATTAACTAGCCATGGAAGGATATAACTACCTACCTAATCGTGTATTTAATGTTCTCCAAGAATGCTCCTGCATATTAGAGGTGTAGCATGGCCGTTTACGTGTTTGAAACGAAATAGGAACTTGTAAGACAAAAAGGAAATATTCAGCTACCGCAGACCAGTTACATAGTAAAACAAGTCTAAGTCCACATGTGCGATGCAGTTCACATCCACAACTCCACTGAGGTGCGGGAAAAGCGGCATCAGCAGCTGAAGGAGAAGAAGAAGATAAAGAAAGAATAAGAATAAGAATAATAATAAGAAATAAGAATGTTCTGTGAAATATCTGAAATAATACCAGGTAATCCAGGGGAAAATGTGCGAATGCTGTCTCCGATGGTTTGGGCACGTTTTACGAGCAGGATACCACACAATTGCAAATTATCATCCTCATGATCCGTATCGATGTGACGTAGAATTGACAAAAATAAATTAGTGATTCCACCTAATCGATACTATTAGGCATTTAAAAAAGTGCTATTTGTTCGGGTCGTCGACGCATGTGGATCTTTAGACCCTACTGGCACCATATGGTATGAACCTGCGTGTGATTGGAATGGCGGTAGTGTGGAATATTGTGTGTGAGGAAAGGAAGATTAAGGACGCCACAAACACCCAGTCCCCAGGCCAGGGATATTAATCATTACAATTAAAAACTCCTGACACGGCCGAGAATCGAGCCCGGGGCCACCGGTGACAGGCGGACGCGTTGCCCCCTACACCGCGGGGTATCTTAGGCATACTAAAAAATGTAGTACATGTTTCGTCTAGTAACCAGACATCATCAGCTACGTCATATGTACGTGCAATAATTATAAGAAGTAAAGATCCATTAATGTCTTCTTAATCCTAAAAAAACATTTTTTTAAACTTAAAAATATGTAATTGAGTTCAAACTAAAGGAATGTGTTGTGGAAAGAGGGGGGAGGGGGTGAGGATGGGTGAAACTGTCAAATTTCGGTATACATTTTTTAAATAAAGTTAAAATGGCACACAGCTAAAATACTTTTGATGACATATTCAATATAATATTAAAAGCTAAGTAGTCCTCATTATAGTATGAGTCTCAGATGTTCTGGGAATGTGATGAGTTGTTGTTATCTTCTTATGACACTGGATCGTGTTTCAAATTCTTTTTTGAAACATTTTATTTATACTGTATTTTGCGTGTGTTGACGAGAATTATAATCACATTGGAGTTGGCATTCTGAGGGAGAATCTTAAGGATTGTTTTGCATTAGACTGCATTTACTAGTCGGCCGGTGGCTTCCAACTTGATCCCTCAACATCCAGAGTGTTATTCTTCCTTTACATTTCTGGGAAGTAGTCTCCCGCGTGTTGCCTCGGTCTTCCGTCCGCTATTGTAGCTATAAGACATTTTAACTTTTAGAAACGGTAGCTTGTTTTGAATATACAATAAATAATAAAAAAAATAACTGAATAAATGAATTTACTCAAAAACTTAATAAAATAATTGAAATAAATTAATAAACATAATTCATCAAAATGTCCGTAGTATGGGCCACAGAGTTCACCAGAATGGATCCCTCGAATTTAGATAGAGCATAATAATTCTTTATCTCCCAGGGCGTGTACATAAAGGCTGCGTACTGGTACATCTGCTTCAGGCCTTACCTAACGTTCTGAAAACGACTAAATAGGTAGGAACTGCACCTAGGTTCACCAATAACTCCACTGATTCTAAAACAAAAACTATATTCTCACTAGAATCCGAGCAGGAGCACCTCATCAACACACCAAAATATACACATAATACACACAAAAAATATTGCTGGAATACTCCATATTTACAACAATGAAAACAGTGGGAAAATGAAAGCGAGAACTAAGCCACCATTTGCGGTTAGTCCATTGAACAATGTACATATATGTATCTCAGTATCAACACGACTTGCCGATTCTTATAATCGGCAATTATTATATCACAGATACTGTACCTCTTAATACTGTGTTCACTGACTTTAACACTTGTTGTAAAGATATATACAATTGAGCAACACACGCTTGTCGTTCCTGATCATAAATTATGGAAAGTCTGAGATATAGCACCTCCCATCTTTTAGCATCATGTAATACCAGACCACCACAAAGTAATAGAATACTCAATGCGTAAGCACTCCACAGTTTGTTGGTCTGCCACTTTCCACGAACATAAAAAGACTACGTTCCAGTCCAGTATAGTGCAGCAGTGTCCTCCAGTACCGTATATCCAGTTTTACTCCCGTGTGTGTTAGCACTACTTCATTCCCGTACAGTGTGTTTTTTCCCGCCGTTTGAACACATGTTAAATAGACATCAGCATTCCCCTTCCTCTCAAAACGATATGTCAAGATTAATTTTGGCCATCCAATCATGAGTAGATCCTCATGTCAAGACCACGCCCTGAACTTCCTTTTGGTCCCAAGACAATTACAAACTGTGGGGTGTTTCACATGACTCATATGAGATTTCCGACTACAATATCAACAAGCTCATGTGATTCTGGGCTATTCACATGATTCATAGAACTTCCCCACTACAACAAGAAGTCCATCTCATCAAACACTGGGATATACACATGACTCATGCAAATTTTCCGAGTTCAATATAGCAATGTTTTCCCACCCGTTGTACAAAACAAATTACTCATACCACATATGGAGACCTTCCCGCTTAAAAATATTAATGACGAAGTATACAACTGAAATACAGATAATAATACTAATAATAAATCGAATACTGACAACAATATCTCTCACTTCTACATATAGTGCGAGGGTGTGATATATGTACTATCACAAAACATTTTAAAACAGAAATTTGATAGTTTCACCCATTTCGCCCTTCCCCCACCATCCCCTCTTTCTACGTAACATTCCTTTAGTTTGAGCTACGATAGTTTATTAAAAGTTTTCAAATGTCTTTTTAGGAATAACAAGAGATGAATATGTCCTTACTTCTTGTAATTATTGCACCTAAACATGATGTAGCTGATGATGGCTAGTCACCAGACAAAACATGTATTACATGTTTTATATGTTGTCTAAGGTAAATAAATAGTATCGATTAGGTCGAATCATTGATTTATTTCTCTCAATTGTATCCCACACAATAGTTAAGACGGGCTACAACATAGAGGTCATAGTCAGGAGACCAAAGTGATGAGCTACGAAACGCCGAGATGACAAAGTACACAAACAACTCAAAAGTGTGGATATTTATCCAGATGCGGCGTGAGATTAGAAGGAAATAAATATAGCAGATACACGCAGTGGACACCAAAACCAGGCGGAAAAAATCCTAAAGAAAATTAATAAGATTAGATTTGTTTAGTCTAGGGAGTTTCTATTTATTTCTAATCGTTCAGGCCTTTATGGGGCTTTCTTTCAAGTCGCTGATATATTCAGTAATTGAAGGGTCGGAATTTATTTTATGACTAATTATCTCATGGTGTTTAAAAGTACGAGTTTTATATGATAATATTACAAAATATTAATAAACGAATAAATAATTCGTACATGAAACTCTAAGTACCGTACTTGAAATATTTTCCTCAAAGATCAACAAAGACCGGGCGATTAGGCAGTGCTGTTAGGGGCGCGCAGCAGTGAGCTTGCACATCCGGGAGATAGTGGGTTCGAGCTCCATTGTTGGCAAGCCTGAAGATGGTTTTCTGTGGTTTTCAATTTTCACACCAGGGATAAGCTGGAGCTGTACCTTAAATAAGGCCACGACCACTTCCTTCCCATTCCTAGGCCTCTCCTATCCCATCGTTGCCATAATACCTAACTGTGTCGGTGTGATGTAAAGCAAATTCTTGAAAGAAATCAACAAAGTGAAGTAACACTGTGATCTGAAGTGTAATTAATCTGCCAGGTGTATTATTCTGTGTATGGGCTTAGTATAGCCCCATTCTGTTTCAGCTTTCAAACTAGTGTCATGATAAATATTAAACCGAAATAATGAACTGAAACTCTTCTAAGACAGTATTTCTTTGATGGCTGTCAGTGTATTTAAAATATATCTTTTCATATATATACGTATATATCGTTAGGTATTAGACTTCTCTATTTACTTGAGTGACAGTAATGTGCTAGCAAATTCATACTGCTTGTGTGTTAGTACTATATTTCCTTGCTAGAAACACTGTGCTCACTCATTGTCCACTAAGATAAGATTAGGTGTCGATGGTAACAGACTAGGGAGTCAATAAGACTGACAATGTACGTTAGACATTCAGACACCTACGACTGCTTAACTGTACGACACACACATTCATCACATAACTTTCACTGCGTCCTTGGCATTCTCCAGATGTTTTGTTTGAGTTGATAAAATGTTATATTGTTATTCCACATAGGTAGACGAATGCTAAGGCATTCACACAGCCAGTGGCGTGCATTGAACCCCATCTACCCCAGCGCTGCTGGGGTTAATAACTTTGTACTAACATTTTCTTATTATTACTTAGAACGCTTTTTTTTTAAGTTTAAAGTACTGCGAACATCTAAGCGAAGCCAAGTACAGCTGTCTCGACAATCCGCTCGCACTACCGCAGTTCAGCTTCTCCAGCGAGCTGCGTTTCCTTGCCGACTCGAAAGAGAACTACCCCAGCGAAATTTAAGTCGCTTGGTTGACGCATGCACTTGAAGCTTCCGTGCCCTGGGAGCGGGGCGCGGCTGTGGGCCTTACCACGATAGAAATTTACGGCGACAGCCCAGCTAGCTTGGGTAAGGTATGTTAATTTTTGACACTCGAAGTGTTCAGCGCCACACACTGGAGACTACAAGAAAAATATCAACATGTTCACAGCACAGCCACTTGCACATGGTCTTGCTAATAAAAATAAAGCCAGTTTATGAAATCAATTGTAATATAGAAGAATACAGGCCTATTTTCTCACGGATTTCGGCATGTATAAAGTTTTTTCGAGCATGTGTAGGGTATGTTTTCTGGTAGCCACAGAAAAAAATATTTAGGTTGCCCAGCATGAACACACAGCTAAGCGCGAAGTGAAAGAATTTTGTATTTGGTCATGTGTGATGGTGGTATATAGTGCATTTTTGTAGTGTTCCTCCTGGATTATAGGTGAAGATTTCACGAGTTCTGTGGCATTCTTCATGAATATAACATGTGTTAACGTGTCTTAATGTGTTTCATGCGCGAGTGAGTGGTTGAAACTATTCTGAAAGACCTAACTCAGGTAGACCTTTCCACGAAAAATGTAGCCTCATAAAATGGTTATGTTAACTTTAGAGAGTGTAGTGGGTCTACGATTGCTTATATTAATAAAAAATACACTTTTGTAGCTGGAGTAACGAATGTGTTCACCGCACGCCACTGCATACAGCAATATCACCCTGAAGTTCCTCAAATTTAAATGTAATATATCTCTAAAATTAGATCAAGGATAGAGAAATCCCAAGCCGCACTCTTTTAGGATAAGAAAAGTTGATTGCATGAACACTTTCGTTTGAATTTCAAAATCATCCCGTCATATGTTACACCTCCAATCTCCTGTAGAGAGTAGAGATCGGATCCCTGATAGACACACATGTAAAATGACTCGATCCATTTGAAATGTGGGTTTATAGATTCAAATTGTGTATAAGCTGGATTGGCAAAGTGAGAAATGTGCAGGTACTGAGACGCATGAAAAAATCAAGGGAAACTGAAAAAAAAAGGTCAAGAAGTGGAATCTTGAGTATTTTTCACGTCATCGTGTAGGGTATTGAAGGCAAACGAGGTTCCAATAAAAGAAGAGCATCGTACCTAAGGAATCTGAAGTACTGGTATGGAAAATCTACATTCGAACTGTTTCGTGCAATGTATGGCAAATTATATCAGTCACCAACGTTCACTAAGCAGATGTACACTGTGGGCAGGGGAAGCCGCTTAGAGTCGATGAAGACGGATATGAAGGAGAAATGAATACCAACAATTTTTGCATGTGTTTATTAAAATGTCTATCGTAGGGATATTTTAAATGTGACTGTTCAAAGGATTCCGTTTGTGATGTTTGGGACATCACTGAATGTTTTTAATTATTGAACTATATATTTACACTAGATAGGTCATTTTAAATTAATACGTATATATATAGGGCTTTTATCATCCATTTCAATCATCATTTCATTTCTTTGTATCGTGGCTATAACGTATTCTGAACGAACAAATTATTGGGTAAAGTATTTCAACATCACGCATATTTATAACTTGCAGTAAATTTTCCAATAGCCGTTGTGAGGTGACCAGAGTCAGCAGGCTAATTTCAGCCCAGTTCCAAGAAAAGTACGTCATCGAGGTTACGAGAGATATTACCCTCTCCACCTCATGAAAAGACAGTTAATACATTATTAACACCCACTTTTCAAACTCAGCTTCGAGACGCTTTATTTCAGCGGGAAAGTTCAGCCTATGTGAATGAACGTAATGAAGCAACGTGATGGATGCACAGCTATACAAGGGAGAAGGGATGAGACCTCGAATCTTACTGGACCATGTGATATGGCTGATGGAAGGAGACTTTTGAACCAATATATACCACCGACAAGGGCTGGAGAGGAGACTAACATTCTCATTCAGACTCACATTCAGATTCTCATTCGGAGATTCGGACATTCTGATTCTGATTCTCACGCTTGGAAGATACTCTTACTACGATTCTACGTCTACACATCGGAGAAGATTTTAACTTAGATCACTTCGCATCTGAGTATATTCTACTCAAAAGTTACCCTCATTGGGACTTGTTATCTCAGTGACGAGAGGTAGTCAACGGGAGACCGGTTCTGACTGGTATAGGGGAGGAGAGCTTTTATTATGAGTTTAGCTACGCTACTGTTCCGTAATACGGAAGAATACGAAGGTATTCTCTCCACGAACATAACCCATGGTGGTTTTGCACTTAAAATTAGGACTCATTACGACTTTATGTAAGGAGTACAATAGGAAGTGTTAAAGACAGGAAATGTGGATGTAGGACTGGAACCCAACAACAGATGAGGCAGCCTGTACGAGAGATCCACCCATCTTCAGCTTCAAGACAACAGAGTCTACATTTGGTGAGCTTATGGCATAAGTTACTGCAAGTCTTCGCGCAACAGTTCATTTTCTTAAAGTTAAATTCATTCACTTTTTCTTTTGCTTCCGTAAGTTCAGATTTCGTTAATACGCCGTTACGTCACGTTTTCATCTTAATAAATAGCTGTTTTAATTTGTATTTTATGAAATGATTATTAATGATCCTTAAATTCCAAGTTAGTGTACTTAATGATTTGTGTTCCGTTCACCCCACCCCTGGGAGTTTTTGAGTCTCATTACGTATTTTTATTATTATTATTATTAATTATCTACTTTTGTTTTCAAGCCATAAGCTTGAAGACTGGCGCCCTTGGGATACTGTTTCTGGAGAAACAATGACATATCATTTATTTATTTTAATATTAAAGTGACCCGCCACGTTATAAATTTGTCATACATCTGTGGGCAAAGTGGGCACGTCACACGTTTACAAAATATACCAAATTGTGCAAATTGTTTTATATTTCGTTAATATTCATCCACTCCTACCCCTACCAAATAGACGGCATAACAGACCAACAAACTGTGGAGTGCTTACGCATTGAGTATTGTATCACTTTGTGGTTGTCTGGTATTACACGTTGCTGAAAGCTGGGAGGTGCTATATCTCAGACTTTCCATAATTTATGATATAGTGGATTAATTCTGACAACGAAGTGCGGCATACTATAACGCGCTTCTTATTAAATGTTCATAAACCATGGAAAAGGACAGGCAAAACAATATGACTACGACAGGCATATCAAGACGAGTTATCTGGCCTTTTTTTTGCTAGTTGCTTTACGTCGCACCGACACAGATAAGTCTTTTGGCGACTATGGGACAGGAAAGGGCTAGGAGTGGGAAGGAAGCGGCCGTGGCCTTAATTAAGGTACAGCCCCAGCATTTGCCTGGTGTGAAAATGGGAAACCACGGAAAACGAATGCTGTGGAGCAGCACGTGTCCTCTAGTATTAAATTTAAATTTCAATAAAATACATGCATCATCTTATTTTGCCTGCATTTGAACAAGTGCGCAAACCGGCATGCGCTCTGGCGGCGCTTGTCTGAGTGTGTATCTCAGATCTCACGGGCACCACCTACACTTAACTCACACACATACTGCCAAAACACAATCATAACGAAAGTACCAAAACACATACATGTTAAAAACTCATTAGACTGATTAAAACACTACTGAATAAAAACATAATTATAAAATTATAATAATTATTATAAAAATTACACAAAACCGCTACGGGTAGTTAAGCTACATTGGGCGTGTTCACTCTGACAAACGTCCGCACCCTCACCTACAGCCCGAAGTAGGAGCGCGGATTAGCGCACCGCTATCGATAGGTCACAAACCACCTATCTCTCTGGAGATAGGTGAAACATACAGATCCCACGGTCCGCCCAAAAAGTCACTGTGTAGAATATTTATAGAAGATTGTTTGGCTTAGGTTTCTGCATGTTAAGAGTTTTGGAAATGGCAGTGGCCATGTAACGCACAGCTTATATTTCATCTAGCAGAGTGCAGGATATAACCAGCTCAACAGCAGACGGCAAGAACGGTGCAGACAACATCCCGCGCTAACAATTTAGCGATTTTGTCGCTGTATCTGACGACTATTAAATATTGTAAAGTCCTTTCTTGTTAAAACAGGCATTTAGCCACTTTTAAAAAACTCGTATTAGCAAAAGAAATAACTCTTCCTCTATCTGTAATGTAACAATCTGGGATTTTGCAAGAAATTTCTGCGTGTTCCGTTAATGGAAACTGGCAACATGGTTACCTTTAACTACCAGAATGCAAGCACAAAATATCAGATCTGCTAACCTTCCTGCTATTTACTTTATGTGTTTTTGAATAGCATTGTTAATTTATTTTTGGGTCAATGTATTGACGCGTGAACGTAGCAGCTACTTGGTTGGACAATTCTGAGTAAACGTTCGAGACCAAAAGGCTTCCCATTTGATACAGACTATAGATGATTAAGTGCAGCACGCTTGTTCCTTATGGATGTGATTACCTGTCAACAGCAGAAACCACACATTAAGTTCATGGAACTGATAACTACTACTTTCGCTACCTCCGAAAGTAAATCTGTTTGTTAGTAGTCAGCCCACATGCTGGTTGGATCCTCAGATAAAAAAACGTATAGCAGTGCCAAACTGAGCTTTACTAGACAAGATGAGCAATGAGGTAGTTTGCCATTGCTTTCCTCTCTAGACCACAAAGCGCTATTAACCCTATCAATAGCACCAACCATAACACTCAGGTGCACCGAGCTCGATAGCTGTAGTCACTCAAGTGCGGCCAGTATCCAGTATTCGGGAGATAGTGGGTTCGAACCCCACTGACGGCAGCCCTAAAGATGGTTTTCCGTTGTTTCCCATTTTCACACCAGACAAATGCTGGGGATGTACCTTAATTAAGGCCACGGCCGCTTCCTTCCTTCCCAGTCCTAGCTCTTTCCTGCCCCATCGTCGCCATAGACCTATCTGTGTAGGTGCGACGTATAGCAACTTGTAAAAAAAAAAAAAAAAAAAAAACACTCAGATGCACTAGTCGTGACCGGAATACAATTACTAAGCACCACTCATACCGCAGCAGCTTCCATATTTTCACAGCCATAAGTTATACTGAGACTTCTGTGGAACCTACATTTTGCTGAAAAAGTACTACATCATTCAGAAAATGGTAGTAGGTGATTTTATGTTTGATAAAAGAAATAGAACATATTGCTCAAGGCGAAGAGGCTGAAATACAGTAACATTCAAATCCAATGAGTGGAAAATTAAGACAAGAAATTAAAATTAGAATATGTACTGCTACAAGGAGCGTAATTAGGTTAGTTGCTTCTTACTCCGAAGACTGAAGTTCGAATCCCGGTCAATCCTGCATGAAGTTTTCATCTCAAAATTCACGTTACATAAAAGTATTGTGTTTTTTCAGCATACCTTCACGATACCTACAGTATGATGCCTTGCAAATATCATTCTCTCTTATCCCGTATGACCGCGGTACTACACTCCCGTTTGCCCCGTATTTGATCATGATATGAGCACAGTGACAGATCCTCCGGGGCTCAGGCGGCAGCGTGCCAGCCTCTCACCGTTGGGTTCAGTGGTTCAAAACCCGATCACTCCATGTGAGGTTTGTGCTGGACAAAGTGGAGGCGGGGCATGTTTTTCTCCTTTCCCTGGCACCTTTGTTTCCAGCAAAACTCTCTAATGTCATTTCATTTCATCTGCCAGTCATAAATCATTGCCCCAGAGGAGTGCGGCAGGCTCCGGCAGCCGGCACAATTGTTATGGGTTTTATGGCGACGATGGGAGAGAAAAGGCCTAGGAATGGGAAGGAAGCGGCCATGGCCTTTATTAAGGTTCAACCCCTGGTGTGAAAATGGGAAACCACGGAAAACCGTCTTCAGGGCTACCGACAGTGGGGTTCGAACCTACTATCTTCCGGATGCGAGCTCACAGCTGCGCGCACCTAACCACACGGCCAACTCGCCCGGTCATTTCATTCCTGACCCGGTCGAATGACTGGTAAAAAGGCTGACGATTTTCAGTGTATTATGAGCACAGTGACTTCGCTGCTAGTTTACCACCCACCCAGATGGCTGAGGCTTGAATCCAGTCGATTCTGAGCTGGAATTTTCAACTGAAGAATCACACGGAGTTACGAAGAGCATCCGGCCTATGATGGCTCCAGAAACCTGGAATAATCAGAAGAAAAATTACAATAATATGCTTTTCTAAAACGTGCCTAATTAGGTCATCGGCCAAAACTAAAAAGTGCCGGACTTTTGAAGCATTTTAAAAATGAGTTTTACTGGCGAGTTTGCTTGTGTTGAAGGGACAAGCAGCCAGACGAACGAGAATGAAGGCTGAGAAATCGTTCGCATGTTATTCTTGATATCATGCCGGCAGTGACCGGAAGCTAGAACTCTTGTTTCCTGACACCTTACGATCGGCCCGACCTAACGTGAGGCCTGTCACACGGCTCACAATCACGTAGGGTTATAACGATGGTCCACGCACACGCATTTTGCATGCGTGCCCTGACGTGACAAATATTCTCCTTCTCTTGTGTGTCTTTAAGACATTACGCTGAGTCATTCGCTCAGTCACGATACGAGTACACGATCGTAGAGTAATGGATATTGTCATTACACGCGGTGCCGTTCTCCCTTCGTTTTTTATTTCTTACTTTTATCTTTTTCTGTTAGCGGCCTTATT
Organism: Anabrus simplex; assembly: GCF_040414725.1. Classification (NCBI taxonomy): domain Eukaryota; kingdom Metazoa; phylum Arthropoda; class Insecta; order Orthoptera; family Tettigoniidae; genus Anabrus; species Anabrus simplex. The sequence continues at coordinate 289,847,816 of NC_090269.1, forward strand.
ACTTTGAGTAACATTTGAGCCGGGCTCAATGGCAGAGTTGGCTAGTACTTTTCCACATGTTCCCAAGATAGATGGGCTGAGTGGCTCAGAAGGTGCTCAGATACACCAGGGTCGTGTCGGTAGATTTAAAACCACGTCAAGGAGCTCTGCGGAACAAAATTTAGGGCATATCGGCGTCTGTGAAGACCGCAAAAGTTATTAGAGGAGTGCAAATCGATTATTATTATTATTATTATTATTATTATTATTATTATTATTATTATTATTATTATTATTATTATAACAATAATAATAATAAATGTTCGGGGATTTCCGTGGCTCACAGAGGAATAGGAAGCGCGTGGTTTTAGTATAACAAATTTGGAAATGTTATTAATTTTATTTCAATAGAACTACAAAGAACAATTGACAATGTTAACAACGATCTCGTCAAGGTCAAAGGAAGTCGTTTAATTACATGTTGTAGAACATAATTGCTCACAGTAGTTTGCTCCGAACAGGTACACTTTATAGGAGTATCATCTCCAAATTACAAGAGTCTAGCCTCAAACAGGCAATCAGTTGCGTTTAATACACTTAATTATACTCGGCAACCGATAGGGTGACCCCACATAGAATTGTTCATATACGGTTACCAAAATTAAGGCACAGTTATCTTAAAGAATAAACAGGGCATAATTACCCATACTACAAGGCCTTAGGAATAAAAAGAAAATGTTGCACATAACAGGCCATCAACAAACGGCACGGAGGTGAAACAGAGTATTTAAGTGGGCTTAAGGCCCAATAACGCGGAGGCTAATCCCATACTGAAAAGGGTGACCAAAGGACGAACATTTAAAGCCAAGACAAGATTTTCAAAATTTGATGTTGAATACTTTAGTCATCCAATTCAAAAGTTGAAGGGGAGAAGACAGAGGGTCAACACTCGCGTTCCCTTACATTACATATTTCCCCGTAGGGAATAGTGCTAGAGTCCGAAGACTGCGCAGAAGGTTCTACATTTAAACCACCAGAATATAAAATTACATTAATAAACGGCTGAAACCTTCCCCTAGAACTAGCCGCAGGTACGGTCACATGCTTAGGTAAATTCTGCAATTACATTGTATCGCTGAATCTTCTTCAAGCAGGCCGCGCCCCTGCCTCCCTAGCCCTCTATGGCCTCCGTCAAGTCTCACTCTCAAACACTGGAGAAATTCAGTCCAGACGGCCCTCAAGTGCTCTGCTTATATAGTTCCAGATTAAATTAAACTCCATTACCCTGATAGGCTGACTTCCCATACACCTCCCCGGGATTTGATTGGCTAGAGAACATGTTTACAAGCATATGATAGACGGATTACAATAGAGGAGGAAACAGCTGAAGTGTTGACAACTTCGGTACATTAAAAAAATTCAAAAAAATGTATCCAACTGCCAAAATAAACATTTCTATTTTCAGTAGTTTGTGTCTAGTCATAAAAGTGCGCTAACAAATCGATGGTAAAGCCTTCTAACCGTCGAAGGAGAAAGTTTTTGGAAGTTTAAAAGTTCTTGTACGTTGGGATAGATGGCCGTAAAGAAGGCGTGCAGTTTAAATAGCCGGGCAAGGTATATCCCTGGTATAATAATAATAATAATAATAATAATAATAATAATAATAATAATAATAATCTATTTTGCAACTAATACTCTAACCTCTTCTGCTCATTTACGACTGACCTTGAAATAATTGAAATTCGCATCTAACTACGTTCCTACGCTCCCTTACTGCGGCTGCAGAGTGAGCTTCGGCTGGCTCGACGGCTCTGCCCTCCGACCGACCAACCGAGCAGAGGAGGGGTGGCCGCGGCTTCGCCGTGGCTCTACGCCTCTGTGTTCAGGAGACGGCGAGGCGCTGGTCCCCACCGTCGGTTGTCCTGAGAATGGCTTTCCGTGGTTTTCCATTCTCCTGCACTAAAGAGAATGCCAGGACAGCTCCTAGTGTAGGCCACGGCCACCAACCCTCACACCTTCTCCGCACATCTCCATCACTACAACAAATCTCCTGGCCTGAGAGACGGCGTCACCGTCTAGGGGGCCCGTTCAGGGGAGGAATGAAAATATTTTAGCAGTAGTAGTACGCTTCCTTAGGTCTCCTATGGCTCCTCTTACCCACCATAACCTGTCCATTAGCCTCTTACGCAATCCATTCTCAGTTCCAATGGTACCAATTAACTGCTAACTCCAAGAGGTAAATTGTCATCACGCCACAAGACGTGCTCAACATTCCTGTAAAATCGTAATAACATAGGCCTCTCATCCCAAGAGAGATATTTTCAGATTGCCTGGCTGAGTGGCTCAGACGATTGAGGCACTGGCCTTCTGACCCAAACTTGGCGGGTTCGATCCTGGCTCAGTACGGTGGGATATGCAAGCGCTCAAGTACGCCAGCTTCGTGCCAGTAAATTTGCGGACACGTAAAAGAAGTCATGCGGGACAAAATTATGGCACCTCGGAGTCTCTGAAAACCGTCAGAAGTAGTTGGTGTGATGTAAAAACGATATTATTATTATTATTATTATTATTATTATTATTATTATTATTATTATTATTATTATTATTATTATTATGCGAAATCAATGGTGTATGTCATTAAGATTTCCTTTTTTGTTTTCGTAACTTTAAACTTGACCACTTTAGGTACTTCGTCCTCAGTACAATATCGGTACCCAGCGTCTGATCGGTCTATTGTGACAACATATGAAGAGTATCGCTGCAATGCGCATTATGTTTGCTGAACGGAATCATGTAAGAGAAACAAGAAAACCGATCGCAGCCAAATCAGGTACGTAATCACGAAACAGCAGAGGCGTTACGGTGGCATAAAGGAAACACGGAAATTGAAATCATTTCAGAATTTGGTTTTACGAACATCGTGGAAAAAAATCTTCGGACAAAATACAGTACTATTTGATCCGCACATGTAATAGGATGAAAATGAAATGGTGTATGGCTTTTAGTGCCGAGAGTGTCCGAGGACATGTTCGGCCCGCCAGCTGCAGGTCTTTCGATTTGACTCCCGTAGGCGACCTGCGCGTCGTGATGAGGATGAAATAATGATGAAGACGACACATACACCCAGCCCCCCGTGGCAGCGAAATTAACCAATGGTTAAAATTCCTGACCCTGCCGGGAATCGAACCCGCGACCCCTGTGACCAAAAGCCAGTACTCTAACCATTTCGCCATGGAGCCGGTCATGTAATAGGATATTTTTTGATTATTCAACTTCATAGTAACTGAAGGAATAGATACAAGATGTATTATAGATAAAACATTTATAAAATGATTGGTTTTCCTGTTTAGAACTCCATCATACTGGAACTGAACTCAATCCGTCTAGCATTGTCATAAGCATAAGCGATAGTTGCTTAATTTGCAGAAACGGAATTCCATTGTTCTGAAAGTAACAACATATGTAGAAAAAATACGATTCAAAACAAAAATCACTTGTTACAGCTTATTTACACTAGGAAAAACACGGTGTGACATAATTTGACATTGAACCATGAAAGAGCCCATGAAAAACTACGCGAAACTGTTTACGATTCTCTTCGTAAAAGCCACTACGGCCCAGGATATTTAATTAATTAACTTATGTAGTTATTATGGCTTCTGTCAAGTGGCGAAGCTAGAGCGCCTGGTGTTCTCTTACACTCAACCACATTTTAGCACTGTTACCTACTGACACATTAGCCTATAATCTAATAGAGTTGCGTTATACTAACACCCACACTCTCACGCACAAGAAGTAATTTTAGCTCTATAAAAAACCAACCCCATGGCGCAACAGACCCGAAGGCCCATGGCCTACAAAGCGACCGCTGCTCAGCCCGAGGGCCTGCAGATAACGAGGTGTCGTGTGGTCAGCACGACGATTCCTCTCGGCCGTTATTCTTGGCTATCTAGACCGGGGGCGGCCATCTCACCGTCAGATGGCTCCTCAATTGTAATCACGTAATCTGAGTGGACCTCGACCAGCCCTCAAATCCTGGCCGGGAATCAAACCCGGGGCCTCCAGATAAGAGGCAGGCACGCTACCCCTACACTGCGGGGCCGGCTTATTTTAGTAGCATACTGTACATCAAGTAGGCCTAATATTGGTCAAATACACAAAAAGTCAATGACACCTCCGTACAGGCCATGAAGGCCCATGGAGGAGTGGAAGGTAAAGGCTTCCACCATTGTTAACCGCGGCACGTGATGGGGTAGAGTGGTTAGCTCTACGCCCGGCCGGCCGCCTTTGCCCCCAAGAATTAACCTGGTACTCATTGTTGGTGTAGGCTGAGTGAACCTCAGGGCCATATGCACCTCCGGAAGTGGAAATCTCGTTTCTTAAATGTTACGACTTCCTGACGGGGATTCGAACCCACATCCTTCCGGGCGAACCGGGCACGCCTTTACCGCCTCGGCCAGGCAGCCCCTGTCAAATACACGCGCACACAAACTAATTATACGTATTACACAACTATCAACTACTGTAGGTCTATAATCCAAGTGAAACACTCACAGGCCTTCGTCATTCACACGCTCAGTTGCGCAGGGTACACGTCAGTTGGTAGCGTTCAACAGAAAATATCTTAAGATATTTTGAATTTAGCTAATTAATCACTGTTCCTGGCATTGACTAGTCTGGAACCGGTCAGAGTAACAGAATTGTTATACGTAGAAGAATAATGAAGAAGAATAACAGAGCGAATGTTATAAATATGAAAGGAGGAGAGAAGGTGACATTTAGTAGAAATGTACTGAGACGAGTTGCTATGCAAGAGTTTTTGAACAACAGTGACGAACCCATGATTCGAATAAAAGAGGTCTTAGCAAAGAACGATATAACTGGTTATATCGATATAACCAGTTAAGAAATGAATACAAGGCAAAGAGCTTTGGTGGATTGTGGCAGAGCTTGAGGATTTAGAATTGGTCTCTTAAGCACTTTTATGACCCATCTTCTTCTTCTTAATCTGTTTATCCTCCAGGGTCGGTTTTTCCCTCGGACTAAGCGAGGGATCCCACCTCTACCGCCTCAAGGGCCGTGTCCTGGAGTTTCAGACTTTGGGTCGGGGGGTACAACTGGGGAGAATGACCAGTACCTCGCCCAGGCGGCCTCACCTGCTATGCTGAACAGGGGCCTTGTGGAGGGATGGGGCGATTGGATGGGACAGGCAAGGAAGAGGGAAGGAAGCGGCCGTGGCCTTAAGTTAGGTACCATCCCGGCATTTGCCTGGAGGAGAAGTGGGAAACCACGGAAAACCACTTCCAGGATGGCTGAGGTGGGAATCGAACCCACCTCTACTCAGTTGACCTCCCGAGGCCGAGTGGATCCCGTTCCAGCCCTCGTACAACTTTTCAAATTTCGTGGCAGAGCCGGGAATCGAACCCGGACCTCCGGGGGTGGCAGCTAATCACGCTAACCACTACACCACAGAGGCGGACTTTATGACCCATAATCGTCAATATTATATTCTCAGAAGACAACCATAATACCCGCCAACATGTGGTTGTCTTAGATGATGATGATCATCATCACCAGTCTCTCCCTATAGTGAAGAGTAGATCAAGAAATAAATTCAGGGCACTAAAAACGTTAGAGTAATCTACAAAAAATGATCAATAGGCTGTAACGGATTTTACCCTTTGCAATAAAGCTGATACCCGCATGCGAGCGTAGAGCGTGAGTTGGTGGGTTCGATCTCGACTAATCGCGGTGATACTTGAAGGGGCTCAAATACGCTAGCCTCGTGTTGGTAGATTTACCGGTATGCTAAAGAACTCCTGCAAAACAACATTTCTGCACCTCAGTGCCTCTAAAAGCGATAAAAATAGTTGGAAGTAAAACAAATAGCATTCAACTACATTATTTAGGATATATCATGAGGAACCGGAAAATATTATGTTTTACTACTGTTAATAGACGACCTAGAAGAAGAATAATGCTTTTGCTGAAGAACTTGAGAACATGGTTTAATATAAGTTTGGAAGGACATTTCAGATCATTTGTAGAGAAAGGGTGAGTTGTTGTTGAAGAAGGAAAAGAAGAATGGTGAGCTATTCGACACCCGCTCAGTTTGCTTATGCACTAACAGACATTCGTACATATAGTGCAATAAAACTTACAACCAAACGTGATTTTTTCTTCGTGCTACGGCCTCGTAACTGTACATTCGCGTTCGGGAGATTGTGGGTTCAAATTCCACAGCTAGAACTCCCGGCGATAGTTTTCCGTGCTTTCCCATTTGCACATCAGGAAAAATGCCAATGTTATACCTTAATTTAGAACACTGTACGTATCAGTATAACTAAGAAACAAGCAAAAATCTATTTAAAAAAAAGGACGCTGATCCTGTATTTCCGATTCACGGAGCGAGCTTGTGTGTTTGAACGACTGCCCGTTATTCACAGAACAGCTGTGTTGGAGTGATGACTGATTTCTGTAATTCATATTCCGCATCTTTCTCCTAAAGAATAGCTTTAACCCTTGTGCCTGAGCCTACATCCTCGCCTTGCATTACTCCCGCGGCCCTCATTCATCTCGCGAATCACGAGCCCATTTACGAGAAGGGGTCTCGCCCGGCGTGACGTCCGTGTTCCCCGTCGTTTCTTTGATACAGGATCCTGGCGTGCGGAAATCCACCTCTCACGCCCTGGAAACATTAGCGCCAGATTAAAAATAATCCTTGCTATCTATACAAGGGAGAGCTATTTTTCTAAAGCATTCACCTACATACTCATATATGTCTGTTGTTCTTGCTTCACATAAAAGGACTGAGACATCTTTGCCAACAGTTCTGTGCACTTACTACTGTAGGTGTAAGCGTGTGGATATAATCACATAAATCTGTGTTCCTAGGGACGGTTTTTATTGGCATTTCAATTATTTGAAGTTAATTTGCAATATAAGATATATTTCACTTCTGTTTAGTTGTGATTGCTGTTAAAATTGTTATTACAATTTTTTTTTTTTAAATTGCTTTACATTGCACTGACACAGATAGGTCTTATTGACGAAGGGATAGGAAAGTGCTATGAGTGGGAAGGGACTGACCTTGGCCTTAATTTAGGTACAGCCCCAACATTTGCCTGATAAGAAAGTGGGAAAACATGGAAAACCATCTTCAGTGCTGTTGACAGTGGGGCTCGAACTATCTCCCGAATACAAGCTCACAGCTAAGTGACCCAAAACGCACAGCCACTGCTCGGTATATTAGTGCATAATATAGTCAAATTAAACCACTTTATTTTCTTTTTTTCTGCAATTTGTTTTACGTCCCACTGACGCAGGTAGGCCATATGGCGACGATGGGATAGGAAAGGGATGGGAGTGTGAAGGAAACGACCGTGACCTTAATTGAGGTAGCGCCCCAGCATTTGCCTGGTGTTAAAATGTGAATCCACGGAAAGCAATTTTCTAGGCTGCGGACAGTGCGGTTCGAACCCACTATCTTCCCGATGCAAGCTCACAGCTGCGCGCCCCTTAACGCACGGGCAGCTCGACCGGTAATTTATACTACTGCTGCTACTCCTACTACTATTACTACTAATATTAGTACTACCACTACTAATAATAAGGAAAAGAAAAACTATCATTATTCCATAGGTTAATTTTCTAAAAATTATTTGCTAGCAACTATACATCGTTTTAGCTTCACATATTTGTTAACCTTTGCTTAATGCAAACATAGCCGTAACTACGCCAAATAAAACAAGGTAAATAAATAAATAAACAAATAAATAAATAAATAAATAAATAAATAAATAAATAAATAAATAAATAAATAAATAAATAAATAAAAAAATAAATAAATAATAAATAAATAAAAATAAACAAGGTAGCCATAGCGTGTACACTACATGGTAGGGCGGCTGAAATATTCCTCTCCAATAACTCAGAATAGTTAAAGATATCGAAAACGAGCTCCTACTTCCAGTAATGTTACCAAGGGGTTCATAATCGAAACTGCAGTACTTTTCCAGTGTGTCGATATCTGCTGATGTTTTAGAAATGTTTTTTCACTGTTTTCTACACCTAGCATTATGTACAATGGCACTGGAAATTCAACGATATGATTTTCAAAATCTGATAATTTTCTCTCGAGAAACGGAATATATTCAAATGTGCTCGTTTGTTAGTCGTGGACAGCCCTATTCAAATGGTTGTTCTCCCTTAAACGCTGTCACATATCCGATTCTCTTTCTTTATGCATTCATTTCATTTTCTTTTTCTTCTCCTTCTTTTTCCGCTTATTCTTTGCTTTCCACTTCATATTATTATTATTATTATTATTATTATTATTATTATTATTATTATTATTATTATTATTATTATTTCCATTTCTGTTCATTTCTGCATAGGTATTATATCTATATTGTATTTATGAAGCAGTACGTAGATATTTTATGTTCAAGCCAATTAGTTCAGTATAGTAGTGTAAGGATTAGTTTTTCCAGATAAAATAAATTATGTATCTGTCTACGCTGCCTTTGCTGGCAGGACCTAATGTTCACAGTGCACTATGTCTTCTGGTATGGGCTAGAGCAATTTTGTTACTTTCATAGATCTGTCTCTGTCTTATCCTTGGCTTTGACAATATGAAAGTGACTGAGGTATGAGCGATGCTAGTATTGCCAATCCTTCTGCAGCCAGTCCCTGCTATGAATGGTGTAAAAATGTTGTTCATAGTGTCGGGTGGTGCATGCATTTCAGTGGGCTTGGCAGACTGATATGTAATAGCAACTCTGGCTCGGCGAGGAAAGCAACGGGAAACTACATCACTCATTTCCCTAGTATGCCTCTTCAGTGATGCCTAGGCCATCTATGACAGCTGATGGCAGAGCTGTTGAGGATCCAACCAGCCTTAGGGCTGAAGACTGAACATACATACATACATCTGTCTACGACGCCATTACAGATTCTCAATTATACAATGTCACCTTAATGAAGTAACGGGCACAGTAGAGCCAGGGTCAGAAGACGACGACATAGCGCATGCTTTGGCCTCCTGGTTAGCAATTCATTTGAATAATTATCTGCAAGGTTCGAATTACGCAATCATGGGGTGAGGAGGCTAACACTGTATCACTGGTCCCTAGGGAGAGTTTATCAGGTATATAGCACATTATATAGCTGGCTGAGTGGTCAGCGTACTGGCCTTCGGTTCAGAGGTTCCCGGGTTCGATTCCCGGCCGGGTAGGGGATTTTAATCGGTTCTGATTAATTCTTCTGGCTCGGGAACTGGGTATATATGTCCGTCCCAACACTTTTCTAATCATATTCTGACAATTTACCACACTACCAACCACCACAGCAACACGCAATAGTGATAACATTCCTCGATATAGGGTTGGAGTAAGAAAGGGCATCCGCCCGTAAAACAGGGTCAAATCCACATTTGCGACGCGGTTCGCACCCACGACCCCACAGATGTGGGAAAAAGCTGTAGCAAAAGAATTAAAAAAATAAAATCATCATTATATACCACATCGTGTAAGTTATTTTATTACTCTTGACATTACAAGCCTAGAGAATTGTGTGTTAGTTGTGTGTCCATGAAAAAATCGAAAAGAATGATTTAATTCTGACTCCAGTAGGAGCTAATTCGTTTTCCTTTTCTTTTCTCTTATTCCGCTTCTCTGATATTTTCCTCTCTTTCTAACATATTAACCACGCCCTGGTCACGTGATTCAATCCACTTTCTAGTAAAATCTGCGTGTTGAAGCAGGTTACCCGTGGAGCACGCTATCTCGCGACAAGTACTACTATTGTTAGGCCTGAAGTTTCACCTTGAACAATTATGGTTATGGATGACAGCCGGATAGAAAACAGCACGTCAATCCGCAGTATGAGTTATCCAGGCGGGGTGAGATTAGCTGGGCTTGCATGACGAGAACGAAATCCCGAGGGATCATCTCCAAGAGGGGAAGAAAAGAGACCTTTCTATACCATGGAGAGATGACATCGTTTAGCAGGAATGTATGTCAACACAAACGTGATCATTAGTGAGTATTTTAACAAATAAACCGAGAGTAGCCTAAAATATTAGACTTTAGAAGTTTTAAGCGAGCATGGTTGTCAATATCGTAGCCACGGAACCTCCAGGTCTGCGTGGGTTCCGAACCACAGGGACGTCTCTTTTCATTAAAAACTTGCTTTGGCCGTGGTGCGAACCATGGCTGTCAGTAAGAAGCAAGTGACAATGCCACTAAGCTATAAGCTATCAGAACCTTCCTCCCACCCCTTCCCCCTTCTAGTCATGAGCATAGGCATTCACTCACTGGTTTCTGGAAGCAATTCCAGGACCACAAGCTCCGCTGCAATGCTGGTACATAAAATTTACCAAAGCTCTTTCTTGTAGTATAACCCGACATAGCGGTTAGTTCTGCGATTTTCTCCTCTCTTTTATTGGACTTGTACATTAGTTGCAGTTGTTCAAAATATTTTGGGCCTTCATGGATACATCGCCATGTCGACCGATAAGACGTACACCTGAGTACAAAAAATCCGGCCCATTACACTACGTGCGGTCCGGCCCAGCGGTGTAGGGGGCAACGCGTCCGCCTGTCACCCGGTGGCCCGGCGTTTGATTCCCGGCCGGGACAGGGGTTTTTACTTTTAAATTATTAATATCCCTGGCCTGGGGACTGGAGAAATTCCTTTCCTGACATTGAACACTCTACACTTCCCCAGTTCCACTTACACGCAGGTTCCTATCATGTGTTGAAAGTAGTGGCGAAAGTAGTGGCGAAAGATCTACAGAGGTTCGACGCCACGAACAAATGTTTCATTTCACAAATACTATCTGCGTCTGAAGAGAAGTCGCGGCAGCTTGTAGATACGGCACGAGTAACAGCTGCTACACTACAGTCTGTCTCACCATGTTTGAGAGTCGGAGAAAGCAATCGCAAGCACGTGTATTCTGAAGTACTTTCTTTCTTTCTTTCTTTCTTTCTTTCTTTCTTTCTTTCTTTCTTTCTTTCTTTATCTGTTTACCCTCCAGGTTTGGCTTTTTCTCTCGGACTCAGCGAGGGATCCCACCTCTACCGCCTCAAGGGCAGTGTCCTAGAGCTTCAGACTCTAGGTCGGGGGACACAACTGAGGAGGATGACCAGTGCACCGCCCAGGTGGCCTCACCTGCTATGATGAACAGGGTCCTTACCGGGGGATGAGAAAATGGGAAGGGATAGACGAGGAAAGGGGTGGAAGCCGCCGTGGCCTTAAGTTAGGTACCATCCCGGCATTTGCCTGGAGGAGAAGTAGGAAACCACGGAAAACCACTTCCAGGATGGCTGAGGAGGGAATAAAACCCACATCTACTCAGTTGACCTCCCGAAGCTGAGTGGACCCCATTCCACCCCTCGTACCACTTTTCAAACTTCGTGGCAGAGCCGGGAATCGAACCCGGACCTCCGGGCGTAGCAGCTCATCACACTAACCACTACACCTGAGAGGCGGACTGAAGTAGGCTACTTAATACCTGTTCAAAACATTTCTTTTTTGTTCATTACACTGTTTCGCCTAAGCAAACTGTTTTCATTTCCTATGCGGAGAACAATAAGCCGTTTACCCTTGCCGGAGGGAAATTTCAACCCACTCGATAATCCCCTAAGAAATCTATCTTTACTGGATGTTATAGTTTCATATTTCAAAATATTCATGTGTGCCCTGAATTTGAACACGGTTCAATAAGGAAATAAATAGATATACCCTATTCACGAAATTGCTTAATCTGACTTAAATACTTTTTTCCCCACAACACTATTTCATTCTTTTCAATACGGGCCCACTAGCGATTTCGAGACACGTAAGTGACTTTCATTATTTCAAAAGTCTGTGAAGAGTTGCACGCAAAATGTAGGCAATGTATCGTCACTGTTAACTGAAGCTAATATTTTATTAAAAGTTGGTATTTCATTTCTTAAAATGAAGTCGTGATTATTTTTGCGGATAACGTCTTTTGAAAAAACTATCGTATTTTTCATTTAGCTTTGTCGCTTTACGTGTTTTCTTAGAAGTAACGAGTTTCCTATGAACCATAGGTTCTTTCCTAGACTTAGAAATACCTGTACCGAGCTCGATAGCTGCAGTCGCTTAAGTGCGGCCAGTATCCAGTATTCGGGAGATAGTAGGTTCGAGCCCCACTGTCGGCAGTCCTAAAGGTAGTTTTCCGTGGTTTCCCATTTTCACACCAATCAAATGCTGGGACTGTACCTTAGTTAAGGCCAGGGCCGCTTCCCTCCCACTCCTAGCCATTTCCTATCCCATTGTCGCCGTAAGACCTATCTGTGTCGGTGCGACGTAAAGCCAATTGTAAAATAAATAAATAAATAAATAAATAAATAAATAAATAAATAAATAAATAAATAAATAAATAAATAAATACCTGTTACATCGGTCACTGCACGTTTTACTTCATCCAGAGTACTTCCAGGATTTTCTTGACGAAATTCGGAAAACACATTAAACACACCTCTTCTCTTCTCGCTACTCATTACTAGTTTTCCTTTTTTATGTTTAATCACAGACTGGTCTGGTTCACAAATGATTTAGGCCTACAATTATGGCACGTCTTTCTCTCTCTATTGCACACACACACACATACACACACGCGCGCGCACATATACTATACTGCACTCTCAACTAATTAAAACATGATAAACGTGTGTTATATTTATTCACAATAAACTTAGAACACGCAAACAAGGAAACTGGACACACGTTCTTGGGATCAGCAAACACTGAGCAACTGGGCTCAAAGAACAATGCTTGAGAAACGGATCGTCGTTTCGCGCAAAGTCTTCCGTCAAGTGACTTGCCCCCCTATGTCTGGGTGATATAACATATTTGTGTATACACATGGGAAGAATAGGGAATACTCAAATTATATTGCTAATAATGAGTGAAAGCAGCATGTGTTAGCCGTGTTATATTTCGTCCAAATTATGTAAGTTAAGCAACGTAAATTTTTTTGCAGATGTACATATAGGGAGTGCGTCCCTAAAACCAAACCTCGCATAGATTGCATACTCCGACTCTCAAACATAGTGAGACAGATTGTAAGCTACAATCATTACTCATGATGGACAGTACGAGCTCTCTGAAACAGATTGCATGTTCATTATTCAGTACTTGCAGTAAATGTGGCACTAAAACACAATTGCACTACCACTTTGCAACTTCACAACAGACCCTCAGTTCGCAAGAATCACAACGGACGGAACAGATGTTTATAGTCAGGCGTTGAGATATGAGATTGGTGCATGCGCAGAAGCCATGCTTACCCCTCGCATCCCTTACCCCGAATGCACGCCACTTCTCGTCAAACGATCATAGTAGGAAAGTTGATTAATTGGTTACGAAATGCCCAATACTCTGGCCGAGTTCAGCAGCTAGCTTGCCAGGTTCAATTCCTGTCTCAGACCGGTGGTATTTGAAGGTGTTCTAATAAGTCAGCCTCATGTCGGTAGATCTAATGGCATGTAAAAACTACCTGTGGGAGAATATTCCGACACCTCGGGGTCTCCATAAACAATACACATTAAGTTAGTGGGACATGAAACCAATGCTATTATAATTATTTTAATACCCCGTTCTCTCCAGCGCCTATCTCCTTTCGTCATCTTGCATGTATCTAGCAAAATGATTGACAAGTTACTTATATTCACGCAAAAGATGACCAGTTCATATCCCTTCCTCAAGGTCGAGTCTTGTAATCCTTTACTCCAACCATACCAAATTTCAATATGAGAGGCTATTTCTAACCTCTTGATTTAATATCGAACATCGTTCATTCATTCATCTTCATTTCTCAATATTTAATTCAAGCCAGTCATAGAGATAATCAGTAAGGGCTGTGTGAAGTCAAGTATTAGTCACCAAATATGCAAACTACAGAGATATACAGGGATATGGGTCCAATTTTCGGAACCCAAGTGTGCTTTCTCTCAGATATTAAAGTTATTTGGCTCCTCTTAATAGTTATAACTTGTAATTACTATATTCACTGATTATATCTATATTCCTTACTTGGGAACACATCAAATTCTCGCACCAGTAAGTAAAACTCTTTACTAGGACGTAGCAAATGAGGGGATGCATGGGAACGCATTCCCTCCTTCCTCCTCTGAAATCGACTTCTCCATTTGACGCATCCATGCTTTGCGGATGATAACCTAAATGATTTTGCACCTGATGATAACAATGAACTCGATCTCTATGTCCTTCCGTTTCTAAGATAGCAGGTTCGATCTCGGCTAAATTCTCTGAGACGCGAGAGTGTTCAAGTGAAGGGGCTGTGTGTCGTTGTATTCTGGCACATTAAAGAACGCATTCTTCTTCCCGGACCTTTTCCCCCTGTGGGTGAGGGCGGTAGAATAACACCCACGGTATCCCCTGCCTGTCGTAAGAGGCGACTAAAAGGGGCCTCAGGAGCTCTGAAATTTGGAGCGTGGGTTGGCGACCACGGGGCCCTCAGCTGAGTCCTGGCATTTCTCCCACTTACTTGTGCCAGGCTCCTCACTTTCATCTATCCTATCCGACCTCCCTCGGTCAACTCTTGTTCTTTTCTGAACCCGACGCTATTAGGTTTGCGAGGGCTAGGGAGTCTTTCAGTTTCATGCCCGTCGTGGCCCTTGTCTTTCTTTGGCTGATACCTTCATTCTTCGAAGTGTCGGGCACCTTCCATTTTTTCTCTCTGTTTAGTGTTATATAGAGGATGGTTGCCTAGTTGTACTTCCTCTTAAAACAATAATCACCAATGACCACCATCCCGGACCTTTCCCCAAGGGTTGGCAATACATCAACAACATCATCGGCAATTATCATTATTTTCATTTCCTCTCCTTGAATTGCGATACCTTTTTGGTTTCCCTTACCGCATCTTTAATGCAAAATATTGAAAAGTAGGACGGACGAACTGCAATCCTGCTTCTCTCCTTTCTGTATTGCCACTTCTCTTTCATTGGCCTCCATTCTTATTACTGTAGACTGATTCTTATAATGTTTGTAGATAATACTTCTCTCTCAATATTTAATCGATATCACCTTCATAATCTCAAATAGCTTAGCCCAATCAATATTACCAAATGTCTTTTTTAGATCTACGAATGATATGTAAAAGTTGGGCTGCCCTTAATTCTATCCTCTGAGATCAGGCGTAAAGTCCTGCATTTCATCCGAAGACAAACTACTCTTTTCCAATTCATCTCTCTATACTTCCGTAAATAATGTTTGTTGAAATTTTGCAAGCAAGAGATATCAAACACACAAGCCGTAGTTTTCACACTTACCAGCTCCTGCTTTATCGGGGATGGGAATAACAGCACATTTAGTAAAGTCGGATGGCACTTCTCCTTTATTATACACTTTCACACTAAATATAACAAACTCGTCATGTCAGCTTAGGTTCCTCAGCTCTCTTTCGAATTCTAACCTCAAAATTGCGTAATCCTTCCATCAGCATCAATAACCTCTTTTCTTTCCAGATCTTTACCATCTTCTTTCTTTCCTTCATGCAGTATTTGTTACGTCGAACCCGAAAATCTACCCGATAAAACGGAATTCGTCTGATAGTCACACAGGTGATGACTTTTATTATTTTCCATAAACTTAAAACTTTATTTACATGATTATTTCTCGTACAAAAACAAAAACTGTTCTCAAAACCAAAGAGTACAAAATCTGGTGTGTGCATTCCATTTAGTCTCTGGATGTAACATACCTCCCACCTTTTGGTTTTCTTTATTCCCGTTACCATAAAACCAAAATGAACCAATAAAATAATCTGACAGTCATTTCACCTTCACAGTTTAACAAGACAAGAACTTATCACAAAACTTAAGTCCTATATCGTGCAGGGAGTTTCACTAAACGTCCACTTTTCGTTTTCACTTCATCTTTTACAGCAGAAATAACACTTTCTTGCTCATTATCTCCATCACCTTCCACGTGTAAGGTATCCTGCGATGAAGTAATCTCCAATGGGTACAAACGTTGAATGAGCCTGATGATGTCCCGTCCAGCAGTCTGCACTCGAACCACTCGTGTGTTACCATCTTTACCAGGAAACATCTCAATCACTTTACCCAAAGGCCAATCGAGTCTTTTCCTTTGATCAGAGCCTACTAACACAATGTCACCAATCTTTAGCATCCTTCGACACTTTCCTTTAACTTGCGGATGTACTAAAAGGCTCAGGTAATCATCACGGAACCTTTTCCTCAATTCCTCCCGTAAACGCTGCGGGTACTTGGCCCGTCTTCTGAGATCAGTCTTGTCAAGGCAATCCAGATCAGGGACTCCAATCGACCGGTTGTCCTGCAGGAATATTGCAGGAGTCAGTGGCACTAAGTCGCTTGGATCCTCAGACAGGTACGTCAAAGGCCTAGAATTTACCACAGACTCCACATCGCATAAGACAGTCAAAGCCTCTTCGTAGGTGAGAGAGGCTCTTCCCAATGTCCTCTTCAACAACTTCTTGACCATTTGAATGATCCTCTCTCACCATCCACCCCACCAAGCAGCCGTGGGTGGAATGAATTTCCACTGGATCCTCCTTGAAGATGTTTCCTCTTCTACCTTATGCCAGTCCAAAGAGTCAAAGGAATTCACAGCTCCTGTGAAGTTGGTCCCATTGTCATTGTATATAACTCTGGGTCGTCCCCGCCTTGCAATAAATCGTCTAAGTCCTTGAAGAAATCCTTATGTGGAAAGGTTTAACACCAGATCAATATGTACAGCTCGATACACAGCACAAGTAAACAACAAAATCCAAGCTTCCCCTCCACCCCTTAAAATCAGCGGCCCAGCAAGATCAACCCCACTGACCTCGAAGACGGACGAATCTTTCACTCTATCTTCTGGCAATGGAGCAGGTTCTACATCAATTTTCTTTGACTCAAATCGTCGACATTTGACACATTTTGTGATCACCCTTCGTACTGTCTTCCGACCTCTTAAGATCTAGTATTCTTCCCTTAATATTCTAAGTAACACCCCAACACCCGCATGAGAATATTGTATGTGGTAGTCTCTGATTAGAATCTCTACAAGTTTGTGACTGGAAGGCAGAAGAATGGGATATTTAAAATTTTCCTCATCTTCTCTTTGAACAATTTTAGTCTTCAGCCTCAGAAGACCATCTTGGTCCACAAAGGTGCAAAGCGACTTCAGTCGTCGTCTTTCAGTTTCTTCCAGAACCCCTGTCTGGACAAGACGCATCAGCCTTCTCTCCGCCTGTGCTAGTTCTGAAGCAGAGAGATCAACCCCGCTTTCACAACTGCTACGTTTCAATGATTTTCCAACAAATCGCAGTATCCATCCTATGAGCCTGACAATTTGAAAAAACTTGGAAAATCTTCTAAAGTACCAGGCATCTCCATTCTCCGCTGAGGAATTGATCAGTGATGGAGATATTTTTCTTCTCTCTTGTTTGATGATGTCATCATCCACGTTGACTTCTGATGTCGGCCATTCCCCTTCTGCCAACTTCAACCAGTGGGGCCCCTCCCACCATTTGGAGTCTATCAGGACTTCTACGGAACAGCCTCGAGATGGAAGGTCAGCTGGATTCTGCTCCCCAGGAACATGCCTCCAGTCTTCTTGTCTCGTCAGAGATCTAATCTCCTTCACTCGATTGTTCACAAATACTCCCCACGACTCATCTCTCTTGATCCAATACAATGCCGCTGAAGAGTCCGTCCAATAAAACTCGGAGATGTTCAAGTTCAGACTTTCTCTGACCAAGTTTGCTAGTCGACTACCAATACAGCATGCCAGGAGCTCCAATCGCGGCATTGAAATTTCCTTCAGTGGTGAAACTCTTGTCTTTGCCATGACCAGCTGAACAGAAACAATCCCTTCAGTACCGGCACAGCTTCGTATGAAGACAGCTGCAGCATAAGCACTCCGACTGGCATCACAAAATGTATGTAAACTCCAGGTTTGTTCAGACCTGCTTACTACGAAATGTCTCGGTATTTTCACTTCAGAAAGTCGCCAAACTTCAGCTTCCCATTTTCTAAACTTCTCCTGTACATCCTCTGGCAATGGACCATCCCACCCTATCTTCGAATTTCAGCTATCCTGAATGAGAAGTTTAGGGAATAAGGTCAGAGCACATGAAAAACCAATGGGATCAAAAATCCTCTGAGCAGATGACAAGATTTTTCTTCGTGTAACACATCCAGTCTCATTTTGAGGCCTCACATCACAGTACAATACATCTTCTTCCTTGTCCCATAATAATCCAAGAACAGGAGAAATCTTCTCAAACGTATTCTCTTTTCCCCTTGAGGTGTATTCCCAGCCACGTAGTTCAAATCTGGCTCCTGAAAGTAGTTTCATAGATTTCTCAACAAATTGGGTCGTATCCTACTCTGTATGAAGGGATGTTACGCAGTTGTCGACATAGAATGAGCTTTTTAATAGTTGTGCTGTTTCTTGCAGTTCAGGAGGGCTGTTTTCTAAATGGAGATCAAGAACAGCACCCAACAAGAATGGACTACACGTGAGCCCAAATACAACTCGTCGATGTCGGAATATCTTGAATTTCTTCATGGAGGAATCCTCCCACCATAGGAATCTCAAGAAATCTCTGTCTAAAGGAGCAATAGAAATTTGCAGAAAGGCCCTTTTTATGTCCGAAATTACTCCAATTTCACGACGACGAAACCTGATCAGAATAGGTGGAATTTGTTCCAGCAGATTTGGTCCTTTCTCCAGGCACTCATTCAGAGATGGACTTTCCTTCCCCCTGCAAGAAGCATCAAATACGGGTCTTAACGGTGTGGTTGAATTTTCTTTGAATACACGTCTGTGAGGTAAATAGTGACATTTATTCTCAAGGTCTTGAAAGGGTACCTCTTCAATCACCCCTTCTTGAAGCCAATCCTGAAACACAACATTGTATTCCTGATACTTGTTGCTACTCAACAGTTTGTTAGTTGTCGTCCTGCACCTCTTCTCAGCAATTTCCAAATTGTCGCGGAGCTCCTCAGATACCTCATTCCATGGTAGATGGACTTCGTAATGGCCTTCCTCGTCGATTGAGACAGTCTTCTTAAAATGATCCAATGTAGCCATTTCTATTTCTTTCCTCGATGTCTTCTCAGCAGGATCTCTAATTCCCAGGGTGTCCAACTTCCATAAATCAGTGATTGCAGTGTTCAAAGTCAACATCGACGATACCACCATACTGGATGAGTCTGAGAGACTGTTCAGAGATAGCCTCCCCATAACAACCCACCCAAGTCGAGTCTCAACAGCCACTGGTCCACATTCCATGTTTTTTATTCTTCCAGTGAGAAGTGTTCCGTAGGTGTCCGCTCCTAAAAGAAGTTCAATTTCAGGCGTCCCTTCTCCAGAATCAGAGAGAAAGATTCTATTTTTTTCGAGTTCTTTCATCCAAGGACCACTTTGGATTCTAGGGACAGTACCACAAATAATCGGTTGATCCAATACAGGGATCTTACATGTGTACCTGCCATCTAAACTGCTCAACTGTATTTGATAATTAAAATATAGATACTCTTTTGATTCAGTTCCTCCAAACAGAGCATGAACCATGTTTTCAGATCCCGACGGTTCCAGTCCGGTGGTATCTACCAGTTTCTTTAATATGTATGATCGTTGTGATCCACTGTCTATGAGTGCTCTTACTACCCGATCCCCTTTTATTCCTGTGATCTTCACCAACAAGGTCTGCAGAAGAACATCCTGACTACAGTTTTGGTTACCCAAGGTAGCACTGGCACCTTCCTTTTCGTCTTGTGTTTCTTCCATATTTTCCTTGGAAATATTTGAAGGTAATGTTGGGCACATTAGAATAACATGTTTCTTTCCACAGAAGTGACACAGTACATTACCCTTACAGATCTTGGCAACATGACCAGGTTTCAAGCACTGAAAACAATACCCTGCTTTCATCAAAATATTCTTTCTTTCCACTAGAGTCATCTTCTGTGCCCTGAAGCACTCTTTGCTCTCATGAGATTTTCTGCAGAATACGCATACATTTCCAAGATCTTTAATGTCTCCTGTGAACAGACTACTAGCAGTGGCCATGTTTTCCACTTCGTTTAACCTAGGTTTCTGCTTTGTAGGCTTCTGATTTGCTGTATTAAATCCTCCTTGGGCAAGTGCTACCCTCTGTTCACCTTCCACTACATTCTTTAGGAATACAATCAGTTGCGAGAGTTTGTCACAGTATAAATCCTCGGTAGAGTCACTAACAGGGTGATGGACAGAATTTCTAAGCCATATTCTCAGCAGGTCTTCTGGTAGAGATGACTCAACTAACAGAAACAAGAATGCTGCGTACTTGTCAGCAGTCATGCCCAGAGATTCAAGGGATCGAAGGTGGGATTCTAAGCGATCATAGAGCTTTAGGAGAGTTAGTCTTTGTGTTGAAGAAACATTTTGAATCACAAGTCCAAGTAGTTCACGAACATAAAATTCTACGAGTAATTCTTCTTTTCCAAATCTACTTTTAAGGCACTGAACTGCACTATCATAATTTTTAGCTGTTGGAGGGAAACTAGTTACCACCTCCCTAGCTCTACTTCCTTCAACAGTACATTGGATCAAATATTGAAATTTATCTTCCTTTTCTATGTCTGAGTAGGCATGAATTCGACGAAACTGACTCCAAAACCCTAACCAGTCCCTAACCTCTCCGGAAAATTTTCGAAGTTCGATTTTCGGCTGTTTGAGCTTTTTCTGTGAGAAACCTACGAAACCATCACTCGATATTTGATTTCCTTCATTTGTACGTTGTGTTAATACAACACACTCCATTCTCTGACGAGCTTCATCTACTTTATCACGATATTCATTCACTTTGTCGTATTCATTTGTGTATCGTTCTTCGTCACTGTCGTCGAGAAGCACTTCTAATATTTTCTCATCGGCATCCTTGAGTTCATTTTCTAGTCGTTCTAGTTTAGTAAAATGCAATCTTACCTTGTTGGGGTCTGTTTCCGCCATCACCGCATCGTATGTTTTCGTGAACATCGCACGTATTGGTTTTCGCGATTTAGTCAACTTATCCATTTCAAATTACTGCTTTGTTCACGTCCTGTCACGGTCGCCACTAATGTTACGTCGAACCCGAAAATCTACACGATAAAACGGAATTCGTCTGATAGTCACACAGGTGATGACTTTTATTATTTTCCACAAACTTAAAACTTTATTTACATCGTTATTTCTCGTACAAAAACAAAAACTATTCTCAAAACCAAAGAGTACAAAATCTGGTGGGTGCATTCCATTTAGTCTCTGGATGTAACAGTATTGTTGAATAGGTCCCTGCCATCTTTATACCTTTTTTATAAGTGGTTTTCGATCTGAGGACTTAATATTCAAGCACTTCAAGAATTTCCTTGATTTTCCTATGTGCAGCATTTACTTTTCCCACAATACAACCTTCAACATCCTTGCACTTCTCTTCCAGCCGTTCTTCCTCAACAGTTTTACACTTTCTACCTACATCGTTCCTTAATCGCCCTCCACATTTCTTAAATATTTATACTTTTACGGTTCATCAATAAGGTCTAGTACCTCCTGAGTTGTCAACTGATCCTTACTTGTTCTTGCTGTTCTCCTTAACTCTCTTTCTGATTTTCCTATGTGCAGCATCTACCTTTCCCTGATTACAACCTACAACATCCTTGCACTTCTTTTCCAGCCGTTCTTCCTTAACAGTTTTGCAATTTCTACCTACATCGTTCTTTAGTAGCCCTCCTCATTTCTTGAATATATATACTTTCGCCGTTCATCAATAAGGCCTACTGTTTCCTGAGTTATCCACTGATCCTTACTTGATCTTGGTTTTTTTCCTTAACTCTTCTTCAGCAGCCGTAATGATCTAATTCTTCAGGACTGATCACTCTTCATCTATCGTGTTTTATTTAGTTCTTGTGCAACATGTTCCTTGAAACAAAATCCTCAACCTCTTTTAATTCAACTTGTCAAGATCCCATCTCTTTGCAGTCCTTCCTTTCCTCAACTTCAGACAGCATTTCATGACCCACAAGTTTTGGGAAGTTGTCTGCTTATGGCAAAGTCCTGCAATTAAACGGCTGATTTCTGAATATCTAATAATAATTGAGTCTATTTGATATATTCCTGTGTCTTCAGTTCATGTTGAGACTTTGAACCAAGTGTTAGCAAGGAATAAATTATATGTGCAGAATTTTATCATCCGACTTCCTTCTTCATTCCTTTCTTCTAGTCCAATTTACATAATATATTATCTTCCATTCCGTGACCTACCACTGCATTCCAGTCTTCCACCATCATTAGATACTCATTTTCTTTTACATTCAGTATTATGTTAAATCTTCAGTTGCTTTGTATATTCTTTGAATTTCTTCGTCTTAGGCTGAGTTCGTATGAGTAACTTACCTGTATGCTGGTACCGTGGTGTCCTTTGGCTTGGTTTCGCTTGGCTTAAGAACAAAAATCCGTTCACTATGCTGGTCATTATAACGTACCTATTGCCCCACTTCCATACCGTATTCATAATTAAACCAACACCTGCTTTTTCCCTATTTGAATTTGTAGTGATAATTCTGTAGTCGCCTGACCAGAAATTCTGTTCTTTCCAATGGGCTTTACGTACACCAACTACATCCAGCTTTGATGATGATGATGATGATGATAATGATGATATTTGTTGTTTAAAGGGGCCTAACACACATCTAACTTTAGTCCATCCATTATACTTTTCAGATTCTCTAATTTACAGTACTACAACAATTCAAATTTCTTACAATCCACACTCTGACATGCAGAAAGTCAGTATTCATCCTCCTGACGATCGCCTCCTCTGAATGGAGGAGTATTTTACTCCTGAACATTTTACCCTGGAGGAAACCATAATCGAGTTGTTTAATTTCAAAAGTGAATAAGTCACAAGTACAAAATATTTCAGGAGACATATTAAACACTCTAACTCCACTGCATGGAAGAAGTGAACTTGAAATTCTGGCAAGAATTTTGCACGATATAAGTGCATACATACCTCATACATAAATGACCATTAGTTCACAGTTTTGTAAATAATTGGGAATTTATTTCGGATGTATCTAATTTAGAAACAAGCGGAAAAAGCGTATCCCGTTTTGAAACAATATAAATACTTCTTAATAATTACCATTGTCAAAACATGAACATTTAGGTAGTAATGTAAAATGTAAGTTGCTGAACATTTTTTGCATTGAAATGCTATGTCCGTTCACATTTTCTGGTCATCACTAGCCTATACAACCAGATCAGTAACTTCTCACGCATTTGTACACATAGAATCTTGCTGAGTAGCATTTTCAGCAGTTTTCAATTATCTGGACTATATTCTTGTGGTACGACAAAGACTTCAGTGACAGCCAATCAGGACCAAAATATTTTTCGAGTAATGCTGAAACATGACGTACTTTCAACAGAGACATCTTAACACCTGTTGGTATTAGAGTAGGAGGTAGCATGTCTTCGACTGTCTTGTACATTTTGTAGACGTTCCTATAGCATCCAACGTTAAAATTGTCATGGACTTCTCGCTTAATAAGAACATCACTTCCATTGCTGTTCCTTTTAAATAGTCTAAAAATGTTTTGCAAGGATTACATTGAAAGTGCTACTGAGCAGGTACGCTGTCAAAACCAGCTGGTTAGAGGAAACAGCTGATAGTGGCCGGGAAAAGTTGAAGTGCAGTAGTATACCACGCAGTGCCTTCTTACCGATGTATCAGGTTTTTGCAAGTGAAATACTAACGTAGCTGGTTTTTAAACTAACCCCCAACTTCACCTGCTTGTAACAGCATGATGCATCTGAATACCTGCACTGCAGGATTATAGAGGACTACTTGGAGGGAACAAACCCAGCAACACCAACATTCTACAGAAAAAGTGTTGTAGCTGCTTTTGCAACTAAATGAATCATTATCACTACATCAATCAATGATACAGTGAGAGCCGAATGCCCTCGGGAATCACTGTTGTAGTTTGCGTCCAGTCGTGTAGCATTATCAACCTAGCTAAGCCATGTTAAGTATTATTACAAATTTACATCAGTCAAATTTAAAGACTGACTCCAGATTTCCATTAAGAGTTCGTTAATCAGATCTCACGGCAGATACCCATCCGACTGGTTGCACCTACGGCTCAGCGATATGCTAGATAGGAACACACGTCTGGCCACTGCGACAAGGTCACATGATCCACACGAGAGTACAGTACATACTACTGTACAGATAATTCCAAATGTTAGAACCTGATAGAAAATGTATAATTTTACCTTAAAGTCCCGACCCAAAAAGTGCAGGACTGTCTCATTGGCTTTACGTAACGTCAGGGGGTGAAAATCTGACTTAGAATGAAATGAAAGAAAGACGATTCAATACAATTTTATTTATAAGTGGTCGGTGATAACTACAGTAAGAGACGAATGGCATCGCTCTGGGCAACTGTCACGTCAATATATAAACAAAAAATAAAAATAAATAAATAAATAAATAAATAAATAAATAAATAAATAAATAAATAAATAAATAAATAAATAAATAAATAAATAAATAAATAAAATCCGATTAAATGATTTTATGTTTCCTGCTGTTTTGCTATTGATATTATTTTTTGTGAACGAACTTATCTGGCTGGTCAACTAGCGACATTATTAGATCCAGAATTGTTATGTAATATCAAGGTACAAAATATGTACATTAAAATGTTGTAAATATATGTGAAATCTAAAATAAAATTTACTAAAAATAGCTTTGACAAATCCGTCCGTCCGTTCTACAGGACCGATTTGCTTCACTTTTGTTTTATTCTCTCCGGAATTTCCCGCCGGTGAATTATGAGACACTGATAGGTCTCTATGCTCAGCCAGCTGTGAGTAATCAGAAAATCGGATTATTAAATGATCACTGCAATAATTGCAGGGAGAAGACTTACCCTAACCCGCAATGCATGCTGTACGTAGTAGGTTGCTAAGCGACTAACACCATACGTGGTTTTCCTTCTTAGTAATGTCAATGCATGCAGCCATGTTTGATTACTACCTGTCAAGCCAGAGAGTATACACTTCCTCTGATCACGGAAGAATACTTTTCCCTGCTAGATGCTCTGTGATACCTTTTCCAGCTTCCAAATATATTCAACAGATGGCATACTTCAAATATTTAAAAGTAATGTTTTTCACTGTAAATCGGAGAGTATATTACATAATGTATTGTTGTAGATAATTTCCTGTTGCCTTCATGCCCTGAAAATGAAACAAAAGAAATGTTGCTAAATAATGTTAATATGGATTTGTCTTCAAACCCATATTAAAAAACACAAATAGTGTTATTGTGATGCGCAGTCTGTCACCAAGTTCTTCACGATGTTCTCCATTGTGATGTTATGGCGCTGATCCGATAAAATTTTCTTGTAGGTTGAGGAGGACCGTTCAAGATCACAGAAAGTCACCGTTATTGGGTGAAATATCTTCTGTGGGCTCTTCTTTTCCACCACTAACGATCTAGCAAACAGATAGAGCTTGAAAAACCTAGATTTCCTTTCAAGTTTGTTAGAAACTCTGACCAATGGGAGACACCTAGCCATCCCGGACTCTGAGAAAGGATTAGTGCTGTTATATGCAGTTATGGTGCTCGGTCCTACTGATTTTCACAGACAAAGGGTTAGAAATCCCAACTTTGAAGGAATTTTAAAGCCAACTTTAGCAATTGAAATATATTCTGTATGAGATGAAATTCTCCAATTATTTTACTATAATCTGAAAATTAAACGAGCTGACACTTCTTTAAAACAATTACCTAGATATGTACAAAACTGTTACACTCTTCACATAATATGTAAAATATGTAATATTACTAAAAAAACAAAGACAAAGTCACCTCCGTACAGGCCATGGAGGCCCTTACAGGAGTGGAAGGTAAAGGCTTCCACCATTGTTAACCGCGGCTCGTGATGGGGTAGAGTGGTTAGCTCCACGCCCGGCCGGCTTTGCCCCCAGGAATTAACCTGGTACTTATTTTTGTTGTAGGCTGAGTGAACCTCAGGGCCATATGCACCTCCGGAAGTGGAAATCTCGTTTCTTAAATTTTACGACTTCCTGACGGGGATTCGAACCGAGCACGCCTTTACCGCCTCGGACAGGCAGACCCTATGTAATATTACTAGTAACATGTAAAAAAACCTAAAATGAAACACAGGCATAACCATACCAGAAACAAAATTCGCCGACATATTTCATATTCAGTTGTCTACAAGTAAAGGAATTGAGTATGTAATTATATAAGAATCCGGACCCTACCAATTATATAACCTGAGCATATGCCCAAGACATTTAGTATGTTTCTAAAGTTCTTACACTATGTAACTTCTGCCCTAATTATCCTAAATACGAGGGGCGAACTATATTGTTTTATACTTTATTTTTTTGTACATCCGGGTGTGGTTCACATTTCACTTTTTGGGTGGTGACGTGTAACTAGTGTCTTGTTTCACCGTTTGGTAACAGCACACGCACAGGGGCCAACGAATGCACTCGTCATAGCCATTTCATAACAACACTCTCAGCGTAGGAGCAGACAACATGGAAAGCAATCGTCAGGGACAGCGCTATACGTCTTCGTACCTATGGAAAGAAGGCAGAAATTCATCGGCGCTTGATGGCAGTCTGTGGAGAATATGCGCCGTCACGAAAAACAGTTTACAACTGGGTGGAAGATTGGAAAATAGGCGGACAAGGGAACCAGTTCTGGAAAGAATGTGACAGTGTCAACACCAGCAAACATTGTCCGGGTCGAACCGACCATCCAAGGAAACAAATGCATCACATTTACGGAAATGGAGGCAGCCACGGGAATTAGTTGAAACACCCTGCAGCGGATCGTGTACGGCCTCTTACAGTTGCAGAAGGTGTCATCCACATCGGTGTCCAGACTCTTGTCTGCAGACGAAAAGCAGAGGCGTGTGGACGTGTGCAGAGAACGCTTGCAACGCCATGATCAAGATACTGTACAGCCGACTTCATGGCTAGGCTTGTGCAAGGTGATGAGTAATGGCTTCATTATCATGAGCCACACACGAAACCACAATCGATGCAATGGAAGCATAGGGGCAGTCCACCGCCAAAGAAATGTCGAGCAGTACCACCAATTGGCAAGCGAATGGCGTCAGTGTTCTGGTCGCCGTTTTGCGGATTTTGCAGAACTGGACTCAGCTGTCAATGCGTGGGTACGCAGCACTCCGAAAGAATGGTTTCAGGAAACGTGCATACAGTTACAAAGATTATGTTGAGAAGGTGGACGTAAAACTGATGTGTAATATACTTCATTTGGGTAGAAAAAACAGAGTATAGAACAATGTAGTAAGCCCTTCATATATTGCTATAGTACTGTTATACCGGCCATAATATTCTCTATTCATTGATATATACATCATGGATCAGAATTCATATTCAAAAGTCGATAAGAAGCAAATTAGGAAGAGGCATTTGATAGGGTAGATAATGGAAGACTACTGGCAAAAGTGAATGCAATTGGACTAGAAAAAAGACTGACTGAATGGGTGGCTATATCTCTAGAAAACAGAACTCAGAGAATTAGAGTAGGCGAAGCTTTATCTGATCCTGTCATAATTAAGAGGGGAATTCCTCAAGGCAGTATTACTGGACCTTTATGTTTTCTTATATATATCAATGATATGTGAAAAAGAAGTGGAATCAGAGATAAGGCTGTTTGCAGATGATGTTATTCTGTACAGAGTAATAAATAAGTTACAAGATTGTGAGCGGCTGCAGGGTGACCTCGATAGTGTTGTGAGATGGACGGTGGACAATGGTATGATGATAAACGGGGTTAAAAGTCAGGATGTGAGTTTCACAAATATGAAAGTCCTCTCAGTTTTAATTACTGCGTTGATGGGGTGAAAGTTCCTTTTGGGGATCATTGTAAGTACCTAGGTGTTAACATAAGAAAAGATCTTCATTGGGATAATCACATAAATATGATTGTTAATAAAGTGTACAGATCTCTGCATATGGTTATGAGGGTATTTAGGGGTTGTAGTAAGGATGTAAAGGAGAGGCCATATAACTCTCTGGTAGGACCCCAACTAGAGTATGGTTCCAAGTTTATGGGACCCTCACCATGATTACTTGATTCAAGAACTGGAAAAAATCCAAAGAAAAGCAGCTCGATTTGTTCTGGGTGATTTCCGACAAAAGAGTAGAGTTACAAAAATGTTGCAAAGTTTGGGCTGGGAAGATTTGGGAGAAACGAGATGAGCTGCTCGATTAAATGGTATGTTCCGGGCTGCCAGAGGAGAGATGGTGTGGGAGGACATCAGTAGACGAATACGTTAGAGTGGTATCTTTAAAAGTAGGAAAGATCACAATATGAAGATACAGTTGGAATTCAAGAGGACAAATTGGGGCAAAAATTCGTTTTTAGGAAGGGGAGTTAAGGATTGGAATAACTTACCAAGGAAAATGTTCAATAATTTTCCAATTTCTTTGCGATCATTTAAGGAAAGGCTAGGAAAACAAGAGATAGTGAATCTGCCACCTGAGCGACTGCTCTAAATGCAGATTAGTAGTGATTGATTGATTGATTGATTGATTGATTGATTGATTGATTGATTGATTGATTGATTGATTGATTGATTGATTGATTGATTGATTGATTGATTGATTGATTGATTGATTGATTGATTGATTGATTGATTGAAAGTACACGTTTTAGACCCCGCATACATTTGTCCCCAAGAGTCATAGTACAATTGTGGTACCAGCTTTCCGGGCTTGGAGAGATCATTCTAATGATACCCCAAATGAGCTGTTGGAAATTTATATTTAGCCAGTCAAACTGCCAACAGTTCAAAACTTTGACCCACATTTTCAATGCTCACTGCCACTTTTTCACAAACTGTACCGGTATTTGCCATAATTTCTATAATATTCGTTATCCGTCGAGTACAATTACGTTTGTTGCCAGACAGTAGCACAATCAGAATGTCAAAATTAGCTGGTAGACCGCATATATTGCACTACTTCAGAAGATCTGTAAATCGGTATGCAAGGCCATACATTTCTTCTTCCCATTATTATAATTAGGCTATTATTATTATTATTATTATTATTATTATTATTATTATTATTATTATTATTATTATTATTATTTCGTGTGTTTCATAGGAGAAAAATAAAACTCAGTATGATGATAGCCAGCATCCGGAAAGAATAAGGATCAAGAAGTAGAAGATGAAGTGGAATATCACATGAACCTTGCTTGTTCTCATGAATCTGTCAAAGTGCTCTTTTATCTCAAGTAATAGTGTTGTATTGTTTATTGCGTTTACGCCTCCCTCACTCTTTCACTTGTGAACACTACCTAACCTTCCGTTTTTCTCATGGTGTGGCTTTTATAAACTCATTAGATAGTCCAAGCGATCCGCCCTCCCTGCATCTGAAGTAAAACTTCAAAAGTTATCTTTCTAATAACATTAACACTTTCATTTAAAATCTAAGCGTCATCTTTGTTGAATTTTCCTTTCATATCTTTATTTGAGTAATTAATTCTCTGTGCTTTGTTTAGCGTCTAGGCGGGGCTCCGGAAACAGACCGTAGCGTTAATTGAAACATGCGTGAGTGCAAGGGTATTCGAAGCGGAAGAATGGTTAGGGAGGATACATACTCAAGAAAGCAGTGAGAGAGTCGCGATGGATTGATATGATTTGTGAAAAAATTGGGATTTTTTTTTCATGTGACTGTTAATATTGTGATAATACCAAACCAAACCAAACCAAACTCCATGGCACTACAGCCCTTGAAGGGCCTTGGCCTACCAAGCGACCGCTACTCAGCCCGAAGGCCTTCAGATTACGAGGTGTCGTGTGGTCAGCACGACGAATCCTCTCGGCCGTTATTCTTGGCTTTCTAGACCGGGTCCGCCATCTCACCGTCAGATAGCTCCTCAATTCTAATCAAGTAGGCTGAGTGGACCTCGAACCAGCCCTCAGGTCCAGGTAAAAATCCCTGACCTGGCCGGGAATCGAACCCGGGGCCTCCGGGTAAGAGGCAAGCACGCTACCCCTACACCACGGGGCTGGCAGTATTGTGATAATAGTCAAGAGATATCCAGTATTACGGGAAATCCAAAGCAGAGGGAGATCCGACATGCATTGACCGCAACTCGAATCGTAGCTTCCTTGATGACAATACAGTGTTGAAGTCAGTAACTACCAAATCACTGGCAACGGTATTACTAGCATCACTCACACCTAATAATTCATCTCCCAATACCTGTAACGCATACAGAAGTGCATAAGCATTAAAGTCCCGTCAATCCGAAATCACTAATAGGTTTTGTTACCGTGTTTTTGTGGATCGCAGAGAGGTGAAAGAAGGTGTGGGCTGAATGCGTCTATCTACTATATCAAAGGTTAACTTAAAACTTTAAATAAACTTTTCACTTAGTGAAATAACAAGGTTACAGGTACAAGTGCTGAGCTTCTACCTCCAAATTTACTACAATGCAAATGTTGAGTTTAGTTGGACGAGGAGAGAATCTCCCAACTCAAGAGCACTTTGCTCCAAAGGTTACAAATACGGCCTTCCAAAGGCCCCACTCAATAGTACACAAAAACCAGAAATACATTACAATCTCTCCGAATTCAACAAAGGAGACTGGTTCCCGATTTCGTACAGCCTACTCAAGGCAACATTACACAAAAATCTTACAATTTCTGGCCTCTCTAGGTCCAACCTACAATTTACAATTTTTACACAGCGGTATCTATTACCCAAACTACTGTCCCTTCGTGGAAAGAAGAACAGGTTAAATTACTGGCCCGAAAACAAAATGTATGGAGGCGTACACTTGCGCTCTTAGAAAATTAAGTATAAAACCCTAATTGGGGTCACGGCTCGATGATGCAGAGGCTGATCTCAAGCTACTGAGGTGACTAGAATGAAGGTTAATTTAATGCTTTACAGAAAAGAGAAACAGTTCCAAAATCGTAGTCACCTCAAGATAAATTGAAGGGGAACTCAAGAGGGTAACGCACTCTCTATCCCCGATTTATAATTTAAGTCTTTATGAAATTTTACATTAGCCGAAAAAAGTTTGCGTTTTAGAAAACAGGTGGTTACATAGTTAGAAATTATAACCTTCCCCTCGTGTAAGTCTGCGGAGGTAGCTACAGAAATATAAAACTGGTTGCCATTGCCTGGGCTGGTGAACTGCCTGGCGAAGAATGAGACGTCCCGCCTCCTGACTTAACCCACACACTCAGTAAGACGACGATCAATAAGACAAGGTATCTTAAAAAGCCGCAGTTTATATACCCGAGGAGATGTGTCAAGAAGGTTCTGGACTAAATCCGGACACGCCCTCTCATTTTTATTGGCCAAATAAAAATGTACAAGAAGCCTATTTTTGGCTGAAAAATAATTACAGAAAATTTGTGATTGGCCAGATTCAAAAGCTGGCGGAATGAGAAGGAAGTGTTGCAAACCTTGAAATATAGAAATAAATGAAAGTTAGTTTAGTTGTGAAAACGTATAAACACAAAACTTCTTTAAGTCACTAATTCTTCTACCTTGCACCAGAGTGCATTACCTCAGCTTTTTGTAATGCCATCTATGGAGAAAGTTCAAACTTCTTGACGTAAACCAAAACAAAACAAATAAATCTAGTCAGTATAGGCAACTTCAAAATAACACATTGCTCAATAAATCAATGGTGACATCTTCTGGTCAATGTCCCAACTTCATGCATTCGTTTTGTTTGATAGATAGAGTTCCTTAACGCGCTTCTTTTAAACGTGCGGGGTTCAGGTGTACCTCCCGGTACAGTGTTTTTAGAAGGAAATTTGTGTTTAGGAATGGTTACTCCAGTGAAGTTCAACTTGTGGTATTACAGAAAATTATACTCGTAGTAGATGTTTTAAATTCGGGAAGTAAAGTGGACTGTATTGCTATTGACCTATCCAAGGCTTTCGGTAGGGTAGACCATGAGAGACTTCTGAAGAATATGAAATATTCGTTTAGATAAAGGAGTGACTGAATGGGCAGCTTCATTTCTAGTGAACACAACTCAGAGACTTGGAGTAGGTGGATCATTATCTGGTCCTGTAGTGATTAAGAAGGGGTTCCGCAAGGCAGTATTATAGAACTCATACAAACACATGTAAGTTATATGAGTAAGAAACTGAAATCGCAGATAAGGCTCTATAGAGTAATAAATCAGAGGGCGACTACAAAAGGCCTCGATAATGCTGTGAGATGGGCAGCAGACAATCATACGAAAGGAAACGAGGTGAAAAGACAGGTTGTAAATTTCACCAAGAGGAGAAGTCCTCTCAGTTTTAATTACTATGTTGAAGGGATGAAAGTACCTCATGGGGATCATTGTAAGTACCTAGATGTTAACATAAGGTAAGATCATCATTCAAGTGTCCGACTCGTTGGCTGATTGGTCAGCGTACTGGCCTTCGGTTCACAGGGTCCCGGGTTCGATACCCAGCCGGGTCGTGGATTTTAACCTTCATTGGTTAACTCCAATAGCTCGGGGGCTGGGTATTTGTGCTGTCCCCAACATCCCTGTAACTCACACACCACACAAACACTTTCTTCCATCACAATAGCACGCAGTCACGCACACACATGACAGATGCTGCCCTCCCTCATCGGAGGGTCTCCCTTACAAGGACTGCACTCAGCTAGAAATAGCCACACGAATGTATTTATCATTCAGGTTGCAAATATGGTTAAGAGGGTAATAAGCGTTGTAGTAAGGATGTAAAGGAGAGGGAGTAAAAGTCACTGGTAAGATCCCAATAACGGTATGATTACAGTGTAGGGGAGCCACACCCGGTTTACTTGATTCGAGAACCTGGAGAAGATCTTAAGGAAAGCAAACATGATTTGTCCTGGGTGATTTTGGAGATAAAGTGAAGTATTCTGAAAATGTTGTAAAATTTGTGCTGGGAAGACTTGGAGGTAAGGTGACGAGCTGTTCGACTAAGTGGTATGTTCTTATCTATCAGTGGAGAGATAATGTGGAATAGCATTGGAAAGACCATAATATGAAAATAAAGTTGGAATCCAAGAGGCCAAATAGGGAAAATATTCGTTTAGATGTAAACGAATTAAGGATTAGAATAATTTATCAAGCGTGTTCGATAAAATTCCTAATTTTTGAAATGATTTTAAGAAAAGACTAGGTAAAAAATTGATAGGGAAACTACCACCTGAGCAACAGATCAGAGGTGACTGATACAATGCGATAGGGATTGTTAGGATTGGCAAATGGAAATGGCGTATGGCTTTTAGTCCCGGGAGTGTCCGAGGACATGTTCGGCTTGCCAGGTGCAGGTCTTTTGATTTGACACCCGTAGGTGACCTGCGCGTCGTGATAAGGATGAAATGAAGAAGCCCCCGTGCCAGCGAAATTAAGCAATGATGGTTAAAATTCTCGACCCTGCCGGGAATCGAACCCGGTACACCTGTGACCAAAGGCCAGCACGTTAGCCATTTAGCCATGCAGCCGGACTAGTATTGGAAATTTTCGGATTATAAGAATTTTCTTCCGGAATCTATCGATGTTCCACAACTAGCAAAATTTTAGTATGATAACCAAGGAGGAATAACTGACTTTGTAAATGGAAATAATTAGTGACTGATATTTGTGAAGCATTGTGTAAGCAAAAACCATGGCACCCGATTAAATCTGAAAAAATATTTTACTTCGGTTTCTGCGTAAAAGTACTATGGCAGTACAAGGTGAGATGCTATTTTATATTGACTTCATACATGAGTAATAGAAATACAAATTATTTGCATTCAGAAAAGCAATTTTCATTTCATTCCAAATTCAAATCGTTACAGTTCGGTTTAACCGATTTTTTCGGATTATCCGGGTTCGGATTAGCGGGACCCCACTGTATATACAACATGTATTATAACTCATTTCTATAACATACATATAAATGCATAATATTTTGAAAATCAATCAAAATTCATGAAAGAAATACAATATTTTCTTAATTTCTATGCCCCTCATCCACTCATTGCTAACTATTGCTAACTATTGCTAAGCCAATTTCACATTGATTTGGTTCTTTGACTTCTCTAACAGATTTGATCAGATTTATATATTATTTTATGTTATTCTTTGACTGTCAACTGATGTTTCCTTTTCCAGTAATTTTGGTGCCATCTTTTCCGTTTACACGTTGTATTCAAAGACATGTAGGCCCTACTAGTCTCTTTGGAATTAAGATTTTATAGTCCTTTCCTCTTCTGCATTTTAAAAGATAGTGAAAAGGTAGGCTAATCAAAAATTTTCATCCTGTAATCCGCCTGTCTTTTCAAGGGCGAATGAATAAGAATAAGAATTTTTATTTTTTCTTACGGAGCCAGTTGTCCACAAAGGAACTCGTCGTGTGGCTGAGTTTATATTCAAGAAGTAGTCGGTCTGAACCTCAATGTCAGAAGCCCTGAAGATGATTTTCTGTGGTTTATCATCGTCAAGCCACATAAACATCGGAGTTCCCTTAAATAAGGCTATGACTGCTTTCTTCCCAGATCTTTGTCATCTCATTGTCACAGAAAACCTACCTGCGTTATTGTGACGTCAAACCACTAGGAAAGTAAGTTTTCACATAACATCCATCATTAGTAGGGAGCCCCTATTTTCACGAGTAATTTATTTTTTCCAATCCTTACAACTTAAACTGCATGATAGATGCAATAAAAATGTTCTTTAATATCAATCGTACGATTTGCGAGCGTTTTACTATCGCAACACATCATTAATTTTAGTAACCATTATTTTACATATGTTTATGTAATTTACAATTTCATACAATTATGGCCAAAATTTACAATGTAAACCACAACATGAGATACTGAAATTCATTCCTACGCTATCTAGTGATTTTATTATGTTTACTCGGTTGTTATTTAAAGGTTTTGGTGCCATGGGGCTATACTGGATGTTCAGATTTTATCTGAATATCTGAGACATTTATTTATTTATTTATTTATTTATTTATTTATTTATTTATTTATTTATTTATTTATTTATTTATTTATTTATTTATTTATTTATTTATTTTTGCGCATTTCAGTGTAACTCAGAATATATCAAGTGATGTTCAAAATTGTGTTCAGATGTTTTGAATATTTTCAAGACAGAGAGAGAGAGAGAGAGAGAGAGAGAGAGAGAGAGAGAAGGGGAGAGAGATTTATTAAAGAAATAAATCGTCGTCCTCCAATGAGGGTGACCGTTCAGATCCGGAATACAGCTAGGTTATTATTTCAATGGAGTTCAAAACATCAAAAAGTGGAAATTTAATTGTTAATGCTCTTTTTTCCATGGTTAGTGGGAGAGGAATGTTAATCACGTTCTCAGATATAGGTGGAAATGAATGATTTGTAGAGCATCCCTCAGTATCTCCATTATTATTTTTTTCTATTTCGGAGAATGGAACTTCCAAATTTTGTAGGAAGGTCTATGTCTGACTAGGGAGGGTGCCTCTTGCTCCGAATAGCATGCCTATGACAATCCACCGATCAACAACTATTTTATACTTTGCTTATAGGTAAGGCAAGCATGGAACATAAATAGCCTGATTTGGGTCTCTTTCACAGCGAATGGTGGGATCTAAGACCATTGCCTTACTGTCTTTTTGCTGATGGCTATGATGTCAGCCCTTCAATTAGAGTCAACGGTAGAGATGCAGTGAACCTCCCATCCGCGCTCAAGGCTTGAGCAATGGACATGGTGGTGGCGATGGTTGCGCATTAGCTCAGTTCTCCGGCAGAATCCCAGCACATGTCCAAGAGTTTCTATCTCGTCGCAGTCATTTTGGTGGCAACGGCTTGTGCTGAATGACCTACCGCAATCGATCTGACTGCGGTGATGTTGCATGACATCTTCACTGCGTTTATATATTCAGAATAGGACAGACGTGATTTATGAGTCATCCAGGAGTTTGCTTTCGGGCAGTCTGAATATAACACTACTCCCTTTCGTTTATGTGGTAACTGGCACTACGACTGAAAGGATCGATTCCTAATAATTTCTTGTATGCTCTATTTTATTACTTTCTAGTGACACTATAAAGGTTAATATCTGAGTAGCTAGGGGCCGATGACCTAGATGTTAGGCCCCTTTAAACAACAAGAATCATCATCATCAATATCTGGGCAAAATTAATATTAATGTAGTAAAGTGAGTTTTCTAACTTGAATCTACCCATTACCGTTATTGGTATTGTTACTATTAGGCTCATGTTAGCTGATATTTATTTTACGAATCATTAACAATTATTTAATGACTTTGTTTACTTCTTCACACCTTCCTGTCGTGTTCTTCGCCGCTTTTTAACCACCTTATAAGTTTTTACCGTTGATAATGAAGCACTTTCTCGAGTCCCTCATCACTGGTGACTATCCATGAACAAAAACATCCCTAACAAAGCCTGTCTGTTAAGTAAGAGGAATGATTCTACTGATACGAGAATAAATTCTCATTTCCTTTCGAATGATGTTTTGCTTCCTAAATATTTAAGACTTCGAATACTGAATTTAAGCTGCATGTTTTCGCATTGTTAGTAAATTTAACGACGACATCCTTAAAATATTCTCCTGGGGGAGAAAAAAGAGAAAATGCCATCCAATCAAAGTGATGTGTTCGACCCGGGCCACTTGCAGCCGACAAGATGCGCGCTCATTAAAACTGTGGTGGGGACTGAACTACCACTAAGCAACCCGCTAGGAAATGAGCGAAAGACAACCACAAATTGTTTATTCAACACCAGCCTCACGGATCATAAAACACAGTGAGTTCTTCACAAATTGCAAAAATTTTCGGTTACAAATTCACTTAATCTTCTTCTTCTTCTTCTTCTTACTCTGTTTACCCTACAGGGTTGGTTTTTCCCTCGGACTCAACGAGAGATCCCACCTCTACCGCCTCAAGGGCAGTGTCCTGGAGCGTGAGACTTTGAATACGGGGATACAACAGGGGAGAATGACCAGTACGTCGCCCAGGCGGCCTCACCTGCTATGCTGAACAGGGGCCTTGCTAGGGGATGGGAAGATTGGAAGGGATAGACAAAGAAGAGAGAAGGGAGCGGCCGTGGCCTTAAGTTAGTTACCATCCCGGCATTTGCCTGGAGGAGAAGTGGGAATCCACGGAAAACTTCGAGGATGGCTGAGGAGGGAATCGAACCCTCCTCTACTCAGTTGACCTCCCGCGGCTGAGTGGACCCCGTTCCAGCCCTCGTACCACTTTTCAAATTTCGTGGTAGAGCCGGGAATAGAACCCGGGCCTCCGGGGTGTGGCAGCTAATTACACTAACCACTACACCACAGAGGCGGACTTAACTAAATCTAAAGTTCTAATCTCTCTTTTGTCTCGATTTTGAATGCACATTTACAAGTGGAGTCTATAGCGTGGCGGAAACCAATTTTGTCGAACTTCAACGAGATTAATCTACAAGTGCAGATAATCAATACGGTGACTATTTGGGAATCCTCCCAAATGGGCTATAATTTTAGCGTTTCAATTTTCAAACAGCAGTTATAAGCCGCCGTATAAGATAGCACTCAGAGAAGTGTTCTATAACGTAAGGCGTACAAGTTCGAGACTGAAATAACTGACACAGTGGATTAAGGGTGATTCGGCCTTCTGTGATGTAAACGCTAAGCTCGGAAAACATTCCCCTGGTCGAGAATTTCATTTTTTAAGACAGGGCTTTCTGATGCTTGGTGCTTATCGCAACATCCTTGGCCAGGTCACCAGAAGTGAAAAGCATGAATAGCCAAACATTCTAACACAGTAAAATATTTGTCTAGAAAATTATATTTGAACTTGTAGTGAAACGCGAAATCTCAGTGTTCTAACTCACACTTCATTCAGAGGGAACAAATCAATTACAGTATTATAGCCTACATTACCATAAGGCGCTTTTCTTAAAAAAACTTCACTGTGTTCAAACTCCGCCGCCTATTACTCAAGATAGTTTTCATTGGAGAAGGAAAAGGCCGTTCCACATCAACTGACGAAACGGTAGAGTATTTAATATAGGGCAGTGTGGATAACTTAAGTCTACGATTAGTGAGAGATCACCTTTCAAATTCTGGAAAATTTTCTCGTACGTTCTAGAATCTTTGATTTCCACTTGCTCTTTTCACCGAGCAGCCGACTGGAAAGACACATTTATGTTCTGAGAAGTACCTCTAAAAGACAAAAATAGGATCAAACTCTTCTAAAATACAATAAAGGATAAAATACGAAAAATAGGCCAAGTCGCTGCAATTACCAAATATACGAAAACATGTTTATACCCCTATCACTATTTCTTACACCAACATAGTTAAGGAAACACAGTATTTTACCAAACATCTGAGCTCTATTTACGAAATTCATCCATAAAGTGCTCCATTAATTCAATTCCTGCAGAAAGAATCATCAATATACCATGAATCTGTTAATACAGAATGTCCGTTACGTTCAGACAATACTTAAGAGAAATGAAACCTAACCTCATCACGAGGGTGGGCAGCGGAAAGTTCCTATTTCGTATGCTTCAGTCAGACCAACCGTTCACGTGTAATTATGTAAAAATGTTGACATTACAAAAATCCAGGCAAACATTCCTGATGAATGAATCAAAGGATAGTTTGGAAACATTAGACAGAACGACGTTCAGCGTGGTGATTAAAGTTCCATTATGTTACCAACGATATCATAGAAATGAATGTGTCTATTAAGTGGACATTCTTTGAGAATTTCATGACACGAGGCTGACATATTTGAGCACCTTCAAATACCACCGGAGTGAGCGAGGATCGAACCTGCCAACTTGAGCTCAGAAGGCCAGCGCTCTATCGCTTGAGCTACTTAACCGGCCTATTTGTAATTAAATGGCACTCGGATTGAGATGGAAGAGACCATGGTGTATGTTTTAGGTAGTGATGGTGATGATAACTGTTTTAAGTGGAAGTCCAAATAAGCAACCAACCCCAGTATTTTAGATATTATCCTGGTATTTACCTGGAGTTTACGGGGGGGGGGGGGCGAAGACGTCGGAAAATAATTTCTAGGATGGCAGGGAATGGAATGTCAATTAGCTTCTCTACTCATTTACTTACTTATCTCAATTTGATTGTACCTCACACTAGCCTGAAGTTCATGGCACAGAAGGGAATCGAACTGAGGCCAGCTGGATGGAAAACTACTATATCAAACCCTGGGCTACAGAAAAATAGCGAGTGTAGACTCTGCAAACAAAAACACCCCTTTGCATTAATTACATTTGTGAGACTACAAATAGTCCCTCTAATTGTGCGCGCTGGTGCAAACATGGGGTTCTTAGCTCAGTCTGCTATTACTCGTACTACGAGTGCCAATATCCCCATTTTCATCTTTCATAGCCTATCTGACCTTACTTAGCCAAATTTCATTCTCTTCTGACCCCAACGGTATTAATTTTGCAAGGCACGGAGAGTCTTTCAATTCTCGTCTGCAACGGTCATATCCTTCCTTCATCTTTCTTTCTACGAGTAATAGCATCAATAGGAGATTCCTGTCTTGTTATACTTAATCAACGAACAATTTGAGTCCGTGGTTTGGACCGTGTAGCTGTTGACTTGCATTCGGTATATCGTGGGTTAGAACACTCTGGTGTTGAGGCTGTTCGACAGCCCTGAAGATCGTTTTACGTGATTTCCAATTTTCAAACCAGGCAAGTGCTGGGGCTGTATCTTTTTATTATTATTATTATTATTATTATTATTATTATTATTATTATTATTATTATTATTGTGCTTTTACGGCCGCACTGGACCACTGTAGCAATTTCTCTCCGGTCTTCTATGATGTTTTATGTTTTTTTCTTTTCTGATCTAGTATTTCTTCATTCTATCTGATCTTCGTTGTCGTTCTCCTGAAAATACGCTTTTAGTACTTTTTTTAATCACATTTTGGTAGGAATCTAACTTCACTATTCTTCAACTTATTTACTTTGTTTGATTTATTCTTTAAATCCTCCAGTGTTATGTCTGGATAAATCTAGACAGGTTGCTTTTGTATCCAAAGCCTTTCCAAAATTCTGTGTATTAAACTGTCTTGAGGTGTTCTCAACAGATGACCAAAGAATTATATTCTCTTCTTTTTTAAAAATACGTTATAGGTTGTATTTCCTGATATACTGCTGAATTTGGAATGATGCACCATTCTCCTTCTTTTTTGTACTTCTTATTAATGCATCTTCTTACTATTCTTCTTTCTATTTTTAAAATTTTGTCTATGTTATTCTTTTGCTTTAGTTTAAATAATATTTCACTTCCATAAGTTATTTCAGGTTTGACTACAGTGTTATAATGTTTCAATTTTGTATTTATTGACAAACATTTCTTGTTGTATGTAATTATGGTTACTTTTTGGGCTCTGGATAATTTATTTGTTCTCTCTGTCCAAGAATTTTTTTCTTTTAAATGGTATGTTATATAGTTTCTCCAAGGTATTTAAATTGTTTTACAATTACTACTTCCTTCCCACATATCAGAACACTGCTTATTAAAAGGGGATCTATTGCCATTATTTTAGTTTTTTCAAAGGAAATTGTTAATCCTATTTTTCCAGCAATAGTTTGGAGACTTGTGAATGGATTCCGAGCTTCATTAGAGTTATTGGCTAGTAGTGCCAAATCATCTGCAAATCCTAAGCAATTTTGGTTTATTTCATCTTTATTGTATCCAATTTTTATATTTTTGCTATTGACTTTATACCATTCTGTCATCAAGTATTCCAGAGTACAATTTAACAAGATAGTTTCTT
Source organism: Anabrus simplex (assembly GCF_040414725.1). Classification (NCBI taxonomy): domain Eukaryota; kingdom Metazoa; phylum Arthropoda; class Insecta; order Orthoptera; family Tettigoniidae; genus Anabrus; species Anabrus simplex. Next base: position 289,888,692 of record NC_090269.1, read on the forward strand.
TTCCAATCAGTGTCCGCTGGCGCATAAGGTCACAGGTTCACGTGCCCTCCCAATAATAATATTTTAATTTTTACTAAACAATACATTTTACACAGATGGCAGATTTTACTCTCATGAGGAAGATGACTACTACTTCTAACTGCGAAATCTGGCTTCATGATAGAGCGCAAAATCGTACATATCAGCTCCCGATCACAACCCCCATGTGCCATAGAGCAGACGGTTAAAAGTACTTGTCACCAAACGTTACCGCTGGCTATGTTTCTTGAGGAAGAGGCCTGCTGTAATGGGGGAGCCTCGGTTTCAAGCGGACTGTGCCCGTGAAGGTAGTTCAGCTACATATTTCTAGAACATTGGGACATCTGTGGTTTTAGAAGTAAGCCATTGATATTTTAATTTTATTCCGGCATTTGGTCTTAAATCCTCAGATAAACTCTAAAATGAACCGGATTTGCTGCAGAGACGTTACAATTGACTGATAATGTAATTATTTATGAGCTTGTCGGGGAAATATTTTTCTGATGGTTACATAAAGACTGTTGTTCAACTTAAGCCGTTGCCTATCAACCGCATAAACAATCCATGTAAAAGAGAAATTATAAATATTATGTTACAGCAATATGGGCAATATCAAAATAAAAATACGTCGTATAAATGTTTAAAAACAGTTTTTCCCAATTAGGGATTACACTTCTCCCCTGAAGTGATCCAAGGATATTCCAGCTAGTCAAAAAATACTGGAGATAGGCTGAATAATGCTTTCTGAGGGTGGAGGAACCATTGGCGCAGTGGCTTCGCTATTGGCTTTCTACTCATAGGCCAAGGTTCAAATTCATGTGGATCCTAAGTTGAAATTTTCATCTGAAAAGTCAGGTGGCGTCCAAAATTGAATCCATTTTTATAAAACTCCAGATAAACTTCAAAATGAATCAGAGTGGGTTCATTGACCCCAAAATAATTGAGATAAATTGCAGAGTGAGGAAGCTATAAACTGTAGTCTTAAAGGCAGTGTCCTCAGTGAATGATGAAAAATCTCGGCTGAGCTTGGCTGTCTGTTGATGTCGAGAGTGGCGTTCGGACCGCTTTTAACATGGTAGCTTTTTGGAGTAGGGAGTGAAATCGCGGGGCGAAGGGAGGGTTTTCCTCCCATCGATTTTATGTCAAAAGTTCCACTCACCGAGCTCGATAGCTGCAGTCGCTTAAGTGCGGTCAGTATCCAGTAATCGGGAGATAGTGGGTTCGAACCCCACTGTCGGCAGCCCTAAAGATGGTTTTCCGTGGTTTCCCATTTTCACACCAGGCACATGCTGGGGCTGTACCTTAATTAAGGTCACGGACGCTTCCTTCCCATTCCTAGGCCTTTCCTCTCCCATCGTCGCCAAAAGACCTATCTGTGTCGGTGCGACGTAAAGCAAATAACAAAAAAAAAAAAAAAAAAAAAAGAGAGAGGAAGTTCCGCTCCACTGAAATTTCCTGAAGGAGGGGAGGGGTTATCATTTCATTATAAAATAATGAGGAAAATGTAGAACTCATATATTACTGAAATAAATGTTTTTTTTTACTGTGCATATTTTCACGTAACATCAGTAATAAAAGGCGTCTAGTTCGAAGTGCCTACTGGTTGGTAATATTCTTATTGAACTGTGTAGTGACTAACGAAAAAATAAAATTGCCTACAAAAACTTTTCCAATGCCCGCCATTCTTTTTATAACAACAGAATTCAAACAAAAAGATTTAAAATTTACATTTTTCGGACGGAGAGGGTAATTTATATACCCCCTTCACCACCAGATACTGACTGACATAAGCACGAGTAGTTAAGCCCTATTGTCTTTCTCCCACTCCCCCACCATTTCTTTCTGATTTCGCACCCTGTTCTGGAGTAACATCCTTGAGATAAGAAATGAATTGTTAAGTTAAAGCCAAAAAGTAATGTACATAGGCCACACTCATCAATAACAGGGACCAGGACTGCAAACTGAGACACACTAAACCTCTCTTCCACCAAGCAGTACTGGTACAGGAACAGAAGAAGGTTACTCAAGATAAAAAGAGACCAATAAGAAAAGAAACAAGAAAGCAAGACAACAAACCAACAATCTACAGAAGGAACAAGAAAAACATGTTAAAGGAAAGAGATAATTCAAACGTAGGGGAACTAAGTATACAGGGAGAGTCACCTTTTGGAAAGCCAGTACATTGTGCTGGCTGGATGTGGCGAATGTTCACCACCTTTAGGAATCTTGATCATAACCAGCACGTGTATTTGAAAGAAAGGGGCCGATTGCCGAACAGCGTATAATTTTCAGATAGAACTGATGAAAGCAATAATAATTCAAGGCAATCTAGGGACAATAAGAAGGAATTGTACATCAAGAATACTTTTTTGGTGAATAACTGTCGAATATGTTTTATTTTACTTCTCAATAAAACACGTTCTTATTAAGATATACCTTGAGATAAATCTACGAAAAATACGAATGGTTTCTTTTCTTCTCTGCAAACCAGTGTACAGAGATTGAGATATAGTTGTGGTGGAAATAAAATGAAATAAAATGGAAGAATTTGTCTGTCTGTCTGTCTGTCTGTCTGTCCATAGGGTATTAATCTAACGTTCAGAATAATTCTATGAGATGATTGGAAGCAAAACTGAATTTATCGTCTGATTGTATGTTTGTTTGTTTGTTTGTTTGTTACCTCAATATAGGATAATAGCTGATGCAATTTACACGAAGCTTCGCATTTATACTACTGTTAGTCCAAATTAAGACGTAGGCTACAGTTTGTTTCGCTATATGAAACAGAACAGTGAGTTTTGAGGAATGTCAAACTATCGAAGTTGACAAAATGCTTTAATGGATTTTAGGTGAGGAACAAAACTCTTTAATGCCCACAAAGCCATGATTTAAGGTCCTAGAACAAACTGTTTTCGAAAATATGTTGCCCGCTGCATCTTAGTACAGCGCCACTCGATGATTTTGGGCGCTATATCTCCGGTGTAGTGGCTGAGTTCGACTGCTCTTCTACCAACGGGACTCGAACCGGCTAATAATGGTGTCAGACCATTTAGATTTGATGGTTTAACGTTCACGGCCATCACGCGGACAATAGCGCCGCCATATTGAGATACTATAATTGCCATGCCACTGGGTTAACAGTTAGTGTAATTCTGGACTCCGATGTGGCAACATGTCATGTGATGTGTCATTTGATTCCCCCCCACCTTCCAGTTCATCCTACAAATATATGGCAAAAAAATCCAATAGGCCTACTGAACATTTGAGAAAATTCTGGTGCGAAGAAATTATTTTTTAAAAAAATCCTTTCTTTTGCGATATGTCGTGACATACGGACAATAAATGACTTGAAAAATGATCGAAAACGCGTTTGAGAGCGAATTATCAGAATTCCAAAAATTTCCTAAAATCACCAAAGCCGGTATCGTTTTAAATTTAAGGCAGCCGAGCACAGTGAGGAGAGTTCTGCGCATCTTGCCCCCAGTCGAGCTCCTGTAGTAGACACATTTCAAAACCCATACTACCTAGATACTTCATTTCGACAGTACCTAACACGTGTTACATAAAAATTACGTTAAAGCTTGTGGCCCTGACCCCAACATAGTCCTGTTTTTGTTCCAACTTATCATCACTTAGGCATGTACTACAGTAAAACCTGTCCTCATCGCAAACCGAAGGGACCGGAATTTTTTTCCCGCTGTGTACAGGATTCCGCTACATAAAGATGATTTGATACAATGATGACTCTAATCACATTAGAGATGGCTGAAAAATAACGTAGCAGTTACTTTGTCACAGTTATATGCCTGTCTCTGTTACAGATGTATTGAGGACAATAAATAACAGGTTACCGTGTAACGACAACAGAATAACGTACTAGTGAAAACAGTAACTGGGAAGTGAGAACTGTCACTAGTAGCAGCTTACAGACACAGAATGTGACCTTCAGAGTTCATACAGTACGCATGTCTTCCAAGTGAGAGCGCTATCGTAGGAGATTGCTTAAAGTCAAATACCCTATGCTGTATGTTGTATGTTGGGTATTCAGCCCGAAGGCTGGTTTGATCCTCTGCTAGGCCAACAGCTGTCATAAATAGCCTAGGCGCCACTGAAGAGGCGTACTAGGGAAATGAGGAGTGAGGTAGTTTCCCATTGCTTTCCTCACCGAGCCAGCCGTTGCTATTACATAGCAGTCTGCCAAGCCCACTGAAATGCATGCACCTACTGACCCTAAGAACGATATTTTCACACCATTCATAATAGGGACTGGCTGCGTAAGCCATATTGTCAAAGCAAAGGGTGAGACTGAGACAGGTCAATGAAAGTAACAAATTTGATATAGCTCATACTAGAAGACATAGTGCACTGTAAACACTACATCTCGCCAGCAAAGGCATATATTCTATAGTCTATTTGTTTAAGTTGCTGCTGTCATCTGGTAACTAAAGTGTAAACTGTTATGATATATTCAACTGCTCAGGGGTAATCATTGATTCAAACATAACATTACTTCATTTTACTTAATCGATCCTCTTGTACCAGTTTGTGTCGAGATTTGGCAGGCAGATCGCCATATTTTCTTGCCTTCTATACTTGATCGGGGCATTTTCAAACTCACTCCTCTTGATTTCAGAAAATACGCTCTTCTAATTTCATCCGTTTTCTGCCTCTCGTTGACTTTATAGCAAATAGGAATGCGTGTTTTGCTGCACCGATGTTCAACAGTGTAGTGATGCGTGCGCGCATGTGCATGTGAATGAAGGGGACTTCGGAACACAGCTGTAAGGAGACAAGCTTGAAGCCGTGACCAGCCTGTGACCATTAAAAGCTGAGTAACATTGGACGGTATTTTAACTGTTACTTTTCACCGTTTGCCACACCTCTAAATCACAAACTTAAACGCACTAGTTCATCAGCTCTAACATAAATCTGTTCTTCCGTAGAACCTTTTCGCAGTGCAAGTAGTACACTTATTTAATACTCATTGAATTTTTTGTACAAATAACACCAATAGTAATACTTACAGTACTGTCATTTATTTCTTCCAGTATATCATAATTGTACGCTGTACACAAGTATCTCTAGTAGCACGGTTCTCAGTTAAAATACGGGCATGGCAAATAAGGTCTAACAATTCCACGTCATTTTTCGTTAGCGAAATAAACTGAATGTTCTTTACGACTTATAGGGCATGTCGGTAGGACTTCACGTTACATAAACCATCTTCTTCATCGTCTTCGTTCTCTTCTTCACCACCATCAATTTCTGTTCCTTTTAGTGGAGGCGAAGGGTGACAAAGTATTTCGATGTTTTCAAACGCCGCCTCTGTCTCAACTTCTAGATCCATGGCTATGCAATCTTCTGCATTGACATTTCCATAATTTCACTGTTCGAGAGTTTGTTCTAGAAATCAGTATCTCGGCCGTCTTAGCGCCATTTGAAATACACATCAAAGGCCTACCGAAAAGATTAGGAAGGAAAGTTGCGTATCTTTTCCGCTATAGTCGCAAAATTTCCTTCATTTTCCGCAGCAGACAGGTTGCGATAAATACAGGTAAACTTATATGAATACTAGCTGATGTACCCATGATTCGCTATGGATTTCTACATTGTATACAGAATTCTACGTTAGGTAGTGTGCACGTTGTGAGCAGGATTGCATGAAATTGCATAGCTCTTAACGTCGCCCTAGAAACGCGACGGGGAAGTCACCAAACATCTTTTCTCATATGGTAGACCTGCTTGCATACCATCAGTCACAATAAGGTTGGGAAGCTTTCATTGTAATGGTAGAAACTCACTTTCCACCTGCCTTTTTAAATCCTGAGAAAGACTGTCTTAGTGGTTTCCCAACTGAAATGAACATACATTACAATAACGTCAGTAGGAATGGCGCTATTAAAATCAATGCTTTCATATGAAATACTCGATCAAATGAAAAACCAGACATTTTCTCACTTTTAACGAACAGGACTAAACTGCCGATCCATCAGTCCAAAGTTCCAGAGTGGAATGACCAAGACGCAGACTACCATGATCCGTGAACATTCTTCTTCCCTCTTCGGCGGGGAGGCGGTCGAATTGTGGCGATTCCCAGGGAAAAAACTATGCCCTTTTACTTAATATGTTTCCTAGGAGTACCCGATGAGTCGGAAAGTATAAATTTACTACACTGGCGGTGGAAAAATCTATCTGATTTGGAGGCGAATTTTTCCTCCAAGCCAGAAGAGAAACCCCCTCTTCACTGCTAATTTGGAATAAAATGAATGTAGAATTTAATAAAAATGAAGAGGACGAAGCGGCTCTTTTCAGGGTTGAGTTATGAGTTATTTAGTGAATTGCGGTGCTATAATTTGGAATAGCCCTAATTGTTATTCAAGAGTTCAAGACCAGTGCATACTACTACTACTACTACTACTACTACTACTACTCCTCCTTCTCTACTAAGTGAGCCTCTGCCTTAAGTATGCCCACTGCTCATTCAAAACAGCGCATCAGAGTAGGGATCGAACAGCTGGAATATTATATTGAACCAGTGTGTTACGTACCAGCTGTATAAGAAAATGTATGAACCAAAGGAATGGCATGCTAAAGAAGAAAGTTTCCTAACTCCCCGGCTATTTCCCGCCAATATTCAGTCAGGCTATTGTACTCGGTACGCAGCATTAATCCCATCTATCGGAGTTGAGAGGCAACATAAGAGACAAAGAACATCACAACAAACTATGGTCAATGTAATGTTATAGTTGATCAATGTTATGCCCTATCGATATTGTAAGCCTTCATATATAGTTTTCTTCCGATTCTGAAATACCACTATTATCATAGTCAGTACGTTAAAACTGAAGAAAACATAAATGATCGGAAATTGTAGACTGTAGTTTCTTATTCCCCGACTCTATATACCGATTTTCATTAAATTCTGTTCACCCATTTTCTCGTGACTCGGCGTTGATATGGACTTAGCAACAAAAATACAATTTCATGAATATCTGTATTAACATAGCCGGTAAGGTAAAAGTATATAAGACATAAATGGTCGGAAATTTAATTCTATATAACTTTGGTTATGTAGTATTTATCGATACGACCACTAATATTATAAATATTTCAGAATTAAATTTTAGGCCTTCCACTAAACTACCATTTCACTCAGGATGAATTATATTATTCATAGTCTAGATTGTAGTGGCTCATTCTCCGACTTTGCATACCAATTTCCAATGAGATAGAACCGCTAATAATGTAAATATTTAAGAATTAAATTTTAGGCCTTCCCCTAAACTACCATTTCACTCAGCGTGAATAAAATTCTTTATAGCCTAGCATGTAGCTACTTTCCCCTCGACTTTGCATACCAATTGTTATTAAGATAGGACCACTAATAACATAAATAATTGAAAATTAACTTTTTGCTTTCCCCTAAACTACCATTTCCATCAGTGTGAATAAAATTATTTATAGCCTAGATTCTAGCGACTTATTCCCTAACTTTGCATACCAATTTTCATTACGTTCTCTTTAGCCGTTTTCTCGTGATGCGTGTACAGACAGACAGACAGACAGACAGACAGACAGACAGACAGACAGACAGACAGACAGACAGACAGACAGACAGACAGACAGACAGACAGACAGACAGACAGACATTACGGAAAAGTAAAAAGTGCATTTCCTTGTTACTATGGACATGACTGATACAGAAATACCATTCTTTTCAAATTCTGAGCAATGTACAGACAAAACTCTTATTTTATATATGTAGATTAAACCGTAATGCACGGGACCGGGAAAATTTTCCGATATGGATTATTTTCCGGTTCATGAAGGTTCCGCTAAAGGCAGTTTTTTCTGTATATGTATTTGACACAATCTAATAAGGCGAAAGTCTATTTCACGAACAATGCAAGCGTGAAAACAAAATCTTCTCTGTGAATTTTGTCTCTTTGCAAAGTGCAATAGAACATTAGCGAACTGTTGCTGTTTGGTTAATTTATTTTTGTGGGGAAAGCGACTGTTATCTCATCTTATAAACATTCTTACATACCCCGACTTCTTCTGTGTCAATACCACTGGAGGGGAAACCCCATACTTAGCGTTGTTTAAGAACCGGGCATAGCATACTTCAAATATATTGCTCTTTCGAGGTTAAATATAGGGCTGTATACGTTCCAGGCTGGAGGACTAATGACCTCATTTTTCATTTTGTAATTTAGCTGTAAGCCACTTCCCTAATATTTCACATTTCACCGATAAAGGAGAGATAAGCCTTATGGTAATGATAGGCCGATGACAGCGTTCTTCTTAGATATGTGAACCTTTAAAACCCCTTCTAAGCGCTATTAAAATGCTCTCAACACAATGGAATAAAGCAGACTTAAGGAGGAGATTCCACCCCGACTACAGAAGGCCCCAGCAGACAGTAGAAGACAAATGCCAGGCGATATTTTCATATTTGTAACTCTTCTCTCATTCTCCCCGTAACACGCATCTCAGCTTGAAGACATGCAACATGCTTTCTGTGCGAAGGGAAATGAAATTATATTGCATTCGGGACCCTTATTCTCATTCACCTTCATCGTCATCATCATTTCTTCTCTCTCATTTTTATTTTTTGCACCCTTCTATCTTCCAATCACATATTTCATATTCACCCCATCCTACTCCACAGTTAAGACGACGTCTGTTCATTCTCTTTAGCATTGTATCTTCACGATCATCATTTTCCATGCTTCGTTTCTCATACTGTGTTCGGTTTTACACCCTGCTTGCTCATAGCAAGGGATGACCAAATAGCTCGTAAATTACATTAAGAACCACTCTAATTAGCAGTCCTCAAGAATGACAGGGTGGTTCACAGTAAAAAAGGTTGTGTCTCATATTCTATACCTTTTAGCTGGGGGACAGAATACCTACACACTGAGGCATGATTTCTTCGTGTTAACGATAAACAAATGTATTTTGAAACAATTTCAGGTATCATAACGAATCACATTATTGCTATTTAGAAAATAGTGATTTTGTTTTGCTAATTACTGTGAATTAAAGCGATAAGACCAGTTTAAAGCGAAATGTAATTATTTTGCCATTTTTGTGACACTGCACCGAAATTCATGAAAAAACGGCCTTGAAATTATATTCCAACATTACACGTGTGAAGAGAAACGAAAGACTGGATAAGGATTTCTAAACTCGACAGTTTTGATTTTCTAGGGAATCCCTTAATGATATGGCCATATAGGGTGAAATGGTAATTCATTATGGAATTCTGATTAGGGATATGTTATAGTTCTAATCAAGATTACAAAAGGAATAATAAGTGATTATCAATTGTGTTTCTAATTATCTACCTTCTATATAAATCATTCACAATTCTCACGAATAAAACTTTTCTTGTAAGTAATTTTAGAAAATTACAGCAATTAATGATTAAATCAAATTAAAGTGATAGTTCTTTCGTGAAATAATGCGAAAAATTGGTTTCGTTTCGGGAAATAGTACATAAATTAATGTGAAAATGTCATGTCTCTACCCTACACAGTTTCCCCCTCTTGTCTTACAAGTGACCTTCGCTCAAGGGGTTCTCAACTTGGGCGAGTGGACTGGCCACCACGAGGTTCGTAGATGGGTATTTTATTACATCATCTTACTTGTGTCATTGTTCCTTGCTTTCATTTTTTTTTTTTTTTTTTTTTGCTATTTGCTTTACGTCGCACCGACATAGACAGGTCTTATGGCGACGATGGGATAGGAAAGGCCTAGGAATGGGAAGGAAGCGGCCTGGACTTAATTAAGGTACAGCCCCAGTATTTGCCTGGTGTGAAAATGGGAAACCACCGAAAACCATCTTCAGGGCTGCCTACAGTGTGGTTCGAACCCACTATCTCCCGATTACTGGATACTGGCCGCTTAAGCGACTGCAGCTATCGAGCTCGGTGCCTTTGCTTTCATATTTCCCTTGTGTTTTCCTATATAACAGCTTAGGATTAGATAGCCTGGGTCAGGATGACAGTAGAATGAAGTAAATAGTTCAGCCTTGTAGGTCGTGATCCAATTGAGTTTATAACTCCCAACGTTTCACAGAGTTCTGTCGCCGGAAATTTCAAGAGTCCGCTTTCTCATAAGTTTAACAGTTGAGTGAGAGCGAAAAGTGAGCTGGGCGATTTCAAAGATCGGCTCGCTGAGAAGTTCAGCAGTAGACTGAGTGTGAACTCTGCGACTGGCATTTTCAACAGTCCACGCTCTCCAATCCAAAATTTAGAAGTGGACTGAGAACGAACCGTACGCAGTGTTCCCAACTAGAAATTTGTTTCCCCGTCAAACCGACACCCGAAAATCCGCCAAAATAAAAAGAATAAGTATTTCTAGGCCTAAATAAAAATAAAAATAAAATTCAAACATCTTTACTTACAGACATCGATCAAAACAGTAATCCATCCAAATTATCATGACCATCTGCCTCCAGTTCAACAGTGCTAATGTGCTTGAGAAAATTTCATGGTTGTGTATAATAATGACAGCAGTTTTTCATACACTTAAAATATAATAAAATATAATTCACCATCTTGGTGTTAAGCTTGTTTCGGAGGGAGGTTTTCATATTATTGAGCATACTGAAGGTGATATAATTCCTAAAAGTTTCAGTCAGAAAATCAGTCGTCTGTCAAAGCCATATTATTTCCCATCACCTACTTTGAAATTCCGTCACTTTTGACGGAAATTCCGAATAAGTCGGCAACGCTGACCGTGCGCCTGACATTTGCAAGAGCCTGCTCTCTCCACAGATAAGCTCTGGCATGAGAGTGGACTCAGCGACTAGCATTTTCATGAGCTAGCTCTCTCAGTGGGTCAGAATTGGACTCGACTAGCATTTTCATGAGCTAGCTCTCTCCGTGGGTCAGAAGTGGACTCAGCGACTAGCATTTTCATGAGCTAGCTCTCTCAGTGGGTCAGAATTGGACTCAGCGACTAGCATTTTCATGAGCTAGCTCTCTCCGTGGGTCAGAAGTGGACTCAGCGACTAGCATTTTCATGAGCTAGCTCTCTCAGTGGGTCAGAAGTGGACTCAGCGACTAGCATTTTCATGAGCTAGCTCTCTCCGTGGGTCAGAAGTGGACTCAGCGACTAGCAAATTCATGAGCTATCTCTGTCAGTGGGTCAGAAGTGGACTCAGAGAAGAATCTGGAAAATGCCAGGAGTAGTATCCAATGAAATGAAATGTCGTATGGCTTTTAGTGCCGGGATATACCAGGACGGGTTCAGCTCGCCAGGTGCAGGTCTTTCTATTTGACTTCCGTAGGCGACCTGCGCGTCGTGATGAGGATGAAATGATGATGAAGACAACATATACACCCAGCCCCGTGCCATTGGAATTAACCAATTAAGGTTTAAATCCCCGACCCGGCCGGGAATCGAACCCGGGATCCTCTGAACCGAAGGCCAGTACAGTGACCGTTCAGCCAACGAGTCGGACAGTATCCAATGAAATGTTGGAGTTTATAAAAGTGATTGCATCCCAGCCTATATAGAATAATATATTCTGCTATAATTCCGTTCACTTCCAGTCGCAGCAGCAGTAGCAATGTATGGCCTAGGGAGCTTTTTATTTTCATGCCTCTTGTATTCCTTCCCTTTTTGGTCGAAACCTTCGGTTTTCGAAGGGTCGGACCTCCTCTCGTTTCTCTCATGGCGACAGTTAAGAGGGGTTGATTACGTAATTTTCGCCTGGCTTGAGACATTTATATCTGAGACTTTACAGCTTGGGTTTGATTCCCGGTTCTGTCACAAATTTTCGGTTAGTTTCGAGGTTTTGAGTGGGGTGACTCAATCTCTGGTGGCAAAATTAAGGAGAGTAATATTGTTAGTTGATGTTTCACCAACTACATTTTTACGGTTTTCAGATACACCGAGGAGTCGAAATGATGTTTCTTAGGGGTTCATTTATGTATAGGTAACTCTACCAGAAAGATCGTGACGTACTTGACCATCTTCGAATATCTTCGAACTCAACATAAACATCTTTTAATAGTATTCTTATTTTTAAATGTGGATTTAAGTGATATGAGGTTCACTTGCATATATGTTATTGTCAACGTAAGCATAAGTTTGAGTGCTAACTTCGTAACTCATTTAAACATGGTAGTTTTAATACTGTTGTCAGTCTTCTTTTAATTTTTATGATACCTTGCAGTTCATGAGGTAACTTCCGATACGAGAAGGCGTTGCTTTTACTATGATTCCTATGTAAAATTATAATTTCACGGAGCTGGAAGGGAAATGGACAAAATAATTCTCAAAGGCTAGAAGAACTACAACAGCGCAATTCAAAATTGTTTAAATGCCTACCAAAAGTTAACTTGAGCGACTGGTCGTGAACCATTCATGTGCAGTTTAACAAAGGTACAGTATATACAATTTACTATTTGATGAAATGTCAAAAGTTTTAGCTGCTCTTTTCAAATTAATTTACGTGGCGTGCTAACCAGTTTTATGCTGTATGTTCAGAATAGTACTCACCTAATGAGAAGTGAGGAAATTTTAGTTTGAATTTAATAACTTGTTCATCTCTAGTGATGTCATTGTGATGGAGAAGTACACTGAAGAAAATGGAAATTGCAACACCCAGAAGGAGTGATGTTACATTGCTGCAATTGAACATGCAGGACGAGTGTTCGGTTGTGATTCGATGATTACACTTTCAGGTCCCTCTTACCACAAGTTTGGACAACAATCAATCCAGGATGTGCCCACCACGAGCGCAATACATTGATGAATTCGTCGAGGCATGGAGTCAATAAGGCCCTGGATCGCTCCCTGAGGAATTGTGGCCCATGCTTGCTGCACTGCACGGGTCAGTTGTTCCAGAGTTGTGGGTGGCTGAGGACGGTTGGCCAGTTGTCGACCCATTATGTCCCATACATGCTGAATAGGACTGAGGTCCGGGGATCTGGCGGGTCATTCTAAGGTTGTGATGTCGTGGAGAGCTTCTCTGGAGATGCGTGCAGTGTGAACCCGGGCATTGCCCTGCTGAAACATCCCATTAGCAATGTTCGTCGTTATAGGGACAACCACTGGATTTACTCTATCAACGTATTGTCGAGCAGTCATAGTGCCCTCAACTAGCACTAATTGTGATTTCACATTAAAGCCAATAGCTCCCCAGACCATAATGCTTGGTGTTGGCCCTGTGTGCCTCTCGACAATAAGACCTGGGCGGCCCCTCTCCCCGATACATCGGTGCACACGATTCCGGCGATCACTGCGGGCAAGACAGAAGCGCGATTCATCACTAAAGACGACCCTATGCCATTCGTCGACCCACGTCGATCTTTCTCGACACCAGGCCAGCCTTACACGTCGCTGTTGTGGGGTCAAAGTAACAACTTCTGCAGGGACACGGGCTCGTAAGCCAGCTGCACGCAGGCGATTACCAAGTGTTTGTTGTGTAACGTAGGGTGCCACAGCTGCTCGAATTTGCGCTGCTGTTGCATGGGGTTCCATCCGGGCCATCCGAATGATGCGGCGATCCTCTCTCACAGTTGTCTGTCGCGCTGGGCCTGTGCCAGGTCTACGAGTGTGGTTACCTTCATTTGACCACTGCTGCCATACTCGTTGTACCGTAGATGCCTGTCGGCCAACACGTGGAGCGACATTCCTTAGCGTTAATCCAGCCTCACACACCCCAATTATCCGAGCCCTCTCAAACGGCGACAGTTGTTGATAGCGAGCTCTTCTCTGTCGTCGAGGCATGTTTGACGGGGAACACTTCACTGCACAGACTGCAAGTCAACTACGCTACACCAGAGTCCGTCTGGAGTTGATTCCTCTGCGACCAATCACGTGGGGAGACCTGTAGCAACAATCCAATGAGTCTGAAACTTTGATCGTTTACATACCTATATGGCATCGTTCAGTATCTTGAAAACCAACACAAACGACCAATGCCTTCATGGTGTTGCAATTTCCATTTTCTTAAGTGTAAGCCGTAGTTAAACTTTAGCTATGTTATTTTGTTGTGCTAGAGGAAATCCGCAAATTTGTAGAGGAATAGGTCAAGTGTTTGAATTAATAGGAGACGCAAACTTGCTGTCCTATCTAACATTTCTAGTTGACATGACGAAATATTTAAATGACTTGAACCTGGTATTACAAGGCAAAGAAAAAACCGTTAATGATATGTACAGCGCAGTTAGCTGAAACTGAAATTGCTTGTAACTACTAGAAACTAATCTCAACAATGTATGATAGTAAAGAAACTTCAGTTCCAGCTGGCCAGAGAAAAAGCCTTGGTGAGTTTATTGTTGCCCTCGGACGGTAGTTTGGGTGGCCCGAGTCTAGAAGCTGTATTCAGTAGTCCTAACCTTTAATAGAAATGCCAGATAGAAACTACGAAAGTAAGAATCCCGGAAGAAGTAAGTGGAAGCAATACCAAACCCAGCTTGTCACCAATTCACTTTCTCAAGTTGTGAATCCCAGAGGAAAGGGGGGAAGGAGAAGGCATTGAGCGGTCTCGTAGACCATCATGTTATAGGAATAATATTTACATTATTTATTTATTTATTTATTTATTTATTTATTTATTTATGTATTTATTTATTTATTTATTTATTTATTTATTTATTTATTTATTTATTTATTTATTTATTTATTTATTTATTTATTTATTTATTTATTTATTTATTTATTAGCTGTAGCCACCTATCTTGATGAGATCATCACAATGAAGTCATAGTTACAACAAAGGCGATTATTCCAAAATACAATGTTACTTTGGTGTTGCCCATTGTAGAGGCTAAAGGCAGCATGGTCATCACTCGTTATTCTTTGAACCTCACTGTCGAAACAATGTAACATAAGATATTGATGAATACAAAGGATACGTACCTTCTTCGTTGTTGATATACTAAATTTTAGGTGCTTACATGTGAGGCTAATTCTACATTAGACACATTTGAAGCCAGTCATTTAATAACATTATTAATAGTCGTTCTGTTACTGTGAGTGCAAGGGAAAAGTATGCGACGTACAGGTAGCCGGGTGAAAAGCAGCTCTTCTAATGTAAATTTCAAACAAGCCTAAGAAACTTAGCAGAAATTCTGGAATAGAGAGTGTGCCACCCTCTCGCGTTCCCTATGAACTTGACCTTGAGGTGACTATGACTTTGTAACCGTTTTCTATCTGTAGCTTTTGTAACTTAAATTTTCTCCATCTAGTCACCTCAGTAGTATAAGCTTAGCCTCTGCAACTTCGGGCCAGAAGCCCAAATAGGGTTTCATTTTTTAATCGCAAATTTCTTGGAATGCAAGTGTCTGCCTCCAGATCATTTTGATTTTTGAGCCAGTAACTTTAATCTGCTGTTGTGTTTTTATTCCCCACAAAGGCCCAGGCAGATTGGGTATTCGATACCCCAGTGAAAGTCTATTTCATTTTGTGTAAATGTTACACGGTTGTGTGTCTAAGACAGTGAATACTGTTTGAATTGTAAAATGTCGGTTGTGCCTTTGATAGACATGGACCGTTCTGGAACTAGGTTTCCAAGTGTAAAGTTTTAATAGAAAAAAGACGCTCCTTCTTTGTAATGATTAAATGGTGCCTTCGAAAGGCCGGTGTGGTACGGGGTTTGAAGAGTAGTGTCCTGGATAATTTTGGTTCTCTTGAATCACTGTATATTTTGAATACTCTGTAGAAGAAATTGGGAGCGTCGTCTCCTTGATTGTTTTTGAAAGGAGCCACAGCGCTAATTCGAGAATGTGAGCTTCAAGCTCAAGGTTGTTGTCATTCGATTTTCTAAAATTGTTACCACAGCTTATGATTCCTTGTACCTGAATTTTGTAAAGTCTTATTTCTGGAAAAATGAAAAGAAACCAAAAGTTAACCTAGAAATATAACTGTAATTTTAAAGTTTTTAATTAATCTTTTGATTGTCTTAGACAGACCCATTCATACCCGCACCTTCTTTCACTTCTGTGATCCACAAAAACGCGGTAACAGTAATAATAATAATAATAATAATAATAATAATAATAATAATAATAATAAACATATTGCGGCAGCTTCCATGTTCAGATACTTTGAAATTAAACGATTTATGCTATCTAAGTGTCAATTTCGACGTGACGTCTTATTGTATCTGATGGCGGAGGAACCGAAACTCTATCGGGCTATGTTCGGCTGGGTATTTAATTAATTTTATCGGGCAAACACCAAATGGGTCACCGGAGATCTTCTATAAGCAAACATCGCACGACATGAGGAGTCGAGTGGACTTTCTTCCACCCTTCAAGAAGCCGACACTTTCTGCCGGGTTTGAATCTGCAATCTTGGGATCTCACACTAAGTACTGCCACTCACATCGAAATTGAAACAAATGATTTCAAGCTTTCAACGACGGTTTGGACACCCTTACACCTTCTAAGTGTCTCGGGGTTCCTGATTTATCTTCTACAGTTGGGTTGTCTCAGGTGGGGGAGAGTAACCTGTAATATACCTCCTACAGGCATGCCCCAGCAGTGCCTTAATCCGCCAGACTACACTCCACACGGAACATACTTTGTCACCTCTCTTGGAACAATACCCTGGGGGCTGTCAGCGAATACATAGAGAAACTGCAAAATTAGTTCCCACCGCAAAACCCCTGTGACATGCGTGTAAGTGTAGAGTGATGTTAAGAACAAAATAATGAGAGATATTTTATACCATTTAAAATGTTAATTAAGCATTCCTTCCGCCTCTGTGGTGTAGTGGTTAGTGTGATTAGCTGCCACCTTCGGAGGCCCGGGTTCGATTCTCTGCTCTGCCACGAAATTTGAAACGTGGTACGAGGGCTGGAAGGGGTCCATTCAGCCTCGGGAGGTCAACTGAGTAAAGGTGGGTTCGATTTCCACCTCAACCATCCTGAAAGTGGTTTTCCGTGGTTTCCCACTTCTCCTCCAGGCAAATGCCGGGATGGTACCTACCTTAAGGCCACGGTCGCTTCCTTCCTTCCTTCCTTCCTTCCTTCCTTCCTTCCTTCCTTCTTCCTTGTCTATCCCTTCCAATCTTCCCATACCCCCGCAAGGCCCTGTTCAGCATAGCAGGTGCGGCCGCCTGGGCGAGGTTCTGGTCATCCTCCCCATTTGTATCCCCGACCCAGAGTCCGCAACTGCCCTTGAGGCGGTAGAGGTGGGATCCCTCTTGTGTCCGAGGAAAAAACGACCCTGGAGGGTAAACAGATAAATAAAATAATAATAATAAGAAGAAGAACTAGGCATTCCGCGAAACTTCTAAGACTGTGATATAGCTAGAATATAT
This sequence comes from Anabrus simplex, assembly GCF_040414725.1. Classification (NCBI taxonomy): domain Eukaryota; kingdom Metazoa; phylum Arthropoda; class Insecta; order Orthoptera; family Tettigoniidae; genus Anabrus; species Anabrus simplex. The sequence goes on from NC_090269.1 coordinate 289,905,999, forward strand.
TGGCAGTTCTCAGCTTGAAGGCTAGTTAATTCTCCAGCAGATCCTCCATCCGCTGACAGAAGAGAAATAAAAAGAACGGAACTGACGAGAGAGCCAGTTTACCGATGCTTTCCTCGCGGAGCCAGAATGACCTGTTACATATCCACCCGAATGGATACATTAACCAACCAACTATATGATCTAGGATGTCTTACCATTCATCACAGGGACACGTGGTAGAAGGAATGGTTTAATTAGTATCCGCCATACTATGGCACTTTCAAGCATGAGAGTGATACTAATAATAATTGTATTTGCTTTACACACCACTAACTACTTTTACGGTTTTCGGAGACGCCGAAGTGCCATAATTTAGTCCCGCGGGAGTTCTTTTACGTGCCAGTAAATAAATACATATAAATTAATATAATAATTTTCTATCCTTTGCAGCACTGAGATTTATTTCTCTCATTTACAGATCACTGTCTAAATTTTACTTTTAAGTGCCGTATACCACTAAATAACTTTGCACAAATCCCATTAAATGTGTAATTTTAATTACCTCTTTTCATATGTAATGCATCTCCCTATGAACATCACTTCATAAATAGCAAATCAACAAGTCGTTTCCCTGATGTAATATTCGACAAGGAACACACAAATTCTTTATACAGAATATGAACTGTTCATTTAGTTAAAGAATAAAGTGATCTCATAGTTTTACGTGACTGCTGATATCGTGAGCATGGCCACAGGGCCTCCAGTTTTACGAGAACTCGAACCGTGGCCGCCTTACTGAGAAGCTACTGATCACGTCACCCAGATAACACGCCTCAAAATTAGTTAAATAACTAGTGTACTTTTCCATAATTCTCGCTCTTTCCACACGGTCAGCGATTATTCCACTGTGTGGTAACTGATGATTCGTCCTTATAATGACAATACGTGGCTAATTACTGGAGTGTCTCTGATTCTTGCTCTAATCATATCACACATCTGAAACTCATCAGGTTGTGAATGCAGCAGTGATTTATCACCTGTACATTCCAGACACACGTTTGCAGGCGCCCTCCCAATAGCTGTAATTGCCCAGTCGTTTCTTGATGAATGGCCGCATCACGACTACCAATTCAATTCCAATGGTAGCACTACTCTCCTGCCACTCTTATTTGAAGGATGCTTTCAGACTTTAAGTCACGGGCAAACGAAGCAAGGAAAGACTATCAGAGAGGTCACAGTAATGCTTTGAGTTCAATAGTTAGTTTGTTAAGTAGGAAGCCATACTCTCCAGTGTGTATTTTCATTCCTTGTATAATAGTATGTTTTTACAGGCAAGTTGTATTGTAATATTTAATTTAACTTGTGTGTTCGACAGACTGAAAAGATTGTAATTTAGATTTACGTTAAATTGTTACACAAGCAAACAAGCAGTATACAGTTCAATAAAAAACTAAAATAAAAAGAGTGAGAAACAGGATAAAATATAAATTGTAAAACAACAATGTAACACCTATGAAAAAATCAAATTATAATCATTTTGTAAACATGAAATAGTAAAGTGGAAATGTAACTCAGAAAACACAAAGTATAACCAGATTGTAAAATGGAAATTGAACTGTAATTAGGATAATGTTAAACCATGTAAAATCAAATTGTACAATTTATTTTTTACAAGTTGTTCTACGTCGCACCGTCAAGATAGGTCTTATGGCGACGATAGGACAAGGAAAGGGCTAGGAGTGGGAACGAAGTGGCCGTGGCATTAATAAGGTACAGCCTCGGCTGCCGACAGTGGGGGTTAGTACCCACTACCTCCCGAATACTGGATACTAGTCGTACTTAAGCGACTGCAGCTATCGAGCTCGGTAATTGTACAATTTGAAGCACTCAATAAAGCATTTAGCCAAGAGGCCAAAACTTCCACTCAGCTACTTCATAGACTCAAACCTCATCCCCCACTCCCTACATCCTAACTTCATCAAATTTCCAAACCCGCCGAATCTCCTGGCCAGAGAGAAGGCGTTAGCTTCTAGTTGACCCACCTCTCCCCTTCGGGGACGGGAATGGAAACCTTTCCTAGGTCCTAATCAAGCAGTTCGAATCACGGTGGATTTGCAACAGAAAAATTACGAGATGTTTGAAGGTGCACCTGGTCTTAAAACTCCCAGGCCAAATTCCTTCAGCGACATTATTATTCAATGTGATATGATTAATAAACCATGAATAAATATTGTAACTTCGCTTTACGGACGGGCGGATGGATGGATGGATGGATGGATGGATGGATGGATGGATGGATGGATGGATGGATGGATGGATGGATGGATGGATGGATGGATGGATGGATGGATGGATGGATGGACGAAACTTAGACCAACGTCATTGTATTACTTCTTCTTTTCCTCCACCTTCCTCTTCTTTTACTGATTTTATGTCGCAGCGACTCAGAGAGATCTTATGACGACAGTGGGACAAGACAGGTCTAGGACCGTGGAGGAAGCGACCGCAGTCTGGTGTGAACAAGGGAAATCACGGGAACCATCTTTAGGGCTGCAGACGGTGGGGTTCGAAACCCAATTCCCCTTAATTAATGCCACGGCAGCTGCCTTCCCAATCCTAGCCTTTTATCATCCTTGCGTCGCGGAAAACCTTCGATGTATTGGTACGACGTTAAACTACTAGCAAAAAAAAAAAAAAAAAAAAAAAAAAAGGTCGTACCGCGCAGCTACCTCACTCGGTATCATTTCTGGTACCAACCCTCCCTGGTGGGATGGAAGCCCTATTCTTTATTGCTGTTTCTGTGGTGGTTAGTAGTGTTTACGATGTGTGAAGGTGTGTGCTTAGACGGAAAAAACCGCCCGACCCCTGAGCTAGAGAAATTAACCAACGGCCCAGAAGAGAATCGAACTCGGGACCTATGAACCGAAGGCAACTACGCTGACAATTCAGCCAATTTAAGCAAGGAACCCATATTATTATTATTATTATTATTATTATTATTATTATTATTATTATTATTATTATTATTCACAAACGTGGCCGTGGTTCGTATCCCGGTCAGTGCTCCTGGGATTTTAGAAATGAGAAGTTAAGTCCCTGTTGTTCGAGCTCCATGTAAAACGGGAGGTCACGATATCAACGGTCACGTAAAACTAGAAGCTTACTTCTTGTGGTAATAAATAATGTTATTTTTTTACGACCTACTAACTACTCTTGCCGATTTTCGCATATGCCTAGGTGCCGGAGTTTTGTCCCGCAGGAGTTCTTTTACGTGTCGGTATATATACATTACTAGCTGAAGTACCCGTAGTTCAATACGGGATTCTCAGAAATACTGTCTTTGTGGTTTTCCTACCTGAAGTCGTCAGAAGGAATGTAGTGATTAAAAGCAATGTTATATAAAATACTCGATCAAATTAAATTTCTCACTTCTAACGACCAGTACGACGGTGCCGATCTAACAGTCCAAAGTCCCAGTACTGCAATGACCAGACCGCAGACAGCCGTGAACACTTCTCTGCCATTATTCCGTTAAATATGCCCACTGCTCATTCCAATCAGTGCCTCAGAGTAGGAATTGAATAGCTCGAATGCTATGATGAACCAGTTTGTTACGTATCAGTAGTTTCAGAAATTTATCTAACTCCCCAGCTACTTCCCGCCAATTTTCAGGCAGGCTGTTATACTCAGTGCGGCCGGGTGAGTTAGCTGTGCGGTTAGGGGCGCATAGCTGTGAGCTTGGATCCGGAAGGTAGTGGGTTTGAACTCCACTGTCGACAGCCCTGAAGATGGTTTTCCGTGCTCTCCAATTTTCACACCAGGAAAGCGCTGGGGCTGCAACGTAATTAACATAGGGGCTGCTTCCTTCCCATTCCTAGCCCTTTCGTATCTCATCGTCACCATGAGTCCTATGTGTGTCGGCGCGACGTAGAGCAAATTTTTAAAAAACTCGGTATACAGCAGTAATCCCATCTATCGGAGATGAATGGCAACAGAGACACAAAGCAAATCACAACAAACAATGGTCAATGTAATATTATTGTTGATCAATGTTATGAGTTTTCTGTATTGTAGGCCTTCACATTCAATTTTCTTTCGACTCTGTAATATTAGGCCGTCTTATACAATTAATTATAGCGTAGACTGTAGTTCCTTATTCCCCGACTTTACATACCGATTTTCATTAAAATTCTGTTTACCCATTTTCTCGTGACGGCGCTGATATGATCTTAGCAACAAAAATCCATATGAATATCTCCGTTATCATAGCCGGTACGGTAAAAATGTATAAGACATAAATGTTCGGAAATTTAAAAATATGTAACTTTATTTATATAGTAATTGTCATTAAGACCACAAATAACACAAATATTCGAGAATTAAATTTTGGGCCTTCCCCTAAACTACCATTTCGCTCAGCGTGAATAAAGTTATTTATGGCCTAGATTGTAGCGACTTATTCCCCGACTTTGCATACCGATTTTATTTACGATGGGACAACTAATAACAAATATGTGAGAATTACATTTTAGGCCTTCCCCTTAACTACCATTTCGCTCAGCGTGAATAAAGTTATTTATGGCGTAGATTGTAGCGACTTATTCGCCGACTTTGCATACCTATTTTAATTAGGATAGGACCACTATTAACAAATATTTGCGAATAAAATTTTAGGCCTTCCCCTAAACTACCATTTCTTTCAGAGTGAATAAGATGATTTATAGTTTATATTGTAGCAACTTATTTTAGTACTTTACATACCGGTTTTCATTAAGGACCATTAATAATATAAATATTTGAGAATTAAATGTTAGGTCTTCCCCTAAACTACCATTTCTCTCAGCGTGAAAAAAATTATTTATGGCCCAGATTGTAGCGACTTATTCCCGGACTTTACATACCGATTTTCATTAAATTCTCTTCAGCGGTTCTCTCGTGATGCGTGTACAGTTAGACAGACAGACAGACAGACATACAGACAGACAGACAGACAGACAGACAGACAGACAGACAGACAGACAGACAGACAGACAGACAGACAGAAATTACGGAACATTAAAAAATGCATTTCCTTGGTACTGTGGACATGACTGATACAGAAATACCATCCTTTTCAAATTTTGAGCAATGTACAGACAAAACTCTTATTTTATATACACTGACTGACAGAGCAAATGCAACACCAAGGAGGAGTGGTTCGAAAGGGATGAAAGTTGGGGGAAAAACAGAGTCGGCACGGAAGAATAATTGATGTTTATTTCAAACCGATATGCAGGTTACACAATGCGCACGGCATCGACTCATTAGGATGTAGGACCACCGCGAGCGGCGATGCACGCAGAAACACGTCGAGGTACAGAGTCAATAAGAGTGCGGATGGTGTCCTGAGGGATGGTTCTCCATTCTCTGTCAACCTTTTGCCACAGTTGGTCGTCCGTACGAGGCTGGGGCAGAGTTTGCAAACGGCGTCCAATGAGATCCCACACGTGTTCGATTGGTGAGAGATCCGGAGAGTACGCTGGCCACGGAAGCATCTGTACACCTCGTAGAGCCTGTTGGGAGATGCGAGCAGTGTGTGGGCGGGCATTATCCTGCTGAAACAGAGCATTGGGCAGCCCCTGAATGTACAGGAGTGCCACCGGCCGCAGCACATGCTGCACGTAGCGGTGGGCATTTAACGTGCCTTGAATACGCACTAGAGGTGACGTGGAATCATACGCAATAGCGCCCCAAACCATGATGCCGCGTTGTCTAGCGGTAGGGCGCTCCACAGTTACTGCCGGATTTGACCTTTCTCCACGCCGACGCCACACTCGTCTGCGGTGATTATCACTGACAGAACAGAAGCGTGACTCATCGGAGAACACGACGTTCCGCCATTCCCTCATCCAAGTCGCTCTAGCCCGGCACCATGCCAGGCGTGCACGTCTATGCTGTAGAGTCAATGGTAGTCTTCTGAGCGGACGCCGGGAGTGCAGGCCTCCTTCAACCAATCGACGGGAAATTGTTCTGGTCGATATTGTGCCCTTTTAAAGGCAACAACTGCAGTGATCTCTTCTTTCTTCTGTGCGCCGGCTGCTCCTGTAATAAATGACATGTAAAATCATACTCACCACTGCATGTAGACTCTTCTTTCTCAGTCGTGCCCGTCCGTTATCCCCGGAGAGGCCACCCGCTGATAAAGGAGTGAGGGAATGAAAAGAAGGGGTAAACTAACTAAAATGACGGTACCCAAGACTGAATTAAAAATTAAATAAAAGACTGATTTATTAAATAAAAGCAAAGTGCGAAAATTGAACGTAAATTGAACTAGTGAAAAAATGTAAACAAATGAAATAACAGTGACTAATAAAATATTAAAGAGTAAGGATCTGCCTTGCAAACAATCATAAACTGCCTAAGTAAACTGACTGAAGGTCAAAACAACTTAATTAAAATATACCAGACTCTGTTGACACTGTCTTCAAGTTAAATAAAATGACTCAGTTTAAAACTCTGGTCAGAAAGACCACCTTCTTGAAATGCAGAATTACATTACGGAGAAAGATATCTCCCAAATAAATTTAAAATAGTTGACTCACAATAAAGTAAAATTAAATTCTGTTATGCCATCAAACCACTGACTTATAGGAGTTATAAAATGTTTAACACCTGTTGCTCATTTGGTAAGATACCCAAATTTAAATAATCATGGACTGCACTAAGCAAGTGTATTACTTAAGGAATAAATTCGAAGAAAACAGAACAACCATGAACATCACACTTCATTTCCGACATAACCATTGTCTTATACAAAACTTCACGATTAAACCAAATTAATTATCGAAACATCACTCTGAGTGTATCCAACCACTCATCTAAATTTTAAACTTCATTTGCATGTCTGTGATAGACTGGACTTCTTAAAATAAACAGAAATTTAGGCCAAATGCCTGATGTTAACATTATCAAATGATAGCGATCCTTGTACATTAAAATTTCTATAGAATTTTGCCGCTGACTGCGTTTCATTATTAATTCATATTCGTGGTATCACCACTAGATGGAGGCAGATGCCATCTTATTTACCATTTATTGCGGCAGTTTTATACAATTGGTTTATTTAAAGATCGCTTCATTTCAAAATAAAAATGTAGTGGATTTTAAAAGAAAGTTTGGTAATTACTTAGATGCCTGGTATGAGCATACCACTACCATTTCGACTGTGACATAATCGATGATCCAATAAACCTAACATCTGAAATGGTATTTACATCATTACATTAATTAACGGAGAAACACCGCTCCGACAAAAAAATACAGAGATAAAAAAAAAACTAGCCTAGCTACACTTATCTATTTACATCACATCAAATATAAATAATTCACATACGCTTGCGTCCTACAAATAAACAGTAAAAGTACAAACAGAAAAGAAAACAAATAAGCAAACTGGATCCCACCATCGCGGCCTACTGGAAATTAAAAGGATAGAAAGCGCAAAACAAACTCGGAGTCACCAGAAAAACATACCCCGCTGCGAGTAGCAAAATGAAATATTGCGAATTTGACGGCAATCTCAAATTTCAGACGATAAATGTCTGGACATGATATTATTTAACCTTGATGGACAAATTACTGTTACTTCACGTCATCCGTGACTCTACATAAATATTCAAAACACATTGACTCGTCGCTCTGTTCACATTGTACACTGGCTAGCATTTTTATCGAGCATCTACTTTCCCTGGAATTATTTAAACAAATACAGGCTCCTGCCTGTAGTATCGTAACCCATGTCGTAACACATTTAACACACGTGGTTAAACTCTTTATTTCACAATTCTTTTTACTCATTAGTTCACGACGTCATTATTATTCATTATTCTCACAACACAGCCTCGCTCGTATCCGGCGGGCACAAATATCTGTCGTGCATATTACGGCTTCTTACGACAAATCAAGACATGGTCCCAATATCACATTTCCATCATCAACGTAGCTCATCAGGGATATTAATCATCTAGCTCGATCTCTCGATCATTCACTGTTAACACATCACAAAAATCACAGAGCTGACTCATCAATGGCGCTCACCGTTTCTATCAAAACAAAGAATGACGAGATTGCCTCTCAAAACACAAATGTTGAAACATGCGCCACTGCAACTACACAGAAATAAATATTCGCGTCTACCAAAAATCGTCGCAAAATACGCGGGATAAGTACAATCAAAACCGGACATCAGAAGGATGATTCCGCAATATAAAACAAGCTGAAATGCGCAAACTACCGAAATAAACATTGAAATCATCGCGACGGCGTCCCCAAGATCAAAACTCCAACAAAATCGACTCAAAACCAACGATCTAAAATCCTGATGAATAATAATAATAATAAACTGACATTACACTCGTAGATCCAATATCAAAGCTGCCTAACTGTCAAAGTGACATACTACAAAATCAACCATAAGTACACGCAAACAAACATCTACTTAAACAAAGTGCACAAAATAAGCCTATCTGAAAGTGCAACATAAACATTATTATTATTATTATTATTATTACTATTATTATTATTATATTATTATTATTATTATTAGCAGTATTATAAAACTGTGAATTATTTACAACCCTACCTAGTACTCTAAACTACATTGATCATCGATTTTTGCCACGGTCCTACATATTTATTTACATTATAATGATGCTCATACCTGTGATGGTGGAGGCAGGTCGGTTCACCCACCGGCCCCGGTCATGGTGGAAATTAGAATTCCATCTTCAAGCTGATGTGGTATTCCAGATTTTTACACACGCAAATTTGACACATTCTTGCCATGCCGTGACACACGTTTATATTAGCATAAACACTCGTATCTCTCTCACTCCAGTGAAAGTTAGAAAATGCCACTGCAGACTCCTGCCTGTTGTGTAGAAGGATGGTCGCCTCGCTATCTACCTACAAAACACCTGCTGGCCTGCTCGCCGATCCCTCAGCTCTGTTTACACTACAGCTTACAGTACATTCACCCTACTGGGACATAACTGTCTCCTCAAGGTTGACTATTGCGGTCTCCATTGAAGAAAGTCAATCACCTTCCTGTCTGTCTTTACTGGTTTCTCCCCGTAAACATCTCGCTTGCCAAACAGTTTGTAGAATGGTAGAAACAAGCTAAAATACAGTTTATGTTGTGGAGAAAATTTTATACTGATCTCACATGTAACACTCCCTGCTGGTTAGAAATGTTTTTATGTAAATATGCTGAAAAACATGGACTTGTTTCCCTCGACTAGTAATGTGAGTTCATTTGAGTTGAAAGTGTAATTCTTGCCTACTCTCCCTGCATTTTACAGTAAAAGTCTGTGAAGATGTTCATTTTCTGAAATGCTATTCTCCCAAGTAAATAATACAAGGCTTTCTAAAAATGCCTACAAGTGTCTAATCGCTTTCTTACCAGCCAAAATAAAGCTGACTAAATGCATTTGCTGATACACTCTGTCACTCTGTCGAACGTAAATTCACTGAGAATACTGAAATAACACTAAAAGTACTCAAGACAATAGCTGAAAACTGAGAACTCTGAAGACACTGAGAATTCAGAACGACTGAGAATTCAGAACGACTGAGAACTCGAAACACTGAGAATACTGAACGAACTAAGAGCTCGACCCTGTGGTCGCTGGGTTTTGTAGAAATTCCTCCCACCACCTGGAAAATAGTTCCGTGGAAGGGATGTGGCGTAATAATCTAGTCCTCGGGAGCGCTTTCTCGTACATCCGTAGGTTATGGTTTTCAAAATTTATATGCAAAACTTCCTAAATTTTGTCCGACTCACATGTGATATTGCGCCGCGGGAAATGATCATAGGATAATCCACACGACTGCGCGCGTCACTGGTGTTATTTTCTTCCGGTGGATGGCCTCATCCTGCCATGACAGCTCCTTCTTCTAGATCCTATTACTCCTCCGTGTGAAGTTGAATTTTAATAATTAGGCACTAATTAACCACAGATTGGTACTGATAATTCACCAAATATTATAAACAAGTCAAGACACTGTTTTCACTACCACATCGGACTTCAGATCGCGAGATACTGACTGTAGATTTCCCGGTATGACAGCTCATTCAAATTTAGAATTTTCTGATTGGCTGAGACTTTCGCGCCCTTCCAAACGTGGGTGCATCCGCTTCCTCCCAAGAATTGGCGGTTATAGTCGTTGTCCTCTATTGTCCTGGCCAAGTAGGTCAGGCTTCAACGCGTGCTTTTCTTGTGAGAACGACCAGCAAGTCGCCGCTCCCAGGCGGTGTCATAAAATTTATTGGAAGGATGGTTTACAATTTGGTCGTGCCTAGAGAAGAGTTTCATGGATTCTCTCGCCGTCTGACTGGCGCCAGAAAGTTCCTTTGTGACTGCTAGTTTCACAGCCTCACTGTGGTATCTCATATGTGAAATATTCAATTTAATTGTGAATTAAATTAGGCCAAATTCGCTTATGGGTGCAATATTGGAACAGCCAGGGTGTCTTGCACATGCTGAAGAATGGCGGTTGACGTGGCGTGCGGGGCTGCCACCGCTTGACGGCGGATGCGCCGATCCTCGCGTGCTGACGTCACTCGGGCTGCGCCTGGACCCCTCGCACGTGCCACATGTCCCTGCGCCAACCATCTTCGCCACAGGCGCTGCACCGTGGACACATCCCTATGGGTATCGGCTGCGATTTGACGAAGCGACTAACCTGCCCTTCTCAGCCCGATCACCATACCCCTCGTAAAGTCGTCTGTCTGCTGGAAATGCCTCCGTTGACGGCGGCCTGGCATTCTTAGCTATACACGTGTCCTGTGGCACACGACAACACGTTCTACAATGACTGTCGGCTGAGAAATCACGGTACGAAGTGGGCCATTCGCCAACGCCGTGTCCCATTTATCGTTCGCTACGTGCGCAGCACAGCGGCGCATTTCACATCATGAGCATACCTCAGTGACGTCAGTCTACCCTGCAATTGGCATAAAGTTCTGACCACTCCTTCTTGGTGTTGCATTTGCTCTGTCAGTCAGTGTATATAGAGTATTAAATGTGAACTCAATTTAATGCCTCTTTGGCTTTTGGCTCTCTTCACTATGTTTACGGTATTACGAGAGGCAGCAAAACAACTATCAAGGCGAACGATAATATGGAAAACGTGTTGTTTGACCACCAGCTACTTGGCGTGTCTATGCCATGAAGCAGTGATGGCAGACACTGTAGACTACCACTATTTTGTACATTGGTCCAGTTGTCCCAAGACGTCCATTACTCTGTCACGAAATGAACTTGCATGAGAGAGGGGCCATTTTTCTTCTCACGATATCAGCATGTTTAAAAGCTGAGTTGCTGGACATGCTTCCACGTCTACTTCCACCATGTGTGGTCAATGAAGAATGGATCACTGACCTGATCACAAAAGTTTACTCAAACAGAGTGGTTGGAAGTTGGAAATCTGATCGTCGTGTTTGGGTTATTATATCAAAGAAGTTACCATTTGAATTGGAATATAGATAAAAAGAGGAAATATTTGATTATCTTTCCCAGACTGGTAATGATTTTGTGAAAGTATTTTATAGCATACATTTAGTTTTGAAAATGGAGTAGAAGAACGACATAAAAAAAAAGAAAGAAATGTGATCATGAATAGGCCTATATAAAATTATACCAAGAACGGAAAAACTTGAGTGAATGAGTTTGAAAGGTGTCGAATGAAATATGAGCTGGCTTAATGCTGAAGAAACGAACAGTTCACATTCTTTATTTTAATTTTAGAACGTCCTTTGAACTGGAGAAAGCTATCAACACAGAATAGTGAGAATAGACAGGGAACGGGAGAACGAACACTGTCTGTGGGGTGATGACTCATAACACAAAGATTACCATCATCAGAGCATTCAAATCGGTAATGCTTAACTTCGAAATACATATCATTCTAATAACTAATTTATTCATGTTACATTACCATGATTGTTAATTATCCATGCAGACTTACGTTGATGTAATGATGTCACAGCCGGTGGTCCATGTGTATATATATATATATAACTACTTTTTTTGATATGAATGATTGGAGATTGGCCATTTAAAGCTTCCGAAAAATGTGGAAATTAGAGCTAAATGCATACACTATTGGATATGCTGCCATATAAAGAACTGTAATGTGTGTGTTCCTTCTGCCAAATATTACGGCAAGGAAATAACTTGCTGATTTGCTAGTTATGAAGTAATATTCACATGTAGATGCAATACATACGGGCAGAGTTAATTAAAATCAAACACTTCAATGGAGTTTGTGCAAAGTGCTACGGATATGGAGCCAAGCGCTGCATTCGGGAGATGCGTGAGTTCAAACCAGACCATCGGCTGGCCTGAGAATGATTATTTGTAGTTGCCTATATTCACTTCGAAGGAGATATCTGGACAGTTTCTATTCATAGGCCACAGTGGATTCCTTCCACCTCCTAACCAAATTTAATTCACCATCATTCATTTAATCTACATTAGCTCCTCAACTGCGGTTGATGCTAGGAAATGCATTTGGCCGTAATAACATGCCATATCAACTCACCTCACCTTATCCCCGATCCCGTATCAAGAAACGGGACAAATGGTTAGACATACATACATACTTGGTATTTTCTTTAACACACACGTCTTTTTTTACAGACAAGAACCGGGCTGAGTGGATCAGACGGTTGAGGCGCTGGCCTTCTGACAACTTGGCAGGTTCGATCCTGGCTCAGCCCATTGGTGTCCGAAAAACTGTAAAGGTAGTCAGTCGGACGTAAAAACAATAACATTATTGTTACACACAACACTACACACTACCAAACATGCGATAGTGAAAACATCCATCCAAACTGAATAGGCGTCATGAAAAGATATCTAGCTATAAAACTGGACTTAATTCACATGCAATGCAAATCTTAATTGGGAGTAAATGAGTTAAGGGCTTATTTGCGGATAGGAGAGAAAGAAAAACATTATGAGTCTACGACTGATCAATAGTATCCCCACCGTCCAGTTACGGGATCAGCGACATTAAGATCTACTTCTATCGTACATCAGATTCTTCCAGGCGAGAGTTTCAGTATACTGCAATTCAAATAGATGATCGAGAAGTTTCCCCTCGGATAGGAATCTAACCTCTGAATAGGAAACATGTACTTACCATATCAACACACACATACGTGAGAGCAAACAATCGTTAAGTCAGAGGCCGCGACTTAAATGCATTCACGACTTTCACCTCGTTGCCAAGGACAGGCTGTCTCTGATAACATCCGTATCTTACTGACGCCTTCCAATGAACTCCACAATAGAACCATGCACATCCCTGAAGCAACCTGTCTGTATCTAACAAGGAGAGGCCAGACCCTCCGTATAGCCGATTTCAACGAGCTTCAGTGTACCTGTTGGAGGACACTCAACAGAACTCGTGTAGAAGGGTTTAGGTCAAAACCCTTTCGTTTTCGAAAAAACTGAGGGCAAATGTCATGACGCTGGGTCCACTACGGACAAAGTGGTGGTGATAGAAAACTAAAAGGCGAACAAATTTGACTTAAACGTGTCAGGTCTCCAACCTAATAATTTCCGAATAATTAATGAATCCCCCGATTCCAATGTAACGCGTATATACTTGCAAAGTTACGAAACAGGGAATGTGAAGATAAAAATGTGCATAAAACTATTATGCAAACTGCAGTGAACTTTATTTTCTACCTCAAATTATATATTCTATACAGAGAGAGAGAGATTCAGCAGTAACTGTGAGAACGTTTAGGACTATATTAATTTCAGGTAGAAAAAAGTGTGTCTGCCTCTGTGGTGTAGTGATTAGCGTAATTAGCTGCCACCCCCGGACGGCCGGATTCGATTCCCGGCTCTGCCACGATATTTGGTGCGAGGGTTGGAACGGCGTCCACTCAGCCTCGGGAGGTCAACTGAGTAGAAGTGGGTTCGATTCCCACCTCATCCATCCTCGGTATGGTTTTCCGTTTTTTCGCACTTCTCTTCCGGGCGAATGCCGCTATAGTACCTAACTTAAGGCCACGGCCGCTTCCTTCCCTCTTCCTTGTCTATCGCTTCCACTGTTTCCATCCCCCTCCCTCTTAAAAGTCCCCTGTTCAGCATTGTAGGTGAGGCCGCCTGGGCGAGGTACTGGTTATCCTCCCCAGTTGTATCCCTCGACCCAAAGTCTGAAGCTCCAGGACACTGCCCTTGAGGCGGTAGAGACTGGATCCCTCGCTGAGTCCGAGGGAAAAACCGACCATCGAAGGTAAGCAAATAAAGTAGAGGAAGTACTGTAATTTCCGTAATATTTTTGTCGCCAAATTTATCTTCATGTTCCCTCAAATATTAATTTACTTTGTACAAGAAATATAGCCGCAACTGGTCTTGAACTCACGTTTTCGACTTTCGCAGACAAGCGCGGTAACCAACACGCCACCACTCCGTTTGACTGTAATGTACTGTAAGTCTTCAAGTATATAAGCGTTGCATTGGAATTGGGGTTTTTTGAAATTTCTAGGTTGCGGACTTGACACGTTCAGGTAAAATTTGTTCGCCTTTCAGTATTCTATCAACCTCCACTTTGTCCGAAGCGGATCCTGCGTCATGACATTTAACCTCATTAATTTTCGAAAACGAAAGCGTACTGACCCTTATACACGAGTTACTGTTTAGTCCCCCCACGTCCGGTACATTGAAGTTCATTGAATTCGGTTGGCCGCAGGGTCTGACCTCTTCTTGTAACACTTAAGGAGACATGTGAATATGAACTTGTATTTAGGAAAGTAATGCATAAAGTGTGAACCCGCGGACAAAATAGATGGCTCTTAATGAAATACATAGCATTGAGGATTTCAGGCCAGAGGAGCATCGGGTTCGATTCCTGGTGGGGTTGGAGAATTTAATTGTGATTGGTTAATCCAAAATGCTGCTCTTTTCAATTTTCAGAATCTATTGATTATGTATTTAAACATATATAATTTGATATTGTCTGCTTATTAGCAGTTTAACATACGTATTGCATACATTATGATCTGGTATTTTAAATATTAGTACTCTAGTATTAAGAATTGTATATATCATACTTTTATCTTCCCATTTCTGTCCATGTCTATTTTGCTGTTTATGTATTGAATTTTATCAGATAAATTGTATATTTTGTATAAACTACAACCCTAACATACCTTATGGTAAAATAGGGTTCACAGCACTTTGGAGATTAAATAATAATAATAATAATAATAATAATAATAATAATAATAATAATAATAATAATAATAATAATAATAATAATCTACCATCACAAACACATCAACACATCACACTATCCACCACCACAGAAACACGAAATAGTGAAAACTACCTACACGTAGGTTTTTCGTCAGGAAGGGCATCCACCTGTGAAACAGTGTCAAATCCACATATACAATGCAGTTTGAGTCCGTGACTCTACGAGGATGTGCAGAAAACCGGTGCAAAAATAAGAAAAGGAGAAGTCCTTCAGAAGTTCCGGTTCTTAGATGTTCTTTTTTGTTGCTATTTTGCTTTACGTCGCACCGACACAGATAGGTCTTATAGCGACGATGGGACAGAAAAGGCCTAAGAATGGGAAGGAAGAGGCCTTGACCTTAATTAAGGTACAGCTCCAGCATTTACCTGGTGTGAAAATGGGAAACCACGGAAAACCATCTTCAGGGCTGCCGATAGTGGGGTTCGAACCCACTATCTCCCGGATGCGAGCTCACGGCTGCGTGCCCCTAACCGCACGATCACCTCGCCCGGTCTTAGATTTTCTGTTTCCATTACTATATGAGAGAAGAAACAAATAAGACCATGGATAAACTACATAAATACATAATAATACATCTTAATTATAGACTGTTATGCCTTACAGAAATCAGTCTGCAAACCTCTGCGAATTAACTAATAGCCGCCACAATCTTATATTTGTAACTAGTTCTACGGTCTCGTTCAGTTCTCTATCTCTCATCTTTAAATCGTTAGAAACTGAGTCTAACCATCGTCTTGGTTTCCCTCTACTCCTCTTACCCTCCATAACAAAGTCCGTTACAGTATTCTTCTAGTTAAGTTATCCTCCTCCTTTCAATTCACATGATACCACCACCGAAGCCGGTTTATGCTTACGGCTTCATCAGTCGAGATCACTCCTAACTTGACCTTTATCTCCTCATTCCGTGTACCCTCCTGCCATTGTTCCCACCTATTTCTACCAGCAATGCTCGCTACTTCCATATCTGTTACTATAGATACAGTAATAATAGACATTAATTAATAACAGTCTGCGGTTCTCTGGGGTCACTGGAGTCACTCTGGTCCATTTGAGTTTTGAGAGCTAGTTCAAGGGCGGATTATCCTTCCTGATGTCAAGGGAGTTTGCAAATGAAAATTCTAATTTGGGATCCACTGAAATTCGAACACCAGCCATCTGAGTCGAAAGCCAGCAGCTAAAATTCTACACTATCACGCTTCCAGAGTAAATTATGTATATTTTTTTTTCCTTCCTGGGTTCAACATTTATATGGATTAAGTCCAGTTTCACAGCCGAATGCCCTTCCAGACGCCAGCCTTACGTAGAGGGATTTATTCATTCTGTGGTGGTTGGTTGTGTGATAGTGTGATAGGTTGTAGGTGTGTATTAAAAACATAACCCAGCGATTTGGCCGTGGTTTGGATGCACAGCTGTGAGCTTGTTGGCAGTGGTTTCTCATTTCACACCAGGCAAAGGCTTGGGCTATACCTTAATTAGGGCCACGGTCACTTCTTCCCCACTCCTATACTTTCCCTATCCCATCGTCGCCATAAGACCTATCTGTGTCGGTGTGACGGAAAGCAAATAGCAAAATAACAAAACAAAAAAAAATTGTGCTCTTCTCTAACATGTGAATTTAAGACACCAGAAACATGATAACAACTTCATTTTATGTGTATTGTTCCCACAAGTGTAAGGAAAGATAGCAAAGCTGCTTGATTTTATTCCATTACATCTTATATTCCTAAAAGAAGGCAGGACATACAGTATATAAAGTAATTCACGCAAGTGATTTACGCAGCTTATACTATTGCAAAGCAAGCAGCTCCGTTGTGACGCTAGTGGTAAAGAACGGCCATAAATGTCAAAGCTCGGTCGTCAGGCAGGTTATTGTGCTAATCACAGAGGAGCGCTGAATGCTACTTACTTAAAGACTAATGATGTACATCGCCATAAAACAAAGAAACCAAGGGAAATTAGCCATTCTCATGTTGAGCTATTAAGAGACTGTAACGTTTAATATCTTGGGAGAAATTCTGTGTAGTGCTCCGGCAAAAATAAACAAGAGAAGATTAATATCCATCCGAGTGCCGTCAGATCCTGGGGCTCCGCGGCAAAAATGAGAGCTCAGCCATAAAGCACTCATCAGCTTCTTTCTACCTAACCTAACCTAACCTAACCTAACCTAACCTAACCTAACCTAACATAACGTAACCTAACCTAACCTAACGCAATCTGCAAAAGATCAAAGGTCCTTCAATTGCTTTACCCCATATATACGCATTACGACGTATCTAATCGAAAAGTTGACGTTCTGAAGGAGGTAAATAAAAATACCGTGTTAAAGATAAATCTTGAGTACAACAATTTCAACTTTTAATCCATGGTAGCTTTTGCCTTAAGTAATTTACATATCGTGCTATTTCATTTCTAAATCAGTTATATTCGAATAATGAAATCTCATTAAAAGCACCACAATTAGGGAGACAATAGTTTGCCTGCTCACCAAAGTCAACACCATATTGCTTAATGAGTGAAGTTGGCGACCCTTCTGTAACTTGTCCTCCATTGGTTCTCTCGGTCTTCCGCTTTCGCAATAACTACTCTAAGGTCAAGCGTCCCTTTCTTTTGACTTGTTCTAGCTATCGTTTACGGCATATTCCTTTAGCTCTCTTCCCTGCGGTATTATCCAAACTAACCAGATCTTCAGCATAATCACATGATTATCTCACTAGATGTTCGTAGAAATAGAGAACTTGTATAGTAGCTAAATGGTACCGTCTGTAGCTTTCATTATCCACATTTCAGTACCATACGGAGGGACTGGGAAGATGTCGGTTCATAAGAAGTTGAGCTCTAAGATTTCTTTACTGATCAGTTCTTCTACATGGTTGTTAGTTTTACTGTCGCATCCCTCAGTGCTATGGTGAACTTCTGGAGAGGAGTCTCCAGCACTGTTCATGACCGTTCATCCTAGACAATAACAAATGTATCATCCTTTTTCTGCTGCAATAAGCCACATGACTGTGGCAGCCCCTCGATCCTATTGATAATCATAATCATTCCTAGTTATAGGGCGCGATCACCTAGAGGCATTGTCACTGGCTTCTCACCAAGGCAGCCATGGTTCGATTCCAGGTCAATGTATAAGGGATTTAAAAAATAAAAAAAATCACGACTGGTTGGTTCGGACTCCATGTAAAACTAGAGGGTATGTGGCTATAATCAGAAAATAACGGCTACGTACAGCTACGAGCTAGTTAGCCTGTTCACTGTAAAGCCTAATCACTCCTTCACTCCCTCCACTCGTTTCTGCAACTCGTGTATCTCTTCTACAGATTTAGCACACACTGTGGTACCATCTGCGAAATATATGCTGTTAATCTTTTGTTCACCGACCTCTCATGTCAAGATTTTCTTCACAACGTATTCTCCCTAGATAGCCTATTCCAAGGAATCGGTGAAAGGATGCAATCTTGATGTACACCCTGAGGGGGTCATGTTTCTTTTTTTTATTTGTCTATACACATCACTGAAATCTACCACTTGTGATCAAAGGGCGTACAGTCTCTATGATAACCCGTAACTTTCCAGTAATTACAGTAAGATCAACAGTTCCAGGACAAAGGCTTTGTCAGAAAAGGAACAGATCTATGAATTATGATAACGTAACAGGAGTTTCCCAGGAATGTGAGCCGTGGTCCAATTGGGTGTGAAGCTCTCAGCATTTCAATGGATGATGAGCCGGGCATTTTCAGGAGGCAACTCTCCCCGAAGGTTATTAATAAACTGAAGCTGTGTCTGCTGTGGGTGGGGGCGGTAGAATAACACCCATGGTATCCCCTGCCTGTCGCAAGAGGCGACTAAAAGGGGCCCCAGGGGCTCTGAACTTTGGAGCGTGGGTTGGCGACCACGGGGCCCTTAGCTGAGTCCTGGCATTGCTTCCACTTACTTGTACCTGCTATCCTATCCGACCTCTCTTGGTCGACTCTTGTTCTTTTCCGACCCCGGCGCTATAAGGTTTGCGAGGGCTAGGGAGTCCTTCGTTTTCACGCCCTGCGTGGCCCTTGTCTCCCTTTGGCCGATATCTTCATTTTTCGAAGTGTCGGATCCCTTCCATATTTTCCTTCTGATTAGTGTTATATAGAGGATGGTTGCCTAGTTGTACTTCCTTTTAAAACAATAATCACCACCACCACCTGTCTGAACGATCATATTGCATTCAGCACTGTTAAGATATTCCTTGGATGGTCCAGATTGTTGCTAAGATCGAAGTTAGTCAGTCTGCTGTCGTGGTTAACGATCCCTGGTTGGTTGTTACTTCTTCTTCTTGTTCCCTTCTGCTATATTTTCCTGTTTCCTTTTACGTTTGCTGCTTTTATTATGAACGAGTATCCAGGTTCAATTTACCGATCAGTTTCTTCCCTCCTGTTGAAACGGTTCCCTTTTTTAAAAAGTTTCTATAATTTCTGACTGCAGCTAAGCGTAGTAATGTAATGTGGTCGAGAAGACGTCAGCGTTCCTTTCATGAATTTCGTGGCTGTTTAGGACAGAATTTTCCGATGACTTCTCTGTTAGTTCCGATCAGTCGTGTCGACTGTGTTCCCGAAGTCTGATGGCGATATCATATTTCGTGGTACCTATGTTACCTATGTTAGACCTAGGAATGTTAGACAGATGGCAAGTATTTCCTTTAAGGGGGGAGACCTAGCCCTCTCACATTTACTGCGATAACTACGGTACCCAGTACCAATCAAGCAACGAAGCCCAGCCACCAGAGAGCCCCTAGCTCGCTGAGAACAGGCCACCTGCCATACAGCCTGTTCGAACCAACAATCACCAACTGCCAGTCAAGAATAGGCAGAACCAAGCTGCCCAGCACAGAGCAATTTGTCAGAGCCCTCAGTGTGGTCACTGGTTCGGAACTCGTCCCGTTGCGACACGGTAAAACTACACTTGTTCCGACCGTGCCCACTGAGCGAGCACCTAACAGCGCGCCGGTCCTCTTATTTGAGTTTGACCGTTCCAGTGTTTTACATAAACACCCAAGTTTCCCCAGCCCTAACCCAGCCCTGTCGGAACCACCTCGGTGGATTGAGTAGCCGAGACACCGACATTCCCACTACCAACCATGAACTCACACAGTCCCGATCCACCCAACTTCAACGCACCATTTGAAATCCGACCCAAGGAACACTACTCCAGCTCCAGCTCCTATCCCTTCATCTTCCCTCTTCCATACGACGCATACAGTGACATATCTCCAAAACGGTTGTACCAGCACCGCAAAAACATATACACAGCCATAAAACCCGTCATCCAACACATACAAATAGCACAAGAGCTCTGTAATGGATGTATCATCATATTTTCTCTCAATAGACAAGCACACTACAATGCTATATTTGAACATCTAAAAACTGTGAGCATCCAATACAGAGTCTGCTCAGAGTACACCTCAGGCACGGAAACAACTACAAAAACAGAACCTAACATACAGCACTCAGCAACACAAACAGATGACACTGTAGATGATGCACCTCTCACCTCCCCCCTTTCCCCCCAACCTGAAACCGAGCCCGGGACTGAGATCCCATTAGTCTCACAACCGGGCACGGACACAACAAACAAATACACGCAGACCAGGCGCAGACGTAAAAAACCTGCTCCCAGGCCTGCCAGACAGCCAACACATACACCCACGCAGACAGTGACTCGAACCCACGACCCACCCCGCCCCTCCCTTGTCACCCAATGCTTCAACTGCCTTCTGCTACACCACTCTGCAGCTACTTGCTCTGCAGCTACCCGGCTCACACCGCCACACTGATTGCACGGTACCACGGGACCAGCCGAGGTGTGCAAACTGCCAAGGCAGTCATGCCGCCTCATTCCCTGGTTGCCCCTTTATCAAGAAGGCAGTGAAGGAACACTATAGACACGCCAAACATTTACAGACAAACACTCAACCTACAGCACATACAGCCACCAACACCCTGCCTCACTCGAACCCAGGACCCTACATCCAGCAACCCAGAAACCAGACCATTCAAGACACCACCACCATCCTGAACTTACTACTGCTAAACCTCCTATCGACCCATAACCAGAACCAGAACCCCCCACCCCCCATGCCAAGCAAACAACTTATCATAGACTAAAGTCTCCAAGTAACCCACCCCCGCCAAGTCAGCAAGATCATACCCTCACTTCCTTAACAGCACGAACACCTCACTCCTTAAAGCTCCAACTAAACAAAACACTGGAACACTCGGACACCGAAGCGGGTGCACCACCACGAACTGCCGTATTTCCAATGCTGTCAACCTCCACACTTAAATGCTGCATTTCCAAATTCAAGTATCAAAAACAACAGATACACAGGAATATAAATATATTCCTGCGAACAATCCAGCGGCAAGGCCCGGTCAACCAAAGTAACACCGGGCGTGGTCAAAGTGTGGATGGGTGACCATCCATATTTGCCCTTGCCGCTGGCTCAAAGACAAAAATTTAGACATTTTACTAACATCCAGCCATGGCACGCACAGAATAAGGTTGAATTTTTCCATAATACCACAAAACCGCACACACAATACAGTTAAACTTTCACCATTTTATTATTATTATTATTATTATTATTATTATTATTATTATCACCCAAATATATTTTATTCTTTTTATACTTATTTTCTACAACAGGCCAGGTGAGGAGCGCGGCATAGCGCACCGGTACTGGCACCGCAAAACGGCACTCCCATAAGGGGTGTCCAAACTGAAAATATGGAAAACACGGGAAAAAACAAGCCAATATTCATTCGATTGTTAAATATGCTACAAACGTTGTTGAAAAATTCTGCACATAACCCAGTATTGGCATGCTTCCTAGCAATCAGAAGCAACTGCAATAATGTCAAAATTCTAATTATAACATTGTAAATTAAATTTCCCGCCTTTTTAACAATATATCAGTGTTTCCCTTATAAGTTCCAAGTTTATAAGAATTTTCGTACTTTTCCTTTTTTAAAGTGTATATCAAACCCCCACCTACAAAATGAACCTCAATCACTAACATAAATTGTGATTTAGATATTTTTCTCGAGTTTTTATTGCGAGCACATGAAAATACTAAAAATAAATATTTTATATAAAATCTAATATCAATGCCATTGACAAGACAGTTATGAAGGAAACCGTGATATTTTGTTAAAAAGGCGGGAAATTTTATTTTAAAATGTTATAATTAGAATTTTGACATTATTGCAGTTGCTTCTGATTGCTAGGAAGCATGCCAATACTGGGATATGTGCAGAATTTTTCAACAACGTTTGTAGCATATTTAACAATCGAATGAATATTGGCCTGTTTTTTCCCGTGTTGAGCTAGGTCTCCCCCCTTAACTATAAACTGGGTTATGAAGACCGGAAACCAATAAATGAGGTTAAAGACCTCGGCATATTATTAGACCGAGACCTCACCTTCACCCTACATATACAGAAGGTACTTGCTGAGTCATAGAGGACATTAGGATTTGTGATGAGGAATGTCAAACCCATTAAACGCCTATAAACCTGTATACATCTATATATCTCTCTTGTCAGACACAAAGTAGAATACGCAAGCGTTGTATGGAATCCGGCAAACGAAATATATATTGCACTCTGCATGTCTCAAGGGGGGTGGTCATTGTTACATTGGAAATTTGATGGTGTTTACCTGTCTACTTCGTTGAAGCCTTTGTGACAATACTGCTGTTGGAGAGAACCGTGGTGCGTCATTTCGAATTTCTATTAAACTTTCAAGGTTTTCGTTTGATTCTCCCTCATAAATTTTCTCAATTACAGACGGAAGGTGCGACTGTGGGAATGGAAATAAGCGAATAACTACAGCGGATTTCTTGAGGTGTCAGACCATAAGTGAACTGGCCAATTCGAAGTTTTGAAATGCCCGTAAACAAATCATGACAACTCTTGAGGAGGCTGTCCATAGTTTTCAAGAAAAGTAAACCAGTGTTTCAACAAAAGGAATAACATTAAAATAGTAGTAATTTTTAAATTTTAATTTTAATTTTTATTTTTCAAAACCCCACTCATGCTGTTTCGTCTACAAATGTCATTCCACGCCATCTCTGCACTGACAGCTCGGAACATTCCGCTTGGTCCAGCAGCTCGTCTCCTATTTCAAATCATCCCAGCACAAAATTTGCAATATTTTCGTAACACTGCTCGTTTGTTGGAAATCACCCACAAAAGAGTCATGCTGCATTCCTCTGAATATTTTTCCAGTTCTAGAATTAATCTTCTTGGCGGTCCTATTCACTTGAACCATACTCTAATTGGGGTCCTACTAGTGGCTTATCCGCCACCCTCCTTAAATAGTTACTACAACCACTAAATACCCTCATAACTAGATGAAGAGATGTATGTATGTTCAGTCCGTCAGCGATGCCGGTGGTGGGATCCTCAACAGCTCTGCCATCAGCTGTCATAGATGGCCTGGGCATCACTGAAGAGGCGTACTAGGGAAATGAGGAGTGAAATAGTTTCCCGTTGCTTTCCTCGCCGAGTCAGAGTTGCTATTACATATCAGTCTGTCAAGCCCACTGAAATGCATACATCAACCAACCCTATGAGCAACATTTTCACACCATTCATAGCAGGGACTGGCTGCATAAGGATTGGCATTACTAGCATCGCTCATACCTCAGTCACTTTCATATTGTCAAAGCCAAGGATAAGACAGAGACAGATCTATGAAAGTAACAAAATTGCTCCAGCCTATACCAGAAGACATAGTGCACTGTAAACACTAGGTCCTGGCAGCAAAGACACAAATGAAGAGATAGTTAACCTTTATTTAAAATACCGTTAATGTGATTGCCCAATGACGATGTACTTACAGTGATCCCCAAGCGCTACTGTCACCACACCAACACATTAATACTGAGAGAAGGACTTCTTCTCTTGGTGAAGCTCAGAACCTGACTTTTCACCCCCTTTTACCATCATACTGTTGTTTGCTGTCCATCTTTAAAATTTGACAAGGCCTATTTGCAATCGCTCACAATCCTGTAACCTATTACTTTACTACCCTTGTGGTAGGTATAACATCTGCAAAAAGTCTTATCTGTAATCCCAATTCTTTACTCATATCATTTAGGTACATAAGAAAGCATGGAGGTCCAATAACACTGCCTTGCAGGTCATAACTTCTTAATCAGATACTGTTTCAACTACCCTAATTCTCTGAGTACATCTTCTACAAATTTAGGCACCAATTCAGCAACTCTTTTGTCTAGTCCAATAGCCGTCATGTTCGCCAATGCGCTTCCATCTTCTACCATGTCGGAGGACTAGGATAGGTCAATAACGATACAGCCCATTGAACCTTCTGAATCTAAAATATCTGCTATATATTTCTAAATCCGAACTGCCTTCTTTCAAACCAGTTAGCAATTTCAGATACGTGTCTAGTATAATCATGAAATATTCTTTCCCAATGATTACATGCTACTCATGTCAAACTGACTGACATGTAATATTATCCGCTTTGTTTTATCACACTTTTCCTTTGTACACTGGCGATATTTTAGCAACTCCCCTATTCATTTGGTATACCTCCTCTACAAAAACAGTAGTCAAATATGTACTTCAGATAATCTATAGTACTATATCCGAACTCATACCTTTCAGTATATCCCCTGAAATTTCATACATTCCAACTGCATTTTTAGTTTTCAACTTTTGTGTATTTTGTCAATAGATTTGTTATCATAGGCAAATTTCAGTACTTCTCAATCACCTCCTCTAGGTCTACATTGCTATTATATCCAACCCTCTTTCCATTCTGCTGTTTAAAGATTTCTTCATTCTCTAAATTCTCACATATACATATCCCGTGGTGTATTATAATCCTCGGAATGTCCTTCCCGGAATCCGTTTCTGCCTTGTGCTGGCTATGGTATGAGAGACGCCGGTAACACCATTCCTTAAGCAAATAGTCCCTATGAGCGATGTGAAGATATGACGTACGTGTCAAATCCTATCACTGTTACGAAGTATTATCTACCACTTTATGTTTCACTGAGTTAATCAAGCTGGTTCGTACTTCAGACATGTACAACAATGGAGAATTCCTTCGAGCAATGTCCTGACGGGGTCTACACTGCAGCCTCTACAGGTTGTTGCAGTTTTCTTTTCCTCTTGTGTATGTCTTGAAATATCTTTATTGGTATCAAACAGTAAGTTCGTGACAGTCTTTTCAGTTCTCTTGAGTACATCGCTCATTTGCCCTGCCTAGCACTATTCGTAATGTTTATTCGCCAGATAAAGATCTGTAGTTGTTGGAATGCCACAACTCGAAACTCCCTCATTTTGTTGGTTGTTACAAGTGTTTGCCTCTGCCATTGCTGGCTATATCACTCATTTCTATCAAAGATTCGCCGACAACCTACTGGATAAGACCACACGAGCGTCGTCCTCAAAGTTAATGTTTATGACGTAAGTCTGGTCGACCCCCAGCAGTTAACATTCGGTAACAAGCCTGTCATCATACGTAAGACAACTCTTCACTTCTTTCACTAGCTTGTCTTCTCTTGTCATGGAAAGAAAAGAATGGAACGGCACGAGTAAAGAAAATATCTTCACTGTGCAAATAAAGAGCACATTTTCTGCCGCGTTATAAAATAGCGTCAAAAAAGATGTATGGACCATGCGAGGCGGAATTTATATAAAGCAAACTGTTATTCAGAAGTTCACAGGGGGGTCGAACTCGGAAAAATAGAGTATGCTCACGAAAGCTGTGGAGGAGAAGAACATTGAAATGCTAGGTAGATTGTTTAAAAACAAGATAAATTATATATATTATTTTCACTCAACTATCTGCCGAAGGATTAAATGGAGGACGAAGTCATCGTTTGCGTATAATCGCAAGGAAAGTAACGAAACATATACGAAATTCTCTGCAAGTAACTGACGAAAGAAGAAAATATACTAGAACGTCACATATCTAATAAAAAAGAACAGTGTTCCGGTTTAAAGTAAGAACAGATAGACTTAGCAGGCAAGGCTAGTGGTCAGACAAGGACCAGAATATTGGCTACTGACGGAGTAAAAGATTGCCAAGAAAATACAAGACGAGACTTTCAAGAAGAAAATGACGGGAAATAGAACGTCAAGAAACGAAATATTATCTGAATTCATTTTCAGTTTAAAACAGAATTGATACTCGAGCAATAGGGAACCCAATATATTTGAAAGCAATCCTATTTCTTATCAAATATATATGATAATAATAATAATTTTATTTGTTTTACGTCCCACTAACTACTTTTTAAGGTCTTCGGAGACGCCGAGGTGCCGGAATTTAGTCCCGCAGGAGTTCTTTTACGTGCCAGTAAATCTACCGACACGGGCTGCTAACGAGAGAGATATTATTTCGTTTGAAATCATGCTAAAAGTAGACCCAATACTGCACTCTCTCAAAACGTATTCTGTCAATGTGGACAACAAAAGTTAATAAAAATACTGCAAGTTTGCTTTTGTAAAACATTCTCTCCAGAAGACAAACTAATGCAAATTTAGGAGTATTTGTTCAAAAGATGCTATTTCCATTTCAATGTTTTGTAGTATTTCGTCCACATGCACTGATGTAGTTAAATTCTATCGACTGTCATGAACAATTTAGATCAGAAAGGTGTAATTCCCGATCATGAGCATGTCCCATGTGGTTTTTAAGTATTTTACTTTTCCTTGCGTTTTTCCACAAATTTCTTAGTGTAATAATAAGTAACCCCTTTTGAACATACACTTCTTAATATCATAGCCAAAATGAAGGAAATCAGTGTATCAACGTTTACATGGAAATGTGAACGACAGACAGAGAAATGGAAACTTGAACGTCGACAACGTTCACCTCAACAATTCCATTTTAATGTTAGACTGTCAGAAATTTGGGATTTTAAAAGTAGTGTGGGGAGAAAAGTTCCCTTCTACTGCTGCTATTTGTTTTCCGTACCAGTTAACACCACGTAGACAAGAAAGAAATAGTTTCTGCAATTGGCTGAAGTAAGATGATAATGTGTTGTATTGGTTGAACGACTTTTCTCAGGTTGTAAAGAGGTCGCATGCTCATTAATATTGATCGCGGTATGTATTGGTTAAACTTACATATAGCAATCGTCCCTGGATCAACCAAAAGTGTACATGAGATTTTATTCACATCCGAAGCCAACATGTGTGGAAATCATTTTCTGGACATATAATGCCTTCATTGTGACCATCGGTGGTACGAATGCACATCTCTATATGTAGAATTCTAAATTTTGTCCACAGACGAGGACAGTAGCCGTGTGTCGTTTCTGCACCTAACATCAATAGATGTGGACAAACTAACAATACAAGAAATTATTTCTAGTTATGTACGGGAGTATCGTACCAGGTATATGCATAAGTTTTTGCTGGTTTTGTGGAAAATGAAAACGCGTAATTTTCAAATGAACTTGATTTTTTTATTTATTCAAACTATTGGTCATGAACTTCTACACGCTTCACTCAATTTCAGGTAAGTTATGAATATCATGCCAGAGAAAATGCTTGTCTTTTGCGGCAAACCATTCGTCGAGCCATTTTCCAACTTCGTTGAAATTGCTGATATGCTGCTCTGCGAGCACATGCCCTATTGATACGAAGAGATCAATCAATCAAATCAATCAATACTGATCTGCATTTAGGGCAGTCGCCCAGGTGGCAGATTCCCTATGATAGACAGATGGCACCAGATCAGGGCAGGACGGCGGGTCCGGAAGGACGTCCCATCCAAGCTATTTCAAGGTGTCTTTCACCGGTTTTGCTGTGTGATACGGTGCATTGTCGTGTAATAAAATCGCTTTGCCACGTGCTCTGGCCCATTCCGCTCGTCTTTCGATCAATACGTGATTTGAATTAATTAATTAATTAAGCATAGTCTTCCTGACGAAGCGATTTGCCGAAACCATGTCTCACATGTTCTAATCGACGGACGTGTTCACCGTATATTTCTACCAGCAATCCATGACTTTCCACAGCCTTTACCTTTTGATTAAGTAAGAAAGCAATGCGTGCCGCAAATGTTCTCTTTCAGGCACAAACGTCGACATTATCACCGAACGTTACAACACAGATACTAGTTACTCAACTTGTGTGTGTTGGTAGGTTAATGTCAGACGAACAAACTGACGTATGTGTCAAATTCATACGCTGCGTGCTGATCGCTGGCGCCATCTCTCAGCGAAACCGGAAAAGACTTATGCATACTCCTGGTACATTTTTTCCACCTGCGGTGTCTATGCTTGATCCTGCATCAAACTCATAATTCAGCTGCTTGGTGATGAGCATCATAAAATAACCTAAAGAAAACTGTAATTTCCTTAACTTACAGTACTAAACATCCTTATTTATGCTATACTCGTCTTCTCACACAAAGAAGATCTACAAAATTTTCAGGAAGTCAGATAACCCAATTCTTAATTTTACATAGAAGAGGCCATAAAAGAATTCATTGTGTCAAAGTAAAGGGTAAGTTATTCACCACCTTGAGATGTGCTAATGATACAGATCTTATCGCAGAAAGGAAGTAATCAATATAGAGCTACTGAACAGGAAATTCAAGGACGTCTGCAAAATAAACATAAATGAAAAAAAGAAATCAAAAGTCATGAAGTGCACGCAAGGTGGGAATGAGAAGGTAAATATCTAGCTAGAAGGGAAGAAGTTAAAAGAAGTTATGTTATTACCTTGGTAGCCCGGTGATATCGAATAAGAGATATAAAACGGACGTTACAGCTAGGATAGCTCAAAGGAAGTAGGAAATGAAATATATGAAATGACGCATAAGTTTTAGTGCTGGGAGTGACCGAGGACAAGTTCGAATCACCAGATGCAGTCGACCTGAGCGTCGTGATGATGAAACGATAATGAAGAAGACACATACACCTAGCTCTAGTTTCAGCGAAATTAACCAATTATAAGTAGTTAAAACTCGCGATTACACCGGGAATCGAACCCGGGACTCCCTTGACCAAAGGCCAGCACTATAATCATTTAGCCATGGAGCAAAGAAAGTTGGACTTCAGTGTGACAAGAAGTCTTCTGATACCTAAACCTGTGTAATTTGCCACAAGAGAACGGCTCTGAAAACTACTTGTGGGGTATTGCTATGTACGCTGTGGACTGTCAGGAAATCAGAGAAGGTAAAATTGAGAGCATTTGAGATATGGTTTTGGAGAAGAATGATGAAGATATCCTGAACCGCAAGAATAACAAATGAACAGTCGCTGTGCAATATTGAAGAAAACTACCAACTTGCGGAGTCAAATGAGAAGGTAAGAAACTAACTCGAAGTCTACCTGATAACGCACTCCAGTTGGTGCACCACCTTGCTAGTAGACCTATACTAGACTTAACTAAAGTTGGCGTCTGACAGGTAAGGTTGGAGGGAGGAGCACTGCACGTGCCATTTCACGATGTTGCCACATTCCAGCATTCCTTTCTACATACTCTTACCCCTCGCTTCCGGCCCACTTGTTCCCTCCTTCATTCTGACCGCTGTGATCTGTTGTAGACTACCTGGTCAGGCGGTGTCGTCCCATTTGCGATCACTCTTATACAAACAATCAGGTTCTTATCAGTGACAGTGACAGGTTTGGCAACTCCCAGCAAGACGAGCTGCCCTGAAGTTTTATCTCTATGGCAACCGCAGTCGCCCCACCCTCGTTTCCATGGCAACCATACAGCCACTCCCTTTATCCCGCTTCGGCAGGCAGCAAACGGACCTCCCTCTAAGAAATGTCAGACACCAACTCTTATTATTAACAGTATAGAACAACGTTCCTGGACAATATAAACAGAAAAAGACCAGACCACGCTATTAAGCAAACCCCATTGCACTACAGCCCTTGAAGGACCTTGATCTACCAAGCGACCGCTGCTCAGACCGAAGGCCTGCAGATTACGAGGTGTCGTGTAGTCAGCACGACAAATCCTCTCGACCGTTATTCTTGGCTTTCTAGACCGGGGTCGCTACCTCACCATCAGTTAGCTCCTCAATTCTAATCACGTAGGCTGAGTGGACCTCGAACCAGCCCTCAGGTCCAGGTAAAAGTCTCTGACCTGGCCGGGAATCGAACCCGGGGCCTCCGGGTAAGACGGAGGCACGCTACCCCTACACCACGGGACCGGCACACTATTAAACAACTGGCTGTTAAGGGAACACAATGGAGTGACTTTCTCGCTGCCCACCCACGCTCGGATTAAGGAGAAAATACGAAGGAGAAGAAGAAGAAGAAGAAGACGAAAAATCGAGACTGCAAGGTCGAATGAGTAATTCCATTTCCATTTTCAGGCCTTTCATGTCCTTTTCTTCTTCAAAGTTCAAAGTTTTCTTCTCTATCCCCCATAGTAATATTTTTCTAGTGATTTAATCTAGCACTAATTCAGAATGATCTTAAATGAGGATACCCGTGGTAAGAGTTAATGTGTTTATATGATTATACCGTTGTACTTTCCCTTAAAACAATAATCACTACTTCATCTTGTATAAGAATGGTTAGGGCAACCTTGTCCTTTGATTTTAAAATTCAACCTATATCGTTGCCGACGATGTAGTAGGCCTACGCATGCATGCACTACGGAAGAAAACCTAATTTTTTTGCCGTTTAGGCTGCCTGTTTGTCAATTTCGAATTTCCATTTCCTCCACCAGATGATAGAGAAATCGAAAGAGTAATGAGCGTATTATGGCTGAGTTTAAGTAATTTTTATCAAGAAAATACTGGAAGTGTTTTCGTCGGATAAACACCAAATGTGTCCACTAGGAAGCTTTTACATGCCGACATCGTATGCCATGCAGTACCAAATGGAATCCTTGATAGCCTTCAAAATCCCTCTATTCCTTAGGATCCAGAGGCCAATATCCTACCTTTCGAGATTATTTAATAGAGTAGTGAATGTTCGATTGGACTTCAGTTCAGAGAGTTCTGTGTTAGTTTCCAGGCCGCGTCGAGGGTTTTAGCCGAATTTGGTTAGTTCCTCTGTTTGTCCAAATACACACACCTTCGTATATGCACTACATACCACACCGCCAACCACCGTAGAAACACACAATAGTGAATATATCCTTCCACGTAAGGTTGGCGTCGGATGGACATCAGCCTGTAAAAAATGCTCTTGACCACATGTGCATCACAGTTCGGACCCGCGATTCCATCAGGGTGTGAGCAATGCAGCGGAGAAAGAAGTCGCTAATTCTTGGTGGTGGTCGTATTGATAAATATTTTAAGAGGCAAACAACAAGATAATCAAAAATAGGGTATGACAATACTTAAAAATTAAATAATTACGTAGATGTAAGGTGCAATGCTTTTGCATCAATACTGTAGTTTTTCCTACTGTTATGTAACTGAAAGTGGTTGAATTCTTGCTAAATTATCCCACCACCATCGACTTGGAAGTCGAACGCTAAGTGTTTGTAAGCGCTGCAAAGAGCAGCTATCTTTTCCTTTCTCTAGCAGCATTCTCAGATGGCAAGCTTTTCCCTCCTCGATAATACAGTTAGAACTACAATTTACGGACAGGACATGGAACAATTGTTATTAGTATTCGACGACTCCAGTACATACCGTATAATATGGACTATGGGCTGCAACCTGCCGAAGGAAAGAGTAATCAAATTCTTATTTGATAAATCTACCTGTCGCAACTGTCTTCCACAGATTGGAAGAATCAATTTGTTTCAAATAAACGAACTGTGTCGCAGGGTTATTGGAAGCAGGCAGTCTGTAGCGACAAAATGTTTTTGTGAGGCACCCAATCCTTAAATCCGGTTTTAGGGGCAAGATGACCTATATTTAACAGTCTTTCTGTACACCAAGTTCGGTGTTCGTCCACTTGGAGCATGCAGAAACAAAACAGATTAATCATGATGCGCGAAGGTATGGCTTATTTGGACGGTGATCAAAAAGGAAAAATGACGAGAAGAAAATGAAAGAAAAAGGGAACGAAGGAAGGAAGGAAAGAAAGAAAGAAAGAAAGAAAGAAAGAAAGAAAGAAAGAAAGAAAGAAAGAAGGAATCAAAGAAAGGAAAATATTCACTCTACGTAGATGCAGGCAAAATGGCTGGAAGTAGACGGATATAACTGTAGTCGAACAGTTGGTAAGATGTTACTGATTTGTCAAGAAGAGGATCATTCTTTCGTGCCAGAAAGTAAGTGTATAAGCCATGTTATATCGGGTCCCCTAAGTACAAGTCACTGATTTAATTATCAATCTTTTCAAGCTTTTTGTGTGCTAAAACGCTCATGCCAACCACTTCTAGCAACAAAAAAGGGTGGTGCAAATCATCATCGGTTTTTACGGTTTTACACATTGTTATTGTGACATTTTCTTGAAGAATGTCGCAGTTAGTTGATGTATTCAACAACCGAATCATGTGTTATTCTTTTAATGTGTTAATATACTCCTTGTTGTATTTTGACTTGTATTTTGTATATGATGAAGATGTCCACAAGGTGGACGAAACATATCCTGAATTAGCGTATTTTATGTTGACTTGAAGAATAAAACAACTAAGAGTATTGTAAAGGTGGAATTTCTTATTCAGAATCTTAAAGATTATACTATTGACAATATGCTCTTAAAATTAAATTCATTTCTTGTAATTGATTTCCAACAGTTAGCAGAAGAAAACGATTATTAAAAAATGAAAATACAATTTTCTAAAATGTATTGATGTAAGTCTGTTCATTTCAAAACCTCTACAATGAATATAGTGTCTGGTTCTTAAACTTCACTCTCATGTCCTGAAAAGCAGCTACTTTTGACATACTGTTTAACTCTGCCACGAAAACTTTCTAAAATAGTACTTTAAATCAGCGAACACAATCGATCTATTCATTAGAACTTTAATACGAAGAAGAGAGGTGGAGGGGATCATGTGGCTCAAGCGAGGAGAGTGCTGAGCGGGAGAGTACTTCCTTACCTTACTGGTTTAGTTCACTAGGATGGTTTTTTTTTTGTTAATGTTTTACGTCGCACCGACACACATAGGTCTTATGGCGACGATGGGATAGGAAAGACCTAGGAGTGGAATGGAAGCGGCCGTGGCCTTAAGTAAGGTACAGCCCCAGCATTTGCCTTGTGTGAAAATGAGAAACCACGGAAAACCACCTTTAAGGCTGGCGACAGTGGGATTCTAACCCACTATCTCCCGGACGCAAGCTCACAGCTGCGTGACTCTATAACCGCACGGCCAACTCACCCGGTTAGGATTACTTTAGTAGCACGTAAGTCACTTATATTTAGATAACATTTGTTAGTTACGGTAATGAGAATGGTAGATATTTGTGTATATTGGTAACAATGTACTTTTATTTGTATATATATAGGTTTATCTCTCTTAATTCTCAATCCTAAGATTGGTTGGCAGCAATTCGCCTTCTCCACTCTTCTCTGCAATCCGCTAATCTCTTCATTTCCACATATGAGCCTCCTTCTACGTCATCTCTGATCTGTCTTGCATATTGCAGTCTAGGTCTTCCTCTTCCTGTTTTACCTTGAATCATTCCTTCCATGACATTAACTCTGAAACCATTGTATCTGTAGAGATGGCCAATTAATTGGTCTCTTCTCTTTGTTATTGTTGCTAAAAAGGATCTTTTTCATCTATTCGTCGAAGAACTTCATTTGTGAGTTTCGCTGTCCATGAGATATTTTCCATCCTCCTCCAGCACCACATCTCAAATGCTTCCAGACGTTTCTTAACACATGCATTAACAGTCCACGTTTCTGAGCCATACAAGGCCACACTCCAGACATAGCACTTAATAAATCTCTTCTTGGTCTCCACATTTAGATTCCTTGATGTAAGCAGTATCCTTTTCTTGTAATAAGCAATCTTTGCTTGGGCAATTCTGCTCTTTATGTCGACTGAACTTTTGCCATCTGGAGTTATTTTACTTCCTAAATAGGTAAAGATATTTACTTGCCTTAGTGGTATATCACTAATTCTGATGTCGACTGCAATATGTTGGCGGTCGCATACCATAATTTCGGTCTTTTTGGTATTAATTTTCATGTTATTTATCTCTCAATATCTTATTCATTTTTATTAATGCACTTCGTGGTTTCTCTTCGTTCTCCTCTATGACAGCTATGTCATCAGCAAATATTATCATTTTGATTTCTACTCCATTTATCTTTACCCCTTCCATTTCCTCTTTACATTCCTCAATGCCTTTCTCAATATACAGATTGAACAGCACTGGTGACAAATTACATCCCTGTCGTACTCCTTTCTTTATATAAGCCTCCCATACTTCACTATTTATGTTTATGATGCCTCTTTGGTTCTTATAGAGTTCATATACTATTCGTTTATCTCTAAAATCTAGACCAACACTAGTAATAATCTTCATTAACATATTCCAGTTCACATTATCAAAAGCTTTCTAAATCCACGAATGCAATAAAGAAAGGTTTTCTTACGTCTAGCATTTTCTCTATAACCTGTCGTAACGTTAGAATAGCTTCTCGTGTGCCTCTATTTCGTCCGATTCCAAATTGATCTTCAGCCAAATGTGGTTCAATTGCTTATTTGGTTTATATTTTGAATTATATCCGAAGTGGAATTGGATGAGAATTTTAGTTCAGAATTCTCGAGGTTCAGCAGTACTAGCTTCCACCGAGCGTAGTTTCCTGGAAAAGCGTTAAATATATCACAAGTAAAACAGGTCAAAGTGTAAATCCAGTATCCCACTAAAAATTTCAGTTCAATACGGCCAGCCATTACAGTTTTATTTATGTAGATAATATCTCTCGGTACAAATGTGAAATGCCTTCTCATACAGTAAGATCAAATGAGTGGAACGCAGGGAAATCGGTATCTCGAGACGTCTCCACGGGTTGTAATAATTGACTTTGAAATGGCGTGACATACAGAGTAAATATTCTTTTATAATGGCTAGGATATATCAGTCCATGCGGTCTCTACACATTGCCAAAGATTACCTACCATATCCAGGTATGGCATATAGCGTGGTGGGGTGTTGTGTGTTAATAAACCAGAAGCGTTCAATAGGTGACAAATCTGGTCATCCTGTAGGGCACAGAAAGAATGGAGCATAATGGTCATTCAGGAAGTTTTGGAGGCTTCGTGTCGAGGGTGGCCGTGCATTGTTCTTTCGGTAAATGATCTCAGACAAGGCCTTTAGATAGTGGAGGGCAACAGGCTCCGACACCTCAGATGTAACGGCCGGTAGTTAATGTACCAACAATGAACACTAGAGGCAAGTGGAACTATTACTCATACCATTATGGCGGACGTCGAACCGAGGTGGCGATACATAGTGAAGTATACGTTCAATATATATGTACGCAAATGACAGACACGAATATGACCATCATGGTGTTGCAGACAAAGCGAGAGTCCTCAGAAAGAGAGATATTATGTTACTCGTATTTACATGTGTGATGTTCGGGCATTTGATGGCAAGTGTAATTGGTGGAGGTGGTGTTAGGTTGCTGGAGTCTAAAGTCCACACACTGGTTTGATACAGCTCAGCTCTCTGTACCAAACCGTGAATTACGGCAACTATTACAGCAAATATCTAATGTTTTCACATTTTGGCCTGCTCCTACCTTTATATCTACCCCTCCGCCTGGCACCAACAAATCCATGACGACCCTCCCCCTTCATCTCACTTTGGCTAGCTGCGAAGACTTTCCAACAAGTGTCCTTATCCGATCGACCCATCCCGCAGGAGCCCGCCCCTGAGGTCTCCCTACTTCTCCGTAACCTTCCTCCTCGTTGAAATACATCATTTTCCCTGAGATACAACCCAAGTATCTCAATAATGCTCGGTTGATCTTCTCCACGAGCCTCTCCTTGACTAGGATATCCTCAAGAATTGAATCTTTTTTTTGCTAGGGGCTTTACGTCGCACCGACACAGATAGGTCTTACGGCGACGATGGGATAGGAAAGGCCTAGGAGTTGGAAGGAAGCGGCCGTGGCCTTAATTAAGGTACAGCCCCAGCATTTGCCTGGTGTGAAAATGGGAAACCACGGAAAACCATCTTCAGGGCTGCCGACAGTGGGATTCGAACCCCCTATCTCCCGGATGCGAGCTCACAGCCGCGCGCCTCTACGCGCACGGCCAACTCGCCCGGTAAGAATTGAATCATTGGTTTGGTGTTCCGTCCATGATGTGCGCATAACTCGACGGTAAACCCAACTTTCCTGCGCTTCTGTCTTCTTGCTATCAGCTGCTTTAACTGTCCATGTCTCAGTGGCATACGTGGCGATCGGAAATATCAGCGTATTTACAAGCTACAGTTCCGTATTGTCGGTGATAGTACTGTTCCTCCATATCTTGCTGAGTTTGGCTGTCGCCGTACGGGCCAGGACAAAGCGTCTCCTTGTCCCATCTGAGCAGACTCCGTTGTTCGAGACTGGAGTTCCCAGGTAGATTAATATTCCGACCATCTCAAATCCAGCTACCCTACTCATGTGGTAGGTTACCATTCGCCCTTTCTTCTTGCTCTTGTTCATCTCAAGGCCATAACACCTGCTCGTTGTTATCAGTCTATCCATGATTATCTCCAGCTTCCTTGCACTTGTTTTGATGAGTGTGTCATCGGCGTACCTCAGGTTGCTGGTCGTTTTGCCTCCCACTGTGAAGCCGCATACCCATCCATCCACGACCTTTCTCATTATGTGTTCAGAGCAGATGTTGTATACTGTAGTGTAGGTGACAAAATGCATCTTTATTTGACTCCTGATTCTGTCTTGAAGACTCTGGAGAACATTTCGTTGACCCATTCAAAGTCTCATTCTTTACTTCTTTTGAAATTGTCTATTTCCAAATTTATCAAATAAATCAGTATTCTTGGTGTTCTACAACTCCCCTCTTACCAGTTCTGTTCGAGGGCATTCTTCAAGCTCCTTGCAACACAACACTGTAATGTATCGAAACTACTTGGGATGTCCCAGCAGTTATATTGTGGTGTTACTGTATGTCTCCAGGGTGCTTCTTTCTCTACAGTTCCATTGGCCACAGTATCACTAAGAAACTCTTCAAATGATGTGTGTTGCTTGTTTCAGAAACGTTGAGTTCTTAGCACATCCAATCTTCACTTAAAGTGGAACATGTCATATATCACCCTCCTCCATTAATTCAAGTCAGGTAAACTTATGAGTTTTCTGAAACAGTAAAAAAATGTCTTCTTCCGATGCCATCCCCCCGCCGAAGGTCACTGAACATCATGGAATTTTTTTCCCCTGTTTTGTGCTTCACGAATCAGAGTTGCGAATTTGTGGCCGTCGATCCACTTTCAAAGGTTCCTTCCAAGTCCATGTTTATCTTCTATCTTGTTACCGGGCGAGTTAGCCGTGTGGTTAGGGGCGCGCAGCTGAGAGCATGCATCCGGGAGATAGTGGGTTCGAACCTAACTGTCATCAGCCCTGAAGATGGTTTCACGTGATTTCTCATTTTCACAGTAGGCAAATGCTGGGGGGCTGTACCTTAATTAAGGTCACGGCCACTTCGTTCCCACTCTTAGGACTTTCCTATCCCATCGTCGCCATAAGACCTATCAGCGACGGTGCGACTCAAAGCAAATTGCGAAAGAAAAAATCTACTTTGTCTCCTATGATTAGTTGTATCATCGTTTTTATTACCATCATCAGCCAATTCAATCATTATTTGATATGGCCTCCTATAGCCAGTGAGTGAAATAATTTCTTTCCCCGCAGGACGGCCTGGAACAATTCTCTGCCAATAAACTCCAAAAGTTCTTCTCCCTTCGGTATGGTGGTCCTCCACTTGGGCTGTGATATTCTCTAGTGTACCACTGAAGAATAGGTTTTGCCCATCGACGAGCCACACATCCATCCCACTGCAATTTCAGTGCTCTCACCCTTTTAATGAAGTTTTTAAACTAACTGAGCGAATGTCATCTGCTCTCTTTCTGTCTCTTCGCGAGAAACCGAGCATTGATCATTCTGTTCTTTTTTGAGCCTTTCTATGTTTATGTTTGACAAATTTATTCAGTGTCCAGCTCTCGCACCCGTCAGTTAGTACAGAGAGGATACACTTTTCAAAACTAAACTCTTCAAGTCTTAGGTGACCTGCGCGTCGTGATGAGGATGAAATGATGATGATGAAGACGACGCAGACACCCAGTCCCCGTGCCAGGGGAATTAACCAATTATGGTTGCAATTCCCGACCCTGCCGGGAATCGAACCCGGCACTCCTGTGACCAAAGGCCAGCACGCTAACCATTTAGCCATGGAGCCTGACGTCGGTTCACTGATGAAGCCTTTCGTATCGGAGGTCACGGTTCCACACAATAAGTTTTAGTTTAGAAGCCCCCATTTTGTAATATCGATTCGGGTTGTGATTTCTTTATCCGGACCCCATTCTAGATAGAACTTGAAATGTGACACAGCTTCTGCTTGACAATAGCATTTGCTTTTATGTTTGTTTTTTCTTGGCTAGTTGATTAAAACGAATTCTGTTTCATAAATTTTTATTTTAAAGTCGAACTTTTTGCTTACTTCGTTGAAGGTCTTCTATATTGTCAGGAAGAATCACGATGTCACATGCAGAGTGGGTGGTATTTATTTACTTATTTCAATCCTGGACATAGTAAATGCTAATAGAACAACCCTTATGATTTTATGCAGAGATGATCGATAAACAAGCTACTATGGACATCTGAAACCCGATGTAGCAAAAAAAAAAAAAAAAAAAAAAAACCAAAACTCATGGACGAGGATACGAAGATATTGTTCTTCTTCCTCCTCTACCTAGCGTTGCCCCGCAAGTGCAGGGTCTGCTCTTCGAGTCCCCTAAACGCCATTTTGCACGATCGTGGACTTCGTTTGGCCTCAAGCCAACGATCCTCATATCCTCCTATACAGCATCTAGCCAGCACATTTTTGGTCGTCCAGGTAGATGGACATCGTTGTTGTCGAAGTGGAAGGCGAGGTTGGCAACTGTGCCAGGTGCTGCACGTAGAACATGGCCATACCAAATGTATCCTAAAATGACTAATACATCTACAGACCTACTTAACTGTTTTTAGTCTGTTAGGTGTAGATACTTTATTTCAAAGACTTCCGCCTCCACAGTGTAACGGTATAATAATTTCGTGTGGCTATTTCTAGCCGAGTGCAGCCTTTGTAAGGCAGACCCTCCGATGAGGAGGGGTCAGCATCTGCCATGTGTAGGTAACTGCGTGTTATTGTGGTGAGGGATTGTGTTATGTGTGGTGTATGAGTTGCAGGGATGTTGGGGACAGCACAAACACCCAGTCCCCGGGCCACTGGAATTAACCAATGAAGGTTAAAATCCGCGACCCGGCGAGAAATCGAACCTGGGACACTCTGACCCGAAGGCCAGTGCGGTGACCATTCAGCCAACGAGTCGGACAGCGTAACGGTTAACGATATTAAAAGTCATCCTCGGTGGCCCAGGTTCCATTCCCGGTACTGACAGAAATTTAAGAATAGCGAGAGGAAAAATATGTGGCTAAAATGATACATGCAGCTCACTTCCATTGTGAGTGTACGTGAATAGAACTGCACTACCACGAGGTGAACACACAAATTTATTTCACTGCACTATTTCTAAGACAATGTGTTCGATCGCAGCTAAGGGTGGTGGCATTACAGAAAGTGACTTAAAGAGGTAACGCTGTTTTTGCCTTCTAAATACTGAAAGTAACCATGCACATCAATATTTTGACACCTCGGTATCCCTCTAAATCGACAGCAATAGAAGAGACGTTAAAAATAATATTTTATACAACTTCCTAGGATTGCCACTAGGACAAATTATGCTTCATTAACATTATTGTTATTATTATTATTATTATTATTATTATTATTATTATTATTGTTATTATTATTATATGTAAAATTAATCGCAATGTTTGTTTGTAAATCAACTTTTATTATAGTTTGATAAAGTCCGCACGTCCCACGTTCATTTCATTCAACTCTTATTAATATACAGAATGTAAAATAGAAACTAATAAAACTTGATGTGTGAATGATATTTCTTTATTAACTTTCATTAAATTTTAAGTTATGTATTAAAGCGTATGCATTCATGGGTAAATAAGTCCCTGATCTCTCAGCGTGCTCACGTCATCTCCGTGGCAAGAAGACATATTCATGCAGAAGCTGTAATTGAATTTTTAACATATGAATCGTGGACGATATTTTAATCTGCTCGGTGTACAAGTCAAAGCATTTAATCATTCTGTTTATAATGTCTGACAGAGATCCGATGAGAGTGTTCTTAATACTGTGGAATGTTGACATTTCTGCATAAAACTAGTTGGATGATCAGTCAGTCTTAAGCTGTTCTTCGTCTAGACGTTCCCATGCGAAGTCCTGTCACGATGTGAAAATGACAGTGCTGGTGAAGTATTTTATTGTAATCTGAGCCAAGAATGCTCCAGTGTTGCTGAGAGACACACATATATGATGTTGTAGTTACTTTTCTAAGCAATAATCGTAAGTTTTTATCAAACGTGCAAGTTTTACAACAACTTCCACGATATCAAGCAACTAAGTTCATATTACTCTGAAAAGCCACACTGACTACAGATATAGGGATTTCAGAGACTGATTTTTTTTGCTTTGTGTAACAGAGTCATGAGTTTACAAAGGAAATATAATAAAGAGAAGCAACAAGTTCAATAAATTAACTTAGTCCGCTTAGTATATTTTACACAAGATACTCGAAGGAAGAAAGTGCGATTGTTGGCCTTGTGATCAGCAGTAATTCTGGTCATAGATTTCGAAATTACGTGGTCGGACAGGATCGTTACAATATACTGCAGAATAATTCACTGGGGTTCATGTTTGGAAACAAAGCATGCCACTTTCTTTGGGTGATGCATTACGAGTAAGCAAGGTATTAAACGATATCTGCATGATGGACACGTGATTTATCGTCCGCTAAATTATTTACGAAATGCTGGCAATACGGTTGGTTGGTGAAT
Organism: Anabrus simplex; assembly: GCF_040414725.1. Lineage (NCBI taxonomy): Eukaryota > Metazoa > Arthropoda > Insecta > Orthoptera > Tettigoniidae > Anabrus > Anabrus simplex. Next base: position 289,947,319 of record NC_090269.1, read on the forward strand.
GACATTTCATGTTTCCTGAGCAATCAGGTAGGTTGTGCGGTGATCCAGTGTAACGACAACCATGAACAGTGAGTCACTACCTGGTTGATCCCATTAGGCACAGTATCTGGCGGCTAGGTACTGTACATTTCCCTGTCCTCATTTGGCCTAGCTCAGCGGAGACGCTGCGTGGTACGTTCGGAAATAAAAAGATGGGTCGAAAGTCTATCTAAACTTTACTTAAAATGATAGGACAGGTTCTAGAATACATTTTCTTAAAAGAAAACTCGAAGAAATAAATGGGTGGAAATTAGCATGAAGTAATAATAGTAATCTTCCAAAATAAAACAACCGAATTTACAGAAAATGTAACAATATAATATTTGCACTCACTGACTCAAATATAAACACGGGTCTCGAACCCGAATTACAAGCATTGTGTGGAATACGGTGGTGTTATTGAGTTTTGACGGAGGTTTAAATAAAGTAAACTGCGCATGGCTTGTAGACTCGAACTGAATCGTCTCTTAACATGAAATTGTAATTATAGATTCGCACATCTCGGCCTGATTAAATTAATCCGAACTAGTCGGTAAATAAATACAACAGACACTTGTTTGGGACTGGCATGTACCATCCGAAAGACACTGAATTTACAATCACGGGGTCCGGCCCGAAGCAAATTGGAGAGGGAACAGAACCTTACAACCTCAAAATCAGCACGTGATGTATTTCCCTTGATCAACTAGATACATAATAACAACAGACAAATAATACAATAGACAAACACACAAGGTAAAATAAACGCACCTAGAAAAGAAAACAAGTGTATGGTGTCATTGTCTGGGCTTAGGTCTCGAACCCAAGACCTCTATGGCTCTGGACGTAAACTGTCGTGCCTACGACAGTGGAAATGTTGCCAGTTAAAATTATCAACTTATGGTCAGCTATTGAGAGAAACTTCAATAATAAATATTGTTCATACGGGCAGACCAACCTTCCTTGTGCGGAATAACGGTTATATGCGTACACCAGGTTCATTCAGTTGTGGGTCAGCCACCCTCCACCGAGTCTATACCTGCATAAATACGTCATTGTAGCCCATTTATCTGCACTGCTTTCAGAAATAAGACTCGCCTTCCAAAACACATGGTCAGGCTTGATGCTCACTGACACAAACACGAGACTTGTTACGACACATAGATTGTGTCTCATACAATTCCTAATCTATGCCACTCAACAGCCTGTTGCATTTTGTTAACAAATCTATTCGTTTCAATACCTTGGGTCTAATATACTGTAGTTAAATATTTGCAATATTCGCGGATGCGGATGCAGGTGTGGATGACGGAAGTGCAGATGAGGAACGGATGCGGATATTATTTTGTAATCCGCGCAGGGCTCTACCTATAAAGGGCCTAGTGATGTCTTGGGAGTCCTGTAGCAATATAGAGCGCCGGCTTGAATTCTGTAGCATTCAGCTAGTGGTTCTTCGTGCCATCAATGGGAAACAGCATTCATCGTTTGCAGTTATAGAAAATAGACGGCCTGTACGCTCTGTTCAGTACACAATCTGTTATTATGAAATGATTCCATGTAGTTTCAATGCCCTTCTTAACCTGAAGTGACTATGTCGACAGGAACAACTGACGCCGATGTCCTTGTCATCATAGACTTTCAGGGCACTGTCAGAACACGAGTGTAATGTTCCCTTGCTTGTTCCACAGTTTTTTTTGTTTTTTTTTACTGAAATGCTGCATACTACTTGAATTTCACGTTCTGTCTGCAACCTGGGGACTTGCTTTAGAGCCTGTACACGAAAGTAGAATGCGGGGTGTATTTTATAAACTAATATATAGGGCATAGGGTTATACACAACATGCCGGGCTGAGTGACTCAGACGGTTGAGACGCTGGCCTTCTGACTCCAAGTTAGCAGGTTCGATCCCAGCTCAGTCCGGTGGTATTTGAAGGTGTCCATATACATCAGCCTCGTGTCAGTAGATTTAGTGGCACGTGAAAGAACTCCTACGGCACATCAGCATCTTCAAAACTATCAAAAAGTAGTTAGTGGGACATAAAAACAACAAAATAATAATATAATATAATATAATATAATATAATATAATATAATATAATATAATATAATATAATATAATATGTTGGGTATTCAGCCCAAAGGCTGGTTGGATCCTCAACAGGTCCACCATTAGCTGTCATAGATGGCCTAGGTGTCACTGAAGAGGCGTACTAGGGAAATGAGGAGTGAGGTAGTTTTCCGTTGCTTTCCTCACTAGGCCAGAAGTTGCTATTGCATATCAGTCTGCTAAGCCTACTGAAATACGTGCACCAAATGACCCCATGAGCGACATTTTCACACCATTCATGGCAGGGACTGGCTGCATAAGGAATGGTATTATTAGCATCGCTCATACCTCGGTCACTTTCATATTGTCAAAGCCAAGGATAAGACTGAGACAGGTCAATGAAAGTAACACATTTATTCTAGCCCATACCAGAAGACTTCTTCACTGTAAACACTACATCTTGCCAGCAAAGGCACTATAATATAATAATAAATATTATTATTATTATTATTATTATTATTATTATTATTATTATTATTATTATTATTATTATTATTATTATTATTATTCACAGTATTTTCAAAACAGAAAAAATTGAGATATGAATATCGCGAATGTTTCTGGTTCTTCATCACAGCCACGTGATACACACCTGGTGGAGGCTTGACTCGTCGTTCTCAGCAGATGACACCCATAAGAAGCAAGGTGTGACTGGCGAGTTCGTCGTTCACACGGGCGTGGCACTGTTCGCATTTTACGATGGAATAACAGTGCCCACGTCATGCAGCAAGACTGATGGCTTGTTTCCTGTGGGACTATTATCAACTTTATTATCTTACTAGTTTATAGTGTAGCCACCTGCTACTAAAGGAACTACAATGTCGCGATGGCCGGTTCAGAACCGGGTGATGGTAGCAATAACGTATTACTTATTAATAAAATTCCTTATCGAATGCTGTTATTTATGTACAATATTGTCTGACTGATAGAAATATGCTATATCATTTTCTCACTTATGATTTTTTGAACTTAATTCTTTTCACATCTTAAGCTCTCTGCCACTCACATTTTGACTTATATAATCTCCACTGTAAATTATATATTCATATAAATAGATGTGCCAGAGACATGGTCAGTGACAAGGAAAGGGAGAGATGAAACTCAGGTGGGAGCGAAGTTTCTTCAAAACTGCTTTACTTTCTTTTGCTGATGCATTCATTTTTCGAAGGGTCAGACCAGTTCCTTTTTTGTTCTCTGATAAGTGGAGTGGGAATGATTGCCTAGTTGTTCTTCCCTTTAAAACCATAATCATCACCACCACTAAGATGTCCGCCTCTGTAGCGTAAAGGTTAGCACTATTAGATGCCACCCTCAGGGCCCCGAGATCGATTCCAGGTACTACCAGAAATTTAGGAATGGCAGGAGGGCTGGTATGTGGTTAAAATTGTACATGCAGTTCACCTTCATCGGGGGTGTGCCTCAAAAGAGCTGCACCACCTTAGGACGAGGACACGAGTGTGTGTACCACTAAGATTACGATGACATACTGTAAATATTGTTATTTTTCCAACTTTTTCAGGGGCTTTCAGGTTGTGAGCGTGGCTGGTAACTATGAGGTCTTGATGAATTCTCTTTCTCTTGCTCTCTTTCGACCTCGATAGTATTATGTTTGATAGGCCTAGGATGTCGATATTTCATGCCCTTCGTGACACTTCCTTTCCTTTTGCCGATAGTTCCATTCTTCGAAGGGTCGGCCCTCTTCATTTTTCACTTCTAATTAGTGCTATGAAAAAATGGTAACCTAGTCGTACTTTTCTTAAAACAATAAACACCACCACCCCTTTCAAGCAGGTAGGTTTTTGGAAACTCTGGGTTGGGAAAGAGTTAGCATTGGGAAGGTAGCGTCCATGGCTTCAATTAAAGCACGGCCCCGGCATTTTCTTGTTGTGAAAATAGAAATCCATAGGAAAATATCTTCAAGGCTGCCGAATAGGGTATTTTTGCTAGTTGCTTTACGTCGCACCGACACAGATACGTCTTATGGCGACGATGGGACGGGAAACGGTTAGGAAGGAAGGAGCCGTGGCCTTAATTAAGGTACAGCCCCAGCATTTGCCTGGTGTGAAAATGGGAAACCACGGAAAACCATCTTCAGGGCTGCCGACAGTGGGTTTCGAACCCACTCTCTCCCGAATACTGGATACCGGCCGCACTTAAGCGACTGCAGATACCGAGTGCGGTATGAAAGATACTAGTAATGCCATTCTTTATGGAGCCAGTCCCTGTTATGATGATATAAAACTGTCGCTCAGAGGTTCCGTTGGTGGATGCATGTCAGTGGGCTTGGAGGACTAATATTTAATAGCAACATCTGGATCGCTGAAAAGTAACGGGAATTTACCCTATTTCCTTTTCTTTACACCTCTTCGGTGAAGCCTTGGCTATCTTTAGGAGCTGACGACGGAGCTTTAGAGGATCCAACTAGCCTTCAGCTGAATATTCAAAGTACAGTGACTGAAAATTAGACGAATTTTGGCATACTTCACAGAAATATAATAAGTAAGAGCCTGTAATATAGTAAGTAGGGAAGAGCAAATCGAAAAACGTATATAGGAAGTAATGAGACTCACCGGGGGAGTTGGCCGTGCGGTTAGGGGCGCTCGGCTGTGAGCTTGCATCTGGGAGATAGTGGGTTCAAATCCCACTGTCGGCAGCCCTGAAGATGGTTTACCGTGCTTTCCCATTTTCACACCATTCAAATGCTGGGGCTGTACCTTAATTAAGGCCACGGGCGTTTCCTTCCAACTCCTAGGCCTTTCCTATCTCATCGTCGCCATAAGACCTATCTGTGTCGGTGTGACGTAAAGCCACTAGCAAAAAAAAAAAAAAAAAAAAAAGAGATGAGACGCAATAGGATATCGAATTAGACTAAAAGTACATCTGCAAAACGAATAAGACGGCTGCGGGTGCATCGCAAATTAAGCTTGCAGTGCTATTTCTTGTAAAAAAAAAAAAAGAAGACATAAATCATACATCTCTTCGTACATCATTCAGCACTGTTCAGTAAAATGTTAACGATTACTAAAAATTGTGCAAATGAATATATAAACCTACAAGGAAATTCCAAATTGTATATTATTTCTAATTAGGATACGCGTTTCACCTTAAAACAACTCTACATACAGCTTATCGTGGTTTTTCGTAAGTGTAGTATAAAATTCACGAGTGCTCTCAAAGCTATCAAATGTATTAATAACTACAAAGACAATAGTAACGATAGGACAACTATTATTAAACAACCTTAAAATCCATGAAACTGAGGAGGCAGCTTGGAATGCAGGACTGATAACGCAAGAGAAGTCACACTTAGGCTGATGGCCTCTCCACCAAACACATTATATTGATAACACTGTAGTTCCATGGGCACAGAACATTAGGTTTACAGTTCAAATTTAAATATTGATAGTGTGGACCTGCTTTTAGTCTCCTATCATGGTACGGAAATGGGCTGGATTTCCATCTAGTCTGGGTGGAAAGTGGTTGTCGGCCACTAGTGAGATGTCTGGGTCAGGAAACCCTTCAGCTATCTCTAGTCTAGGCCATCTTTGTTTGTTTACATATTCTTGATTTTGATTCAGCCATACTAAGTACGGAAATCATTCAAAATAAAAATTGCCTGAATCATCAAATTTTGTACAGGTTCTTCTTTGTGTCACTGTTCTGTTTATGATCGTCCTGTTGAACGAGTTAGCAACGATGTGAACATCCACCACTTGGAATTAAAAATGTGAATACTAACTGGTAATCTATGTTGCTTCGATGATTACAGCAGTGAACGTGTATAGTCGTGGTCAAGTATGTTCCTTATTGTGTACTGTGTGCTCCGATTTGGACTTGAACTAGATTATCTAAGGAAAATGTCCACAAAAATACTAAAATCTGATAAGTGTAGTTTTAACTTCCGAACTAATTGGAACAAAACTGTCAGACGACATGTTAAATTTGATCAGTCGGATTAGGAATACAGGATGATTCTATGGATGGAAATTCGAAAACTGAAATTCCGTTAAAATTTTATAATGATCTGCATAGGAAAAGTAAGTCATGTTACAGTAACTATTTTTTCGTAAGTGCTTCCGAAGACTCTTGGCTAACTTCATTACTGAGAGAAATTTTCTCAAATAGTCTCTTTAAAAGCTACCTCAACAGTTCAGTTCAAACAGTGTCTTTAAAAGCTAACGCAACAGTTCAGTTCAGCAGTACTACAATTAATAAAAATTAAATTGTCCACTACAAGGGTTTTAGGACTTGAGCGCGTCCATTAAAATAAATAGAAACATTTATTTTCAACTTATGTTGAAATGTTTGTAGTTATTTTTCCCGTGTGTACTTATTAATTTTGTTGAATGGTTATTGTACTAGAATTGAGACATTTATTTCTCTGTTTATTAAAACAATAACATCTCGGAAGTCTTCATTTGTAGTCAGATACCATAATCAAATATTTTTACGATGAAGGTATGTAGAATTTGAGTTGTAAAAATGTCAATTTTTGACAAATTCATGTCCATAATCCCGAATATTGTGTAGTAACTTACTGACTCTCAGATTCGTAGGATACGAAATAAAACTGTCTCTGAAAACCGTAAAAATAGTTGGTGGGACATTTAAACTATCAACCATTCTATTGACGTCAGACCTGTAGCCTCTAAATAATATTATACTCGAACTTATAGCCTAGTCCAAGACCTCCTAAGGAAAGCCGTATGGTATTCTACCGACATCCATCTCAATAGCATCCTGACTGAAGTCACATGTTCTTTGCTGATTCTCTGGTTCATGGTCTCCTGAATAAAGTTACATGCCGTTTTATTTATGTTCATGTCTTCCTAAAGGAGGCTATCAGATCCCAGACTAGTGCTCTTTACCTTGTCACATCATATGTTCTACAGTCATTAGACCACCCGTGTTACGTTCCCTTGAGAGTAGCGTGCTTATTGTAATGCCCCTAACGATCACGTTTCGCTCTGTCAGTGTAGCCCAACGAAGATTTTTTCACGTGAAGGCCCACTAAAATGCTCGTGAGATATTCTCATCACGCAAAAGACCAAGTCTTTTAACGCTAAGTAAATGAATTCAAAAAGACAGAAACGAGTATTTTTCTTCTCGTCCTTGGCTGATGTTCAGGTGTATCACAACGGAATGAAGATTTGAGCCCTGTGTCTTTGAAAATATAGAACACTAGAAGTTACACGAAATAAATAACTTTTAAATTGTTCCATTACGAAAAAAGAAAATCAAATAATTATAACAAACTTCGTATACTTTCCAGGACTAAAAGTATGTGTGAAGGACCAATATAAAGGAACTTGTGCAAACCGACACTTCCATTAAATGAACACTTATAAACACTAGGTTGTTATTATTTTTTTATTTTGCTAGGGGCTTTACGTCGCACCGACACAGATAGGTCTTATGACGACGATGGGATAGGAAAGGCCTAGGGGTTGGAAGGAAGCGGCCGTAGCCTTAATTAAGGTACATCCCCAGCATTTGCAAGGTGTGAAAATGGGAAACCACGGAAAACCATATTCAGGGCTGCCGACAGTGGGATTCGAACCCACGATCTCCCGGATGCAAGCTCACAGCCGCGCGCCTCTAATCGCACGGCTAACTCGCCCGGTATTATTATTATTATTATTATTATTATTATTATTATTATTATTATTATTATTATTATTATTTCGCATAAGAAGATACAAATGCTTCTCTTTTCAACGAACGTATCGATCGAACTTTCGAGAACGGTCGCAACGAATGGTCTCCCAACTCGTCGTAAGCAAAAAGCTTTCACATTTTTAATACTATTCAGCTCAGTTCTGTGAGCACATTAGTTCATGGATCTGATAATTGGATTTATTTTTGAATCTCCATGCCGTATGGAAGCATTTTTTTTAAATGCAACATTCGTGGAGTAAATCCTGCGGAAAAAATCATATTCAACGCTAGTGCAATGTAATATTTACTGTGAACTATTTCCTCTGGTATGAGTTGTAACAAGATTATTACTTTCATTGATTTGTCTCAGTCTCGTCCTTGGCTTGAATGTGGCAAAGTGTCATATATATTATTGGTGGTAGGAGAGAGAGAAACAATATTATATAAGAGGATAGCTTCCCTTGTATACAGGTACTGTAAAGGTACAGGCCCATAATTAGTCTCTCAGACAATATCTAAATAGCATATTGAATTTAAAATATCTATTACTTAATGATTATTTTATTTTAACTTGGCAATTTCTTCTAATTCCAAAACACTAACGCCAAAACTCCGAAAGAAGTTCACGCCTAGAATTTAGATATCACTCCTCGACCTCATAACAGTAGTCCAATCACCTCCCAATTTCGGAACGGGATGTTATATTTCTCCTCCAGGTGTTTAAAGAATGGTTTGTAGTGCCTCTTCTTTTCAGCATCAGCTCTTTCTGCTTGTGGATTTCCTCCTTCAAACCTCACAGTTGGGTCGATAACGAAGCTGACGTTCTTCTTTTCGTCAATTGCTGGCCATGGAGGAGTTTGCCCCTTCTCATGAGAAGAGTAGGTCGAGAATAATTAGGAGTAATTTAATTGAATAATCATATACTGGGAGATTCGAAATTTTTATTAAGATTGATAGCATTGATATACTGTTATTCCTAATAAAGAATAATGTCTGTATCATCGCCAACGGCCGTAGCTGTGTTGAAACACCGGATCCCGTGAGATCTCCGAAGTTAAGCAACATTAGACGTGGTCAAGATTTGGATGGGTTACCACGCACTGTTGGTGGGGGGTAAGAGAATGGAGGAGCGGAAAGGAACTGTTCATCCTACCGCACGTAAACTCCGGCTCAGGCACACCTCTGCGGAGGTTCAGACCTGCCTTCGGGCAGAATACACCCTTACCTTACCTTGTAACCATGATTCAATTAAAGCCCCCAAAATTATTGCCACATTTCGCTCGTAAACCTCAGTTGATGTTTTTATTCTTGTTTACCTGATATTATCTTCACAAACTAATAAACTGTACCAAAATTCTCATTTCTATGTATTACTTATGAGAGCTTCAGATGAAGCACTGCAGAGTCTATCGTTTCTCAAATGATCCGCTGTGAAGCAGAAACCAAGAAATTCTATACAGTCCCCGTGTTGCAAGTTGTCAAGGTGTCACTCATGGGTCTGTTAGAGAATGCATTTCAAAACAAACCACTGTTATATTTTTACGTGGCTTTCCGTATCGTTATCAAAGCCACACACCTTCAGTTTTCCGTGGAATCTGAACCACAGGGACGATACTTTCCTTCTCAAAAAACACACCTGCATTGGACGAGATTCGTATCTTGGCCACCCTGATGAGAAGCCAGTTTCTATGTTATTCGCCTATCTGACATTTTCTGTTTCATCTGACCTCGATTCGACCACATTCTGTTTCTTTTTTTATAATTATGTATTAATAATAATAATAATTGTACCGGAGGTACACCCACTCCATACATTCAAACTGAGCGCCTTTTATAAGGCCATCTGTAACGTGTACTTCAAACTGTGTAGTGGAAGAAGTTTGAACTTTTATCTGCAGATGTCTCTACTGTCGACTTATGTGCCCCCTCTGGTGAGAGGAAGGGCAATTAATTTTCAAGAGAGCCGGGCTGAGTGGCTCAGTCGGTTGAGGCGCTGGCCTTCTGACCCCAACTTGGCAGGTTCGATCCTGGCTCAGTCCGGTGGTATTTGAAGGTGCTCAAATAGGTCAGCATCGTGTCGGTAGATTTACTGGCACGTAAAAGAAATCCTGCGGGACAAAATTCCGGCACCTAGGCGTCTCCGAAAACCATAAAAGAGTACTTAGTGGGACGTAAAGCCAATAAAATTATTATTATTAATTTGCAAGAGAATTTTTGTATTCATAAGTTTTCTAAACTGAATTGTTTGTAGATTGTTTTTGGTGTTCAAAGATTACTAGCACTTCTATCTCTTCCCGCCTGCTTCAAATTTTAGCCAATGAAACATTTTTGATATATATTTAATTATCCATAGGGATTTGTTAGCGTGTACAGGGCTTCGGCACAGAGAATTCTAGAACCTTCCTCCCCGCTATAAAAGCTGGGACCTTTTGGGCCAGGCTGTCTTTCGATCGCTGCAGTCAAAAGGTTTAGAATGTGTTCGTAGAGGAGGCAGGGGACTTGCCTTGTTCATATCCGGAAGACCCACCAGTACAAGGTAATAGCAAACATCTTTTAATCATGTAATATTCTCAGAAAGGTAACCTGAGGGGAAGGTTTCAAAATCCTTTGTTAATGTGCAATTCATCTTTCAATATAAATTTTCAGCCAAGTCTAAAGAAAATTAGTCTAAGGGAATAAAGAAGTGTGAACCCTCTTTTATTCCCCTTCAATTTGGTATTGAGGTGACTATGATTTCGTAAATTTTAAAATATATCTTCCTTTTGTAATTTAACATTTTCTCTCCGTCTAGTCACCTCCGAAGAATAGGCTTAGCCTCTGTAGTTTCGAGTCATAAGCCCACATAGGGTTTTAAGAATTTTCGAATGAATTTCAAAGGAGTACAAGTGTTCGTCTCCACACATTTTGATTTAAGGCCTTTAACTTTTTCTTTTTTACTAAGGCCATTTAGAATGGGCACTTGTTGCCCCTGTTTAAGTTAACTACTCTTATTTAAATTCCCATTTAAATGTAACAGACTGTGAGCGGATAATACAGTGACTAGGCCTACTGTTTGCTTTTCGTAAAAGTTCGATTGCCCCTTGGAAGGGCTTGAATCTTGTAAATTTTGGAGAGTAGTCTCCTGATTAATTGTGTGGAGCATTGATGCTCTTTTGAAGCATTGCAAAATTTGTAGCCCAGTCTCCTAACTTGTAATTGATTGGAGCAGTAGTGCTCTTGATAATAGTGTAGCGTTTGAGCTACCTAAATCGTCTTTTAAAAATCATTTTGTCTATGGTACCTGATTTTAATAATTATTGGTATAAGAGCTGAAGAGCTCCCCTTCTGTCTATCCAACTGTTATTTGTTTAACAGAGTTAAAAATATAAAAAACAAGAAGAGGAATAAAATTTCAAATTTTAGTGTTTTAAATTAATTGTACCTTGATCCACCCATTCACGCCCGCACCTTCTTACACCTCTATGCTCCACGGAAAGTCCATAATAATAATAATAATAATAATAATAATAATAATAATAATAATAATAATAATAATAATAATAATAATAATAATCGTATGATCTCTGTTTCCCTGCACATTCTGATTTGACACTGTCTAGATGTCAGATTATTATTATTATTATTATTATTATTATTATTATTATTATTATTATTATTATTATTATTATTATTATTATTATCTCTTTTAACTATACATTTCAGATCGGCCAAGCCTTTTATGAAGTGAGAATAATTTAATTTCTGTGGTACGTTTTCCATTACGAAAAGTTGCAGTCCGAAACTGGGGGGAGTTAGTCCCTCTGCATAAAAGGAGAAGATCAAGAATGATTAGGAGAAATTTAATTTTATAATCTTATACAGGGAGATTCAAAATTATTATTAATATTGATATAATTGATATAGTTTTTAAAAAGAATAATGTCTGTAGGTATCAACAATTAGTATAAGCAATTGTACTTGTAATCATGATTCTATTAAAGTCCTCACAATAGTACGACATTTTTCTCTTAAACCTTACTTAATGTTTTTATTGTTGTGTTTACCTGATATTCTATTTACAAACTAATAGATTGTACCTAAGTTCTCATTTATATGTATTACTCTGACTTCTAGCCTTTTGATGATTCACCTGCAACATCCCAACACACAAATGTCAAGACCTTGATATAAACAACTACTCAAGAATAACACAAAATCAGGTCTTGTTTTATTTTTCCTTATCTCATGCTTTAATACTTTAAAATGTCATATTCTTAAAAAATGACGTGAAATACGGAAATCCTGGTCGATACAGTTTCCTTACTGTAGTTGTTAAGAATACATTACAGGTTTTTTTATTCTGGTAAAGATCTGGTGTTCTCATTTTAAAATCATTTCTTCTGCAGCAAGAAGGGAAGAGGTGATGTCAAAACTATGATAATACTGTCAGGCAAGAGGTAATAAGAAGACTGTAACTATCTGAGGAGCCCCTTCACGGTTCGGCCGGTAGATGAGTCTTTAAGACAAGCTGGACATAAATCGTGTTCCCTCGTCTCTATCCACCCATTCTGGGCCCATAAAGTATGGTTCGCTCGCCTGCTCGGCAATGCTAATCGCAAAGCGAGCAACTGGAAGCCTATCATCTACTCGGGGAAGGCAGGGAAACACAACCTGCCTGATTTATGATCCCCCCTTTCCCCCTCCCGCCGCACAGTGTACCTCCAATATATCTTCCTAACACGGGGAAAGAGCCTTTTAAAAATGCATCACTTAGCAGGGCCTACACAATAATTACTATTTTACAAAGTTCCTTTTTTGTGTGTGTGTGTGTGTGTGTGTGTGTGTGCATGGCTTGAAACGAACAGAATCATCAGTGATCAGGACGAACCTAAAATTAAGGTTCTAAGCACAGGTCGATGTTTGAACTTAGTGTCTGAATAAATACTGCATGTTATAAACTATGAATGATGTTGTTCAATGTCATGAATATATCACGTTCATTGGAGAAAAACTCCGAGATGAATAGTGTATTTTAATAAAAGATTTCGTCAAATCATTTTAAAAATGCCGGCGTGATTGCCAGAGGCTAATTTCATAAAGTTCAAATGCATCTACTACACTGGAACCACTTCAAAAATGAAGAATGGCCAGGCTTTTAAGAGTGCAATATGGGACGTGTCTTAATTTCCACCCTCCACTTTCCCTAATTCCTCTTCTTACATATGAATAATTTGGAATTAAAGAGGAAAAATTAGAATAGAAGACAAGACTAGGTAAACATGATAGGGAATCTGCCACCTAGGTGTCAGCCCTAGATGCTGCTCAGTGACGATTTATTTATTTATTTATTTATTTATTTATTTATTTATTTATTTATTTATTTATTTATTTATTTATTTATTTATTTATTTATTTATTTATTTTAGCCCAAGTCTATCCTCTGATATGCCCTCTATCAGTGTCGTTTGCAGTGTGTAAAGCGCTGCTCCAGTGTAAAACCGCGGAAAGGTGTTGTTTCACGTTGCCTTCTCCACCGAGAGCTAAAGAAAGAAGGTATCCTACTGCAACCTAAACGTTTTGAATTATAATAATTGTGCCCTGTGGGTGGAAGCTAGGAGTATGTCGTTTTCCACTTCTCTAAACAAACACATACAGTAGGTCTCTTTGTTTTACACTGAGGAGAATCACTCACTTTGATTTTAACTCATCCGTCTCCGGGTCTTAACAGATACTGTACGTCTGCACTCGACATTCCTAGTTTAATGACTTCGCATTGTATTGCTATTTCATCTGCCTTGTGCAGTCACAGACAAGTACAAATGAAGCAAGCCAAGAAAATATAGATGTTAAACTACTAAGACTGATGAACACAAGATGAGCAATGTGATATTTTTCCCTTTGTCTTTCGATCTACGAAGTGATTTCACCTTACAATAAAATATTCTTAATAAATGGAAATATGGAAAGAAAATAATGAAATAACTTGATTTCACTGATGCATTTAATAAAATATGGGATTCTGGCAGTAGACAAGCTTTCTTGAATTTAAATATGGAACATCTGGAAAACCAACTTCTACCCTGCATCTTGGTGTAGGCGAGTATCACTCGAAGACAATTGCACTAGATATACTCGTTCATGCATAAGAAGGGCTATCAAGATGTCTGATTAAAGATGTTAATAAAATTGAATCATGGAAATCAAAAACAAGAGAACCAGTTCTGAAAGGAATGTGGCAGTGTCAACAGCAGCCAACTTTGCCCGGATCGAACAGGTCATCCAAGGAAACAATTGCATCACATTTACGGAAATGGAGGCACCCACGTTAATGAGCCGAAACACCCTGCAGCGGATCGTGCACGGCCACTTACAGTTGGGGAAGGTGTCATCCACGTGGGTGCCTCCATTTTCGTAAATGTGATGCATTTGTTTCCTTGGATGTATGTATGTAAAGATTGTTGATTACGGGGATAATGTCCAATTAGAAGGGGTGACTAACACTAAAGAAGTATTCAAATTTACCTATGATAACAATGACATTTACAATAAGATACAAAGGGTGAAAACTAGAAAAGCGGCTGGATTTGATAAGATTTCTGAAGATATAGGCCTACTAAGAACAATGAATTGCGATCTGAAGTATTTGTTTGATTTGTTTCATGAAGAAGCTATACCAAATAAATTTAGAGTTGCTGTAGTAGCCCCTGTGTATAACGGAAAGGGTGACAGACATAAAACTGAAATTACAGGCCAGTCAGTTTGACATACATTGCATGTAAGCGTTGGGAAACCATTATTTCTGATTGTCTTAGACATGCTGCTTGATGCTTGTAAATTTAAGGGGCCTAACATCTAAGGTAATCGGCTCATTAGACATGTTTGCGAAATTAATAACTGTTTTGATAGAAGGCAGTTCGGGTTTAGGAAAGGATGTTCCACTGAAGCTGAACTTGTAGGATTCCAGCATGATATAGCAGATACCTTGGATTCAGGAGGTCAAATGGATTGTATCGCGATTGACCTGTCTAAGGTATTTGATAGAGTTGATCATGAGAGACTACTGGAAAAAATAAGTGCAATAGGACTAGACAAAAGTGTGACTGAATGAGTTGCTGTATTTTTAGAAAATAGATCTCAGATATTTAGAGTAGGCAAAGCTTTAACTGACTCTGTAATAATTAAGAGGGTAATTAAGAGGCAGTATTATAGGACCTTTATGTTTTCTTATGTATATAAATGATGTGTGTAAAGAAGTTGAATCAGGGGTAAGGCTTTTTGCGGATGATGTTATTCTGTATAGAATAATACATAAGTTACAAGATTGTGGGCAACTGCAAAATGACTTCGATAATGTTGCGAGATGGACAGTACGAGACGGTATGATGATCAACGGGGTTAAAAATCAGATTGTGAGTTTCACAAATAGTACAAATCCTCCCAGTTTTAATTACTGCGTTGTTGGGTTGCAAGCTTCTCATGGGAATCATTGTAAGAACTTAGGTGTCAATATAAGGAAAGATGTTCATTGGGATAATCACATAAAAGGGACTGTAAATGAAGGGAACTGATCTCTGCACATGGTTGTGATGGTGTTTAAGGGCTGTATTAAGAATGTAAAGGAGAGGGAATATAAGTCTCTGGTAGGATCCCAACTAGAGTATGGTTCCAGTTTATGGGACACTCACGAGGATTACTTCATTCGAGAACTTAAAAAAATCTATTAAAAGCAGCTCGATTTGTTCTGGCTGATTTCCTACAAAAGAGTAGCGTTACAAAAACGATATTAGTAGACGAATAAGTTTGAGGTGTGTCTTTAAACGTAGGAAAAATCACAATATGAAAATAAAGTTGGAATTCAAGAGGACAAACTGGGCCAAATATTCGTTTATAGAGAGGTGAATTAAGAATTGGAATAACTTATCAAGAGAGATGTTCAATAAATTTCCAATTTCCTTAAAATCATTTCAGAAATGGCTAGGAAAACAACAGATGGGGAATCTGCCACCTGGGCGACTGCCCTAAATGCAGATCAGTATTGATTGATTGATTGATTGATTGATTGATTGATTGATTGATTGATTGATTGATTGATTGATTGATTGATTGATTGATATTAGGTTTCCAGCCTAGCGAAACACCAGACTCCTCGGGCGTGTACAGCGATGAAAACAAAATCAATCTGCACTAGCATTAATATTTGCAACGACATATGGACGGCATAGTTGCACAGAACAGAATGCGCGTCAAAGCTTGATCAGTAGGTGTGTCTGGAAGTAATGACGCCATTGTTGTACGCAGTAGCACTGATAAAGGACTTAGAAAAATCCTGAGTGCCCTTATGAATGAGCGAGTGCTGTGATGCATTTATTGGTTCACAAATGAAGGCAGAATTAACAAAGTTGGTGAGGGGGAAATGGTCTGGTTAAATTTCACCCGACGAAGCCATACATTGATAGGCCTATCTTGAGATAACCAGATGGGTTTGGAGGCAATTATCATCATCATCATCATCATCTGTTTACCCTCCAGGTTCGGCTGTTCCCTCGGACTCAGCGAGGGATCCCACCTCTACCGCCACAAGGGCAGTGTCCTGGAGCTTCAGACTCTTGGTCGGGGGATACAACTGGGGAGTATGACCAGTACCTCGCCCAGGCGGCCTCACCTGCTATGCTGAACAGGGGCCTTGTAGGGGGATGGGAAGATTGGAAGGGATAGGCAAGGATGAGAGAAGGAAGCGGCCGTGGCCTTAAGTTAGGTACCATCCCGGCATTCGCCAGGAGGTGAAGTGGGAAACCACGGAAAACCACTTCGAGGATGGCTGAGGGGGGAATCGAACCCACCTCTACTCAGTTGACCTCCCGAGGCTGAGTGGACCCCGTTCCAACCCTCGTACCACTTTTCAAATTTCGTGGCAGAGCCGGGAATCGAACCCGGACCTCCGGGGGTGGCAGCTAATCACGCTAACCACTACACCACAGAGGCGGCGGAGGCAATTATTTGAATGTTAAATGCGAAGTAGGTGTTGGCAGGAATGGTGGAGAAAGGCCAATGTAAGGTGACAAATGGCTTATTAGGAGTAATAGTTACGTATACCTATAAGTTGAATAGGGACAGAGTAGCATTGCAAACAGCATAAAACCAGTAAATGAATCCAAAACACAGCAACACAAACAATGATATGCCATGAATTAGCCATCTATACTATCATTTCTGACTGTAAATTTATCAGTTTGATGCATCTCCAAGGAATACTGTGGAAAAGCTTGGATGGGCTACTTTAATAATAGTGGTATTGGTTTCACGTCGAGCTAACTGCTTTTACGGTTTTCGGTTTCTAATTAATATGCAGGTGATATTGTAAGATTTCCTCCACTAAGAAGCCACAACAGGTGTTATTGAAAGGTTAAGATTTAGTTACTTGTATACTCCAATAGACGCGATAATTATAAATCTGGTGAAAGGTGAGTTGCCGTGTGGTCGAGGAGTGTGCCTCTAATGTAGAAGTTGCGGTTTTGTGGGGGAGTGGAGGTCGGTTGGCCAGCATAGCTGTCACCATCGCATCATTTGAAAACCACACAAACAACTGACATATCATAATTCTAAACACAGTGGCACAGTAGCACAGTAGATACAGGGGCCTAACTAATGTGACATGGGCTCGCCTGTAAAAATAAAAATTTGGGCCCCCTCATATAAAATGTGAAACCTACTAATAACTCATCTTCATTTAAATATTGCAGGTAGCCTAGATAATATGCTATCTATTGTCAAATTATATAAATAAAGGTCGTTCAATATTTTAAGGTAATTAGAAATGTAATGTTTAATATATTTTTTTGGCTGCCTCAGTGGTTTATTGTCTAAACTGCTGAACCATTCACCCCTTAGTTGTTTGTACATAAAATTGGTTTCGCTTTACAGCAACTACGAGCTGTACTCTGTAACCGATACCAGAGATTCAGTTATAATCATGTACTCGATTACAACAGAGAAAAATATACGATTAAAATTAAATCAAGAACTTTTAAAATTATGTTTGAAATATATCAAACAGCACAACTGATAAGTCTTCGCGCAAAAAGATGTGGTTCGAAACTGAACTGTCCTAGTGTTACTACACCTGCTTCTTATTAGCATTAGCTATTTTTGTCGAAAAAACATGTGATAAAAGTTAAATGTTCAGCAAAATAATACGATCTCAGGTGCACTACACATCAACAAAGTAACATTTTCTAACTGAAATATGATATTTTGGTATCAATTTTCATTGGTTAGTAATTATTTTAAAATATTTTGGTGTATGTCTTTTGTGAGGAGCGTGCCATGGTCTCACGAGATACGGCAAGGGCAAAAGTTATTTATATCTGTGCTATAGTAAATGTTGCTAGACGGCAATTCCCCTACGTGCAAATTGTAAAACAAACTATTTCGGCTAATTCTACAAAACTGCCCTGACCATTTCCATGCAGAGTGACATTAGGCTAGATGTACAAGTATTTTTGCGAGGAGCCTGCAGGGCCCCTTAAAGGCCCGGGATAGCCTGAATTGAAGGGCCTGCAGGCCCTAACGTTACGCCCCTGAGTGGATAGATCTCCTGTAGATTGCATTTAACAGTGTCTTGCGCCTATCTCCCTATCTCCTAGGTAATACAAAACGGAATTTGAGGAAAATTTTGAACCGTACAGGTATATCTTGTTGACATCAGTTCATATTTCAAGCCATTTCATTATCGGATCTCTATGATGAACATCTCCAAAAAAATCTTGGTCGTATCTCTAGACGAATAATGAAAGTAAGTTTCGATATCCGAAATTTAAGGTATTGGTCGTCGGAGAAGCATATATTCATAACGATGGGAATAAGACTCAGATACTTCTAAAAATATGTTTTCATGTCTTAATACTCCAAAGCAATGAAGCTAGCTCGCTACACGTTGTATTCACTAGTATGAAGGCCGACTTCCTGATATAAAATCAGAAAGGAATCTCCCACGAATAACTTGGACTGCCCAGAATAAAATCCGTACCTAACGCAGGCGATGTGACTTGCTGCATTATAAGTGGGGTTTGCGAAATTCCCCAAACTGTGCCATCTGTGTGTGCATCGGATCAAAATATCCACGATAGTGTAACGGAATGTCCAAGTCGACTGTACTGTGGATCACTGGTGGACTTCGCGGAAACACCTACACTGGCTAAACAGTGGCTGGACACTCTGGACAAATCCACAGGTATAAGATGATTGTTTCAATGGTTTGCTCCAATATTTGTAGCCTATGTATCAGGCGGCTCACAGGCGCCATACTTCCTACTTACAACTGTCGCACGTTCACTAGTGATGTATGGGATGCCTAATCACGTGTTTTCGAAGGAGCGCTACAACGTGCTCTATTTTGGATGTTGTAGAACAAATAGTCATTTTGCTGCACACGTTCCACAAGAGGGTGCATTTGTAAATACTCCAAAGATGCAGAAAAGAAAATTTAATAACATATTAATTCATACTCATGTAGACATTCCACTCTATAAAGGAGTTGTTTGTATGAAACAAAAACTAATAACTTATTGTTCGGCGAAATACGTGTGTAGAAGGCAGACGCCTGTTTGGAGCTTCGGCTGCATTCCAATCAGGTTCTCCAGATTAAAATGATGTATATGTATTTGTTGTTGCTGAACACACTAGCCATCGCCAATGTGCAGACAGCAAATATCGTGCTGCTGTACCACACACCAGCCTAGTATTGTGCGGTCGAAAACGAGGTTTACTAATCCAAGGGGTGGCATTAAACTAGTAGCGCTGAGGAATATGCTGCAAGCGACCGTCCGGTTACTATTTCTCCATATTCTGACGTAACCTGCCTGCTGGCAGTAGTGCCCCTGTGAAAGTCAGTTAGCAGACTTCCCATTCAACATTTGTGCATGCAGGACATTTATAAGTAGCAAGTACGGCGCTCGTGAGCCGCCTGGTATATTATTAATAAAATGGACATATTTTCGATGTGGAGATCCGTCTGGAATTGGCGTCATCAACTTAGGGTGGACTGGAAACCGTCATTGTGATAATCAGGCAACCACTTTTCGTCATCTGACTATATTAAGTCTTCGTCATCTTCTTCCTCACGTTATTACGGTGTGTTACTACTACTAATAAATGTTTTCATTCGTCCCCGGAAGGGGGAGGCGGGTCTCCTAGACGGTGACGCCGTCTCTCAGGCCAGGAGACTTGTATCGGAGAAGAAGAGAGGGTTGGCGACCGCGGCCTATAATAGAAACTGTGCCGGCTTTCGGCTTAGTGCAGGAGAATGGAAAACCCTTCTGAGGACATCCGGCGGTGGACACCAGCCGCTGTCCGTCTCCCGAATATAAATGCGTAGAGCCACGGTAGAACTGTGACAATCGCTCCTCTGCTCGGGTGGCCGGTCGGAGTGTAGAGTTGTCGGATTACGGACCAGCCGTGGCCACTTGAAGGCGGAGACTCATTCTGCATCCGACTTACTGTCGTGTGCCAGAAGTCTTCTATATACAGTAGAAGAAAATGGTGCCGTGTTTTAAACGAGTTTCCACTGTCCTTGACTGGCGTTTCGCCTAGATTACAGCAAAGCTCTTTGCATATGGTAACGTCACTGGAGACACCAGAATTTTTCTCACAATAATGTTGCAAATATTCATGGCCATAAAACGGTGTGCTAAATCAGTGACCATTTTGTGGGACGTAGATCTTGATAGGTTGGACTATCTTGCGACTTGGCATAAGAATATTGTATGCTGGATCAACTGCCATATTGTTGGACGTAGATCAGGCGCCTACAAATTTCTTTCGATTTATCCGAACTTTTCATCTCCCCTGTGGGTGGAGTGAAAGGATGCACACCCTGCACTTCATAATAGTCTACTAAGAGGGGAACATCCAAAGAATATATGGCAATGTGGGTGCAATACACAAGTGTAGGCCTGTCATATTTTTGTACAGTGCCATAAGATAAATTAATTTAAAAATCTGAAGAATTAGGGTCCAATTTATTTGAATACTTCAGCCCGTGCTATGGTCTTTCGTAATAAAATATTTCTTATCTTACTCTTTAACGTAGGACTACATTCCATTGTATCCCTTTGCAAATAAATTTTCGCAGTTATGTTAGAAAAGTGACAACCAGCGTTTTGGGTGATTTATTACGATTTTTTAAATTTGAACTCTTCTTACAAGCACAGATTTTTTTATCTTTTTATTAGCAAAGTGTACATAAACCTCCATAAATAACTAGTCAAGAAAGTTCTATGAAAAACTGACCTGTCCTTCTGTCATCCTTGTACTCGATTTCTTTTTAGTGGATCACATTTTGTGTCAAGAATTATATATGTTTGGGGTTACCCAGTGCTAAGGAACTGAGCTTCACTGACTCTGTGTATCAAGGGGTCCATTTTCTTTAGTACAGACGCCCAGATCCCTGGCCAACAGAATAGCATTTTGTACTGCAATTACGTCCCATTACTTTTTATATAGTAGCACTTATTAAAATACATAGGCCTACTGATACTTCGTTCAGTGCCTATACTAAGGTAAAATATCACAAACTAGGTGATGATATGGGAAACGAAAATTACAACACTAAAAGTACAAATCATAGATTAAATTTTACAATATTCGTAAAAGAGAAATAAATATAGTTTCCTACTACACATTGATAATCAATTAACAAATAATTTAATAATAATACTGATTTGGATTTTCTGAAAATGTTATAAGGCAATAATTGCCACACAGATGACTCTTTTTCCTCGATACATAGATTAGATTACTTGGCGAATTCATCATTGGAGGGATCTACAATCCAGTCTTTCTCTATTCCGGGTTGCTGGCACTTTGAGATAAAAAGACACTTTGAGATCTTGCATCCTTACCGACTAGAAAACGCTGCTACAGGCTAATGA
Organism: Anabrus simplex; assembly: GCF_040414725.1. NCBI lineage: Eukaryota > Metazoa > Arthropoda > Insecta > Orthoptera > Tettigoniidae > Anabrus > Anabrus simplex. The sequence continues at coordinate 289,969,009 of NC_090269.1, forward strand.
TATCAAGGTCCAGTAGCGTTAGCGTTATTACCTGCAGTAGGTCTACTATACCCCGCCTCGAAAGCCAAGAACAATGGCCGCAAACTAGGACTGCGAAGGTAGCGACTGTGATCTTACATAATCCATTAGGGCCCCGAATGTATACAGCAGATGTTCAGTATATATTTTATGTTGACTGCCTGAAATAAATATTATAAAACAAACAAACACCATGGCTCTGTAGCCCTGATGGGCCTTGAGCTACCACGTGACCGCTGCTCAGCTCGAGGGCCTGAGGATTAGGAGGTGACGTGTGGTCATCACGAGGAATCCCCTCAGCCGTAATTCTTGGTTTTCTAGACCAGGATCACTATCTCACAGTCTGATAGCTCCTCAGATGTATTCATGTAGGCTGCGTGGATCTCGAACCAGATCCAGGCAAAAAAACTGACTTCGTCGAGAATAGAACCCGAGGTCTCCGGATGCGAGGAAAGCACGCGGGGCCAGCACAAATAAATATTAAGCCTGTCACTATGTCATAAGAGAGGGAGAGAGAGTAGTTTTTTTTATCGGTCTCTTGGAACAGGCCGAACAAAATGTAGCTTCCACTAAAGCCTCAGTATAATTTAGCGGTGTGACAGTATGGAAGCTGCTCAGGTGTGGGAGATAATGAATAATGCCATTCAGACCACGAATGGTGCACCTGGATGTTATGAAAAGCGTTATCTAAAGGGCCGCACCCGCTGCAGAAGGACTTTCTGGTTCGGTGAGAAAATCAATGGCAAATAAAATTATTATTATTATTATTATTATTATTATTATTATTATTATTATTATTATTATTATTATTATTATTATGATTATTATTATTATTATTATTATTATTATTACCATTTGCTTTACGTCTCATCGACAGGGATAGGCCATATAGCGACGATGGGATAGGAAAGGCCTAGGAGTTGGAAGGAAGCGCCCGTGGCCTTAATTAAGGTACAGCCCCAGCATTTGGCTGGTGTGGAACTGGAAAACCATGGAAAACCATCTTCAGGGCTGCCGACAGTGGGGTTCGAACCCAATATCTCCCGAATGCAAGCTCACAGCTGCGCGACCCTAACCGCAGGGCCACTTGCTCCGTCGAAGACAGATTATCTCTCCTCGTTCTGCCTAGTACATCTCATTACAGCACCACGATGTTTTCGCGTTTTCCCTCTAAAACCATAGATGGTGCCATTTGAAGATTTAACTAGTCTTCATGCTGATGACTTAGAGACGAACGGACAGATGGGTGGATGTATGGAAAGACGGACAGAGACAAATAAATAACATTCAATTGAAATTCCTTAAAAAAAAAAAAATCCTCGTAATGTACCCATATTTCTAAGAAAAGGGTACTATTAACAGGTAGTATTACTTGATGGTTACACGTTACACTCTTCTTCTTCTTCTTTGTAGCCTTCACAGTTACCTGAAGTCGACTTTTTGTACAGATTTAGCCAAATTTATATGGACTGATTCCTTTCCTGGCGCCAACGCCATGTGGAGAGATGTATTCGAGTATTTCTCTAGTAGTGTGTAGTGTAATGTATTTGCACGTAAAGTAAGATGTTTACTAAGACGGACACAAGCACTTACGATCCGAGCTAGAGAAATTAACCGTACGAAGTTAACATCACCGGCCCGACCAGGAGTCGACCAAGGGGCCCTTTGAACCGAACGCCACTACGCTCTCCACTCAGCTAAGAGCCGGACTGGGTGGTTACACTATTTTTATAAATAAAAGGAAGTATATCCTGACAGGTGTTTTGTTCATGGAGCATGCTCATGGACAAGTGTGGCAACTGAGTTATTTTTCAGATTAGGCATATTGTACTTTCGTCACATTGTTCTTCTTAATACAAATCTGGGGAGACGGCAGTGATTTGTGCCAACATCAGAGGAGATAAACCTTGGAGGTCTGAATTTTCCGGTGAGTCTTAGGAACACTTGAACTTCATACCGATACTAAATAATATCGGTGGCGCAAATGAGTTAAGGAACAGTCCAAGCTTTTCAAGGTACTGAGTGGGGATTGCAGCATGATCCATACACTGTGCTCATTAAAAGCGCTACTCACCAATACATCTCTGGGGGTTACCATAAAGAATAGACATCTGGATAGAGTAGAGAGACTGTGAAAGATTGTACAAAGAATATGGGAAAAAAAGTCAGACAATACAGTGCACCGAAATCTGAACTTTGGATCTTGGAAACACCTGCAGCCTTGCATGAGTAGCGTTAAACAAGGTATTTTCGTGGCTGAAGTTACTGGAGGAACATGTAACTGTTGTTGATTCATTTGTTCAATGACTACGACCTGTGCCAACATCAAAAAGAATAATGTATGCCCGCTTAAGACGACATGAAATGGGCGTAGTTAGATTATTATTAAAAAATGTAGTTATTAATATGAAAAAGAAGAGGGAAGCGAGGTTCGAACAGTTGCTCTCCTGCAAGTTCATTGACTCCGTGGACACTAAGACGTTCTACTCTGTAATTTTAAATATCAGAAACATGTATGCTAGGTGGACCATGGCCGGTTTCCATCAAGCTGACGGATACTTTTTTTAATTGTTAGGCCGTAAATCTTGGGTGATACCTGTAATTAGTTTTTGTTTCTATAAAACCTAACTTTTTGCTTAACTACCCCAAGGGGAAACGGACAGCACGTCAATGTTAAGCTACCTAGTAATAAAACCTTGTTAAAAACCTTTGCTGGTATTAGAGATTTCGCTTTCTTTTAAAACATCTTCACATCGTAAATTACCATCTAGGTCTTTAATTAAACTCTGTCCATAAATGAGTTTCTAAGGTATTTTTAATGATAAATAATTTATCAATTTTGATAAATCAGCCGTAACCCTAAACCCATAGCGAGGTTTTAGGAGTCTTCTCATGGCTCAGGCAACAATCAAGGATATTAACTGCTGGTTCTCCTTAAAACACACATTAAAACTACAAGAGACTGACAAGAAATTCTGATAAAGAAAACTTTTTGCGCGCAAATTACATAGCCGAGAAAGTTTTTCGTATCTTAATGAGTATCAAGTTATCGTAATTTCGTAGCATGAAGTAACAAGCGCGGCATTCAGAATCTAGAGTTCTGGTTTAAGGACTGGCATGGTAGCCTCTCATCAGAGTTCTCGGAGTTCGACTCCAAGCTCCACGACGAAATGACGAACTGGGATGGAGTATATACACTGGTATGATGTCGTTCCATAAAAAAGGTTCCAGTGCATGTTCATCAATATGATGCAATTGTTTGTAGCCTTTACTTTTTTCACGTAATCTCAATGGTGATGTAGTCATTTCTCTAACAGTGGATCAAGTTTTTCAATACCACTGTCGTAAACTGTGGTGCCCTGACTGCTGGTCCTGTATTTCAGAGCACTTCTGACACACCATTTTGAAATTTCTACCTCTCAGGATGTTCTTCCTGAGGCGGAAAGAGATGAAAAACCACTTCTATGCCGTGAAAAATGTTGTGGGCCTGCACTTCGCACATGTCAACTGTTGTCACTTTCCCGGTTCGAAATTCCAAACAACGCTACGCCCTGATGAGTAAACACCATAGACTTCCACAATTTTCCGCATCTGGCACTCTGTTTACACTGAGAAATCGTATAACAGCACGAATTTCCTCCTTAGAATACCAATCCAATCAGCCCTCCATCTTTGACTGGTTTTTACCTACAAGTTGGCAGTGCTCAATGCTACCAGCTGAACCATAAATAAATTTCCACTACATTTTCAGTCAAGCTAGCGTCACGTTTACACATGATAAACATTCTGCCATTTTACTTTTAGACGTCTCTCGTACAATTGAGATGATGGAAAGAAATTGTTCTGTGAGCGGCTAAGTGTCGTGAATTTCTCTACCTCTTAATATTAATCGTAGAAGTAAAAATGGTATAGGGTAATCAGCTTAACTTCTTAGTTATTATTATTATTATTATTATTATTATTATTATTATTATTATTATTATTATTATTATTACAATTACCGCCATGATGAGGCTGCTACAAGGACGAAGTATATCGACAACACAACAACACAATATTACGTCTTCCAAGTCATTGGTGAATTTGCCAGTGTGCCAGATAGAAATAACGACAATCACATGGCTCAGGAATAAATTGGAATGTGGCTTGATGTATGGTTCGTCAAATGTTGTATAGATGATTGCGGAGTATGGTTATTGAACCTCATACTGCGGCGATAGCGATGTCGTGAAGACGTGTCCGGATGAGACCAAGAGAATCCCATTGTTGTACAAGATATTTAGGGATTGTGCCTCGAGCTCCGATCATGAGTCGATAGACGGAGATGTTGTCTAGATGGTATTTGCCTTTATAATAGTTTACGCTTGGCTGGTAAATTGATTTCTTCTCGGCGTCCACCTCTTCGGCCTGGCCAATGTGCGACTCGAAGCGTATAATAATAATAATAATAATAATAATAATAATAATAATAATAATAATAATAATAATAATAATAATAATAATAATAAATTACATATATTAAATATATCATTATTATTATTATTATTATTATTATTATTATTATTATTATTATTATTATTATTATTATTATTATTATTTTCTACTGCTTTTCCAACATCCTGTTTGGGCTGCGGATGCGAACTGTGCCACCCCTGTGGACATGGCACTGTGGCTCTGCTTTACATCCGAATCCTTTCCTGACCAACCCTACGTGGAGGGATGTATTCAGTATTTTGTGTTTCTGTTGTGGTTGGCAGTGTGATGAGTGAATATAAAGGGGAGTGTGTTAGGACAGCCCGAAGGCTGGTTGGATCCTCAACAGCTCTGCCATCAGCTGTCATAAATGGCCTAGGCATCACTGAAGAGGCGTACTAGGGAAATGAGGAGTGAGGTATTTTTCCGTTGCTTTCCTCACCGAGCCAGAAGTTGCTATTATATATCAGTCTGCCAAGCCCACTGAAATGCATGAACCAACCGACCCTATGAGCAACATTTTCACACCATTCATAGCAGAGACTGGCTGCATAAGGAATGGTATTAATAGCATCGCTCATACCTCAGTCACTTTCATCTTGCCAAAGCCAAGGATAAAGCTGAGACAGATCAATGAAAGTAACAATATTGCTCTAGCCCATGCCAGAAGACATAGTGCACTGTGAACACTACGTCCTGCCAGCAAAGGCATAGGACAGACATAAACACCCATTAATAATACAGTCTAACCTCAATATCTCGAACATCCATTACCCGAATTTTCAGTATGTCGAAGTAACTTCAATTTCCCGGCCTTTTGTCCTATTATTTACGTGTATTTATTTCTCTATTATGCGAAAATCGATTAAAGGAATTTCTCGATCTCTCAAAGCAAACTTTTCCGCCATTGAAGCAAGAAAAAAACCTGAAACTCGAATTTTTTACAACATTGACTGTGCAATACCGCATTTGTTGTTTGTGAGGAACAGTTAACAAGTAAAGAGAGGGTTACAGTGATGCTGGGATTAATATGATGGAAACCGAAAAACGAACTTCTAGTGATCGGAAAATCAGCGAAGCGAAGCCTCCCCACGCAACCTCTGAAGTCGCGGATGACGAGTTCCACTTACGAACCCGGCTGCGTGGTTTCGAACCTACATGCAGAGTCAGTCGAATATAATGAGCAGTGTTTCTCACAGCAATAAACGTTATTGAAAAGTATGTGGAAGAAAACAAGGTTAACAGAAAAAAAACAGAAGAGAATAACGTATTTTTTCCAAAAGTGTTTCACTACTGTATGTACTCTATGCTATCTTCTAAAAAGCTACTTTAATAAGGGTCATGATTGAAGCGATGCCGCAAAGTGCGAGTTTGCTGGTATAAATTTAAATACTGTCAAAAATACTGTATTCATCATATATGTCCAAAAGCCGTATTCCTCAATATCTTGAAATTACGATAACTCGAAATAAAATTTATCTCCCGAGGTGATTCGAAATATCGAGGTTCCGCTGTAATAATAATAATAATAATAATAATAATAATAATAATAATAATAATAATAATAATAGTAATGTCACGAAATGCAAAACTTCGGCATTACAAGATTGTTGTTCTTCCAGAAGCCTTGTATGCCTCAGAAACCACATCTCTAGGAGGACACTCTAAAATTGATGAAACTGGAAAACAAGAACGAAAAATTCTTAGGAAAATATATGGCCCCGTTCATGTAAATGGTACATGGATCAAAAGGAAAACTGTAGATTTGTACAAATTAATCGACAAGTTCACCAATACCGTACGCAGGAGACGATTGAAATTCTATGTAGAATGGACGACACTAGATATGCAAAAAACTGCTTCGTATAATTAATTCAAAGAAGGTCAAAATAAGCTGCTTAGAGGAAATAAAACAGGACTTAAAAGAAATGAACATCACAGAAGATATCATCAGGGATCGCAAGGCTTTTGGGAATCTAGTTCCAAAGCACACGTTCACGGTAAAGGCTAAAAGAAATACAGGGAAACATTGGACGGAAGAACGCAAGAAACAGCATAGCAAGTTCATGAAGAGATTTTTAGGAGGAGAAGAAGGAAGGAATACCATCATCAAGCTAACAAGTTCCAAACAGGCATAAAAAAGAAATAATAATAATAATAATAATAATAATAATAATAATAATAATAATAATAATAATAATAATAATAATAATTTCAACCTGTGTGGCTCAGGAGGTGCAGACCGTGTTCAGGGGTTCGATCCACAGTCATGTTTTTAGAATTGGCTTTACGTCGCACCGACAAAGACATGTCTTGTGGTGACGATGAGATAGGAAAGGCCTAGGAATGAGAAGGGAGCGACCGTGGCCTTAATTAAGGTACAGCTCCAGGTGAAAATGGGAAACCACGGAAAGCCGTCTTAAGGACTGCCGACAGTGGTGCTCGAACCCACTATCTCTTGGATGCAAGCTCACAGCTGCACGCCGCTAACCGCACGGCCAACTCGCCCGGTCGATCAAGGGTCAGGCGGCCGTTGTTTGAAGATATCGATAGACTCAATGGCACGTGAAAGAAATCCCGTGGGACTAAATTCCTCCATCTCAGGATCTCTGAAAATCGTTAATGAACGATTATTATATCTAAGTTATTTAATGAACCTTGGAGCAGGTGAGTCATATTTTGTAACACATTTGGTCGCGTGGGAGACAGGTGTCACCCAAGTAATGTGCGGTTTTTGTCCACAAGATAAACTAATATTGAGATTCGTCACTCATAATATTTTTTTCTAGTGGGTGTACGTCGCACCGAAACAGATAGGTCTTACGGCGACGATGGGATAGGAAAGGCCTAGGAGTTGGAAGAAAGCGACCGTGAACTTAATTTAGGCACTGCTCCAGCATTTGCCTGGTATGAAAATGGGAAACCACTGAAAACCATCTTCAGGGCTGCCGACAGTGGGATTCGAACCCACTATCTCCCGGATGTAAACCACACAGCCGCGTGCCCCTAACAGCACGGCCAACTCGCCCGGTGATAATATAATTTATTGTACATATATAAGGCATTAAAACAAAAGCAATTAACTGAAACATGCATATTTAATTAATAATATCCTTTTTACAAAACGTGAAATAATTTGAAATTTGTGATCAAGCTTTTCGTTTAGACTTCTTCTCTTTCAAATGTTAGTCCTTACAATTCTACTTGAACATAATTATACTCTATAATAAGTGTTCTCCAAAAATAGAGAGTAACAATGTAATAGGAATCTAATGCAGCCGCCAACAATGATCCGTAAATGGTAGTTATTCTGCTACAGATAGACCTATCATCCAGGTGCTCTGTACAGACCCACTTCTTGTATTTTGAACACCATCTTCTAGTGCAGGGCCTCTCAGGGTGCATGCGCTTGGTGCATGCACTGAGCACGGTGCAAAATACGACTTCGCTTGGTAGACCAGAGTGCAGACCCCCATTCCTCGATTTGGAGCAATAGCGCTGTCTCTCTCTTTCCCCACGCCTGTCTCGCTCGCTCCGTCTGTCTCCCTCTTCCTCACTTGCTCCGTAGCGCTCCAAATCCGAGGCGAGTTGAGCCGAGTTGAGCCGAGCTTAGCTGAGTAGCCCAGAGACGAAGCGTTGGTCCGTGCCGAGTCGAGCGGAGCCGATGCACTGTGCACAGGAACTCTGCGCCGCTGTTCGCACGCGTGAGATTTTGGGCGTTTGAGAGGCCCTATTCTAGTGGTTTTATCACTGGATCTACCACTAGCAACATGGCGTTCTTCGAACTGTACAGTCACTTCCGTACCCGATAGAATCCGGGTGTGTCTTCTGATCTCAGGTGTTATTTTGTGGCGTTGAATATCAAGATAAATGTTCGGGAAATGAAATCTAATGCAATTTGTTTCAAGCAAGGGAAGTCTTTTTCAAGACCGCACTTTACGTGACTGTTTATATCGTGATAATAGCCAAAGGACTTGCAGATTTTCGTAGAATCCGAAGTAATGGGAGTATGGGAGGTCATTTCAAGAAATCCCATCCCATGGCCACGTTGGTGAGAAGCTATTGTTGATGTTCTTTGACTATAAAGCCAGTTACAGAAGGATGTTGAAGGCAAGGTAGATTGAATGAATTACTATACAAATTAAGAGAAACTGAATCGAATTTTTGAAAGGAGAATGATTTGACCACCACAGCGGAGATATTGGTAAGACACATTCTTGACATACAAGGGATTTTTTTGGATTGGTTCAATCACTGAGTCACCATTGATCTTCACTTAGGACTGTCCCCCAGGCTTCATATTCCTTACAAGTTGTTTACCGAGATTTTCCTAAATAATTTCAAAGAAGTTGGAAATTCAACCAGATATCCCTTGGTAAATTATTCAAATCCCTTAATTGCTTTTACTATAAACGAATATTTGTCCCATTTTGTCCTAGTTTGTCCCCTTAAACTCCAACTTACCGGGCAAGTTGGCCATGCGGTTAGGGCCGCGCAGCTGTGAGCTTACATTCGGGAGATAGTGGGTTCGAACCCCACTGTCGGCAGCCCTGAAGGTGGTTTTCCATGATTTCCCATTTTCACATCAGGCAAATGCTGGAGCTGTACCTTAATTAAGGCCACGGCCGCTTCCTTCACATTCCTAGGCCTTTCCTGTCCCATCGTCGCCATAGGACCTACCTGTGTCGGTGCGACCTAAAGCAAATACAGTATCAAATAAAAATCCAAATGTTTCCTCATTCATGCTTATTCTTCTACTAATGTGATTATACGCCAACTCTTCGCTGACAGATCGAAATATGCCGCTTAGTCGAGCCGCTCGTCACGTTACGCCCAAGTCCTCCCAACACTTCGTTTCCAATATTTTCGTAACACTGTTCTTTTGTTGGAAATCGCCCAGAACAAACCAGGTTATTTCCAACGTATCTTTTCTGATTCTTGTTTCAAATAATTCTGGGGAGGATCCCATACACTAGAATCATACTCTAATTGGGGTCTTACCTCTGACTTAGGGCCTACTCGCAATCTCTTTTACATCCTTACAACAACAAATCCTAAATACTCTCATAATAGCCATATGAAGAGATTTTAAATCTTTATTTACAATATCGTTAATGAGATTATCCCAATGAAGATGTTTCCTGTATACTTACAACAGTTTCCACGAGGTGCTTCCTCTCCATCCTCACAGCAATTAAGGGTGATTGAGCATTAAATGTGCTGCGATTAGTAAAGTGGAAACTTGGGTCATCAACCGATGTAACTTAATTGTGTTTAGCCTTCAACTCAGAAACTTCAATGGTCATGGGGTCATCAACCTCAGTGACTTAGATTAAAGCCATATGCCACTATAGCATCATTTCCTTGCGGTCATCATTCACAATGGTTTCTAGTAAGGATGCCCATCAGGCAGTTAAGTCAAAGTCTAAACTCTCCTCTGCGTTGTAATTATTGTTGCGTTGACTGGACAAGATGAGTTCAATTTATAATTATGATTTCTATAATTTTCTTCATGATTTCTTTAATAAACACTGAATTTTCTTGAGCTAGAGCAGATAAAATGAAACCCGCCCTTACCTCAGCAAGTGACGAAGAGACCGTAACGATCCAAGATACAGATCTCATGCTAATTGCTGATAGGTAAGGTTGGTAGGTATCCTTTATGGACCACCAAGGGTTCAATACCACTGTCTGTTGTCCATCTCACAACATTGTCGAAGACTTTTTGTAGTCACTCACAGTCCTGTATCATATTTGTATCTTAATTATTACACTATGCCGTATAACGTCATCCGTTCTTTACCCGGGGCTGTACCTTAATTAAGGCCACGGCCGCTTCCTTCCAATTCCTAAGCCTTTCCTATCCCATCGTCGCCGTAAGACATATCTGTGTCGGTGTGACGTAAAGCAAATGGCAAAAAAAAAAAAAAAGCGTTCTTTACCCGTGTAAAGGTTGTATAAGAAAACATACTTTGCTTTGTGGAACCTTACTCATTATCATAACATAACAAGATCAGTTAGTTGAAACTGTACAGGGTGGCAAAAAAGTCACATTGCCCCCTTCTAAATGTTAATATAGTTCCGTAAAATGCCTCATTGGTGATTCCAGTTCTTTACCCGTGTCCTATGTATACAATGTAGGCCTATAAGAAAACATACCAATAATATTGCTTTGTGGAACCTTACTCATTATCATAACAAGATCAGTTAGTTGTAACTGTACAGGGTGGCCACAGCGTCACATTTCCCCCTTATAAATGTTAATACCGGTATAGCTGTTTTGTTCTATGTTTCAGATTGTATGAACTAAACGATGGCTGATACGTCCAGTTACAGTATTGAACTAAGTCTTATTGCAAGTTGTCGGGTGCATGAGAGAGGGCAAACAGGGAAGACAATAGCACACGTTCGTACTGATTTTCGGGCACGATTTCAACGAGAGCCTCCTCCAAAACAATCACTTCTGCGATGGGAAAAGAAACTCTTCGCCACAGGAAGTGTGAAAGATAAGGACAGAAGTGGGAGACCCTCCACAAGAAGAGAAACATGTCAGTTTGTCGAGGAGTCCGTGGAGAGTTCGCCGAAGAAGTCGACACGTAAAAGATAGGCGGAATTGCAAATACCCCGGTCGACAATGCAAAAGCACATGAAAAAAGACTTCGGCTTGCGCCCGTCCAGGAATTATCGGATGCTGACATGGACCGGAGAATAGAGGCAAGTGCGGCACTTTTTCAGATGTTCGACACAATACCAAAACGAGGCAAAGTGCTCTTTTCCGATCAGAGTACGATTTACAAGAGCTCTCGCGCACGAAATGTGGTCTTCTGTAGCAAGACAAATCCACACTTTTATGAAGAGTTGGAAAATAACCCGCCACATGTCATGATATGGGCAGCCATGGACAGCAGACGCTTGTTTGGGCCGTTCTTCTTCGACGGTGCTGTGAATCAGCACAGTTACCAGAACATGTTGCAGGACTGGTTTGTTCCTCTCTTGGAGGAGCACGGAATTAAAGAGACATGTTGGCTCCAGCATGATGGGGCACCTGCCCATTTTGCTATCGCAGTGCGCGAATATCTTAGCGAAGTTCTTCCAGGGCGATGGATAGGTCGTGGTTCTCCTGTGCTGCTGGCTCCACTTGTCTGGCCCCCACGAACCCCAGACCTTACCACATGTGATAATGTGCTATAGGGGTTCATAAAGGGTATATTTTCACAAAACCGCTACAATACCACGGATGAACTGAAAGATGCTGTAAGACAAGCTTTCACTAAAGTCACACCAGCAATGCTCCGAAGAATGTCGTACAGAACTTGGCGCCGTATTATCCTTTGCCGTGAAAATGGTGGTGCACAGACTGATGCTTTGGACTCGTAATGCCGTATATTCCCAAGGAAACCTCTCTGAGAAACGATATACAACTTATTTAACTAGGGGTTTCTATTGATTATAAGAGGGGGGTAACGGGACTAACGGGAGTAAGGATGTTAGATGGAGGCCAAGGCATGAATATGACAAACAGATTAGGTATAGTATGAACACTTTAAGACGAGAAATGGTGTGCGACAAGGCTGTATCTAATGCTTTTCAATACCTACGGCAAGTAGATAATGAGGAAAATAAAAGGTGGGTGGAATTTAGACATCAAACTAAGATACAAAATAATTAGCAGTATACAATGTAATAGATACTTCTTCGGTGGAGGAAATGTTAAATGTATTAAACAAAGCCGAAAATCTCATAAACGACTCGAGAATAAAATAAATTGAGGTAAACCTAAAATAATGATCATGGACAGACAAAATACCACTCCAATCACAAGAAACACGAACAACTTCCAGGTTGTTTATTACATAACCAACCTGGGATCATTGATAACATTGATATCATTGTTCGTGCCGTTTATCTGATAGCTTGCATTCGGGTTCGAACCTCATTGTTGGCAGCCCTGGATAGTATAACGCGATTACCTTAATTAAGGCTATAGCCACTTCCATCCTAGTCCTAGGGATGAGACTGTCCGCCTCCGTAGCGTAACGGTTAGTGTTATTAGCCGCCGTCCTTGGGGGCCCGGGTTCGATTCCCGGTACTGCCAGAAATTTAAGAATGGCAGGAGGGCTGGTACGTGGTTGAAATGATACATGCAGCTCACCTCCAATGGGGGGTGTGCCAGAAAAGAGTTGCACCACCTCGGGATGAGGACACGAGTTTACATTACTTTTAGGGATGAGACTTGTATATGTTAGTGCGACGTAAGACCAATAGCAACAAAAAAAGATAATAACAAAATATGAGTGGATGTACTGACTAGACTAAAAGGAGATATAAGATAGCGAAGCCTGCGATCGCTCCACTGATCAAGATCTGGAAAAGCCATGATATCATCGTCGACACCAAAATACGTTTGATTGAGTCTCTAGTGTTATCCGTATTTCTGTTCGTACCAAGATGCTGGTTGTTCGAAATGATACATCTGAAGCAGATTGATACCTTCGGAATGGACCGTTAGAGATGGATGCTGAGAAAGAAAAGCAGCTCGATTTGTTCTGGGTGATTTCCGACAAAAGAGTAGCGTTACAAAGATGTTACAAAGTTTGGGCTGGGAAGACTTGGGAGAAGGAAGACGAACTGCTCGACTAAGTGGTATGTTCCGAGCTGTCAGTGGAGAGATGGCGTGGGATGACATTCAGTAGACGAATAACATTGAGTGGTGTCTTTAAAAGTAGGAAAGGTCACAATATGAACATAAAGTTGGAATTCAAGAGAACAAATTGGGGCAAATATTCGTTTATAGGAAGGGGAGTTAGGGATTGGAATAACTTACCAAGGGAGATGTTCAATAAATTTCCAATTTCTTTGCAATCGTTTAAGAAAAGGCTAGGAAAACAACAGATAAGGAATCTGCCACCTGAGCGACGGCCCTAAATGCAGATCAGTATTGATTGATTGATTGATTGATTGATTGATTGATTGATTGATTGATTGATTGATTGATTGATTGATTGATTGATTGATTGATTGATTGATTGATTGATTGATTGATTGATTGATTGATTGATTGATTGATTGATTGATTGATTGATTGATTGATTGAATCCCATGAGCTGACATGAGAACAAATCATTCGGCAAACTAGAAGTACGTTTAAGTGCAATAGTACCATAGTGCATTGCCAAGTACTTCTGGCCCATTATAAGAAAGGACTGACTCGAAAATGAGTACCATTCAAGGCATATTTTAACGACAAAGAAGCCAGAGTAAGACTCCAACAAGATAAGTGGTGTTAGATTAAACACATCGTAAACATCCCACTTCAACGATGCACGAGGATGGCAGAAAACAGGAACTTATGGTGAGAAATAACAGGCACCTTCGCGAAGTAGTCCATGAGATCATGATACTCCAGCCATATGACCCACAGGATTTACAGGAAGGATGAAATGGTTTTTGCAGAGATGAAGATGTTAACACACGATAGGGTGGTGTGAACGGCTGTATCAAAACAGTCTACTATTTTTGAGCACAAAGTGTATAAATGGACTTCCTAATCATAAACTGTAGACCCATCAATGGACAACCCTTGAAATGTGCTGAGGACGGTCAATCTCCGGTCGGTCCGCAACGATTATGTCCAGCCTCCCAGTAATTGGATATAAGATACGCAGTTACCCTTGGCTTAATGAGACAATTATAAAATACACAAGGCAGAGAATGAGCTGTTTGCAAGGGCGGAGAAATGTTTAACCAAATTGTTTACAGCTTGTACTGCGTTCCTTTATTCCTTTATTTTTTTTATACATCATGAGAGCAGGATTTCCTATCCAAGCTGAAGAAGAAGCAACTCGTGGAGATGGCATTTTTAATCAAAATTTCATTATACTCTGCAATTTGGTATCCAATAAAGGCGAGAGATTAAATAGTGCTTCTCTATTGAAGAATCACATTGTAGCCACAAAATGGATAAAAAGGAGTAATCGATAAAAATAACAAAGGGATTACTGTGCAGCGGTATCTCTTAGAAGAATTGCTAATGCGCGTGTGAAAAAGTCACGTCGTGTCAAGGATTTATTGATAATTACATAATTCTGTATAATTATCTCCTATGAATACGTAAAGTAATCAGTGATATAAGACGCTGGCATAATTTTCTCCTCAAGCCACTTCCTCCTCTAAGAACTGCAGGCGGCTTTCTGTGGAGGGACACAAAAGAATAGTACTCGTAGTATCCTTATCATACAGAGCCTTGCACACATGCGGATTTCTGCATCTCGCAGAAGAATGGGTTTCAAATGCTCATAATTTTGACGGAAATGTATAAACCTTATTAAACACTTGAAAGTTAACGTATGTAGACCGTCAGCGAGGATAAGTCGACGTTTCTTAAAACTGTCACTCACAGTCAATTACGGCTGTAATTCGAAAACTACAATCTTTTGTACTTTATCCTCATTAATCCACACAATCATTTACCGTTGTTGTAATTTACAACTTTCATTTCCGTGCTGATGTTTGACTAATACAATAGGAATCAGTCGAGGGATATTCCAACATTCAACACTTCATATAATGAGTAACATTTATTAAATGAAGACCAGTTTAGATTCTCTTGGAATCACCATCAGTTACAAACAAATAAATAAATCAGAAAAGTGCAATAGTACCATAGTGTATTGTCAAGTACCGTCGGAAACAAAAACATTTTAAAAATGCCTTTTTTCCAAATGTTGCCTCATTCAATTATTTGGACTCTGCTGATTAAAATGGTGTATAGTTTATTTTATTACGACAAATGGAAGCAATTTAAAGAAGTATTTTAAAATATCAATGCATAGGTGTCAAATTGGGCAACGTAGATATGTTTCTTTATGAAAATATAAATATCTGCAATCCTTTAATCTAGAAGGCTGTGGTTTTCACTGTTCTATTCCTGAATGTTATGCGCAAAGGTTTACGGCACTGCCATAACAAACATTTCAATAGTTTCAATTAAATAGAGTTGCATTTTAAGCACTGTTGTGAGTAAATGTGCGAGTGAACAATCCGTTTTATTCTGAAATCATATTCTGAATAATGACTTGTTTTCACATGTTTGACCCATTATCTCAGATAGGCAGTTCATTGTTTGCAGAGAGTCACCTTGTGCCATGATACAGCTACTGAACAGACAAAAGCACTTCACATGTATAGTTTCAGATTTACATATATTTTTAATGACATTTTTTGTTAAAAAAATTGGTACTTATTAAACAAATTCATAACTTTACAATCGTTTGCTCCAACCATTCCATCCTGGTTCAGTATTTATGGAAATGGTGTAAATATAAGTGGTAAAAATATCAAAGCTCTACACTTAATACTTCCTGAGATAACGGGGCATCTTTTCTGTCAAATTAACATTATCAAGATAGGGCTCTCCGACTCCCCTTAAAAATACTTCAAAGGGTTGACATGAGTTGTATGTCATAAAAAACGTTGAATTTTAAAGAACTACCTTAGAGTCACAAATGATTGGAGCGCATATGCGCAATATTGAGCAGAGTTTTAAAATAGTATGTAAAAACTTGAAGTCGAGGATATTCCTATGATGTTGTAGATCTAACCATCGATATAAAACATATGTTTAAAATGTTCATTTATTTGTAGTCGAATCGTCAAATAAAATAGACGGCCTGTGTCCAATTTTACAATCTTGTAAAAGTATTTTTTTAAGACAAATTTTATGTTAATTGTGTGTTAATCCAGACACTTTTCTGATTTATTTATTTGTTTTGAACGGATGATTATTTCAAGAGAATTGAAACTGGTCTTCATTTAATAAATGTTACACATTATATAAGTGTCGACTGATTCCTACTACATTTACCGATGTTTCAAGAGTTTTGGACGAGATCCATTTCTCTTAATGGTTCTGTGAGGTCCTCTGATCCCCAGTAATGTTCCGCCCGGAGAGGCAGCTCGGGAAAGCAGGATCCGAGATTTCTTTACACACCAGTGAAAGTAGTGATCTTTACGGGATTCTCTCCTCGATCAAGTATACAATATCACGACCTGGAAGCAGATTCCTTTCTAACTGATATTTCCAACTTCTTCATTATCACCACCATCATCGTAGATATGCTCGCATTTCACTCAGGGTAGGCTCCTCTGTTCCGCGGATTGGTATTCCATTCAGTTCTGTATCTGGATAACTTTCTCCTCATGTTTACCACAACGTATTTTCCTTGGTTCTGCGATGGCAGGAGCTCTCTGCGCACTATGTTCTTGATCACGCTGCTTAGAGATGTCTCTCTTCCAGTTTCTCACGGATAGCGGCGTTACCGGAGAATCCTCGCAACATGCTCATTACTAACTCAGCCGGTCAGAGTAACGCCTGTAGACTTCCCTTGTTCTAATTGATATTTGATATTGATATTTGTTCTCGTTCTAGGAGGAGGCTGCTGATGATGGCCGTCTTTTTCACAATAATAAACGCTCCACCTTTCTTGTCTTAAGTCGGGAAAAAGATTATTTATGGTAACAGTTGCGTTCTTGCTGAGTTCAAGACAAATTTCTTGTTTCGTGATCTGTGCTCGGTTTGAGCTGAGGTCTTCAGGTCACGGCCTCGTGATAGGCGCGGCAAGCCGTCTACTTCGTCCGAGATAACTTCTACTCAGATGACCCTCCGAGGTTACGTTATCAGTGCGAGGATTGTATCAACAGTTGTACGTCTAAAACACTTCCACAGTCAAGTGTTTAGCTTTCTTTGATTTATTCTCCTCAAAGTAGGAAGACTTTGTTCCTGTTTAAATGATCGAATCTGATCATTACGAATAGTTTTCACGAAAAAATCAACCCCTCTCCTTTATGTTGGACGAATATATTGAAATACGTATTTATCAACAATGTATGTAGGAACTTTAAGCATCGAAACACAGAATCATGTGTGTAATGAAAAGGAAGGAAGATACTTTCTTACTGAAATGAATGTATAAAACTAACATGAAAATAAGTTCTCATCGTATCGTGGGACTATATCTAGCTCACCTGTCTAAAGTTTAAGTCTATCAGACGTGACAATCTATAATTGAAAACCAAAGACAGAACAGGGTGGAAGTGCCAGAAAAATCTTTTCGAGTAAACGCCAATAATTGAGTTCCAGAGCACAATGGCACTTTCACCATTCTCTACCAAAGGAGACCAGGAATTAACGATTACCTACGGCCTTTGAAGTGCTAGTATACTACATCCAATACATTTTATTTAATTACATAACAATATGTAGCGTCTATAAATTTCATTTCATTAATTAAGTGGCTCAATAATTAGAAAATACATGAGTGTGTGGCGGCCTCTAGTATCAATATATGTGTATAAACTCATATATGTGTTATAAACTCCTTGAACTTTGTTAGGATTTCGAAGACATTTATATATTGATGTTCTGTGCTACTAATATTAGATTTATTCTCTCTGATTATTATTCATGTTTTTTACCTTCGTTCCCCGCGATAGTTGGAGTGTTAATTAAACACATTAATACACCATCCCTGTTCTATTATTCAAGTACATAATCATAATCAATTACTACAAGTGATAACATACTGGCACTATGGACAGCACAGAAGAATTGCAGCGCGAGGCGCTGGCACTTCCACCCTTCCCCACTAAACTCAGTTGGGCACATTGGACTGTGGCTCTACCTGTTGAGCTTCCTACCAAATAAAATAATGACCTCAGGCACATGCACAAGTTACCACCATATGTAGCATGGTTAATACATCCCCTTAATACCAAAAAACAAAAACAAAAAACCATGTTCCATATTTCGGCACTTTCACCCTTTCACATCTTTGGTCCTCAATTCACACATCATCTATTGAGCATACTGAATGAAGACAAGCTGGCCACAGTCATTTCTGGACGGAGGTTACAGTGTTTCCAGGTACGGTACAGAGAACTCATTATTAATCTTTTCCCTGGATTTTCCCAATTACCGTTGGTTTTACCTGTGGATTAAGTCCAGCTTTCATAGCCAACCCTCTTCACAGGAATGTATTTATTACCTGGGTTTCTCTAGTCATTATTAGTCTAGCGCATCGCAGAAATGATCATGTTGGATGTACGATCTTGAAACTATGACATAAAAACTTCACGTAACGCGCGGAGTACCTGTCTGTATTTTGCTGTGTGTCCCAAATGTCAACAATACACTCTGTCTCAGTTTCTGAACGTACTAGTCAACTTGCAGATATATGACAATGTCAAGCTCTGGCACTGTATCTTCGTAAGAAGACGTGAAAAGGATCCGGGCGATATTTAACGATGCTCGCGTTGATGGACTGGGTAATAAAGTATAACATCTTGAATATCTCCATTTACATGCTCGCAAGGAAAATGTTTCACATGTAAAAAAAATGGATACCGGATTTTCTATAATACATGTTATTTTCACATTTTAGATAGAACTATGATATTTCTGGCTAAATTCGGAAATTCACGCATTTGAAGGTGATGGTGTACTGTTTCGGACTCAGATATCGTACAACTTTGATACCAGTTCAAGGGATGTTAACTGCACAGCGGTATACAGATGGAATTTTTCGACCTTTCGTACAACCCTTCCGGGATGACTATGGTGCTGAATTCATTTTCGTCGACGACAATGTTCGCCCTCATCCTGGTGCATTAGTGGTTAACTTCATGAAGTAGGCGGGTATCAACCATATGAATTGTCCAGCTAATTCACCGAACATGAACAGCTTTGAGCATGCACGTGACAGGTTGAAAACTGCTGTTACTGGTAGTCCATCACCTCCACAGACACTCGCAGACCTCATTACAGTTCACCAAATGAAATAGGACCTTTTTCATCAAGCATGCCACATTGTATCAGAGAGCTGAACAATGCCAGAGGAGGCCACACACTGTACTAATATAGAGTGAAGAAGGGACAACCTTCACTTAAAAGGACACACATTGTAACCTTTTCATAATCTATATAAAACACTAGGTTGATTTTGGTTACATCGATTTTGAGAGGACGGCTGAAGCGATTGACTTCGTAAAGCATTCTGACGAAATCTCTTGGCCTGTACAGTA
Source organism: Anabrus simplex (assembly GCF_040414725.1). Classification (NCBI taxonomy): domain Eukaryota; kingdom Metazoa; phylum Arthropoda; class Insecta; order Orthoptera; family Tettigoniidae; genus Anabrus; species Anabrus simplex. Next base: position 289,988,578 of record NC_090269.1, read on the forward strand.
GATTTGCAGTGTGTCTTTAAAAGCATAAGAAAGTTTTGCCGTATATTTTTAAATTATTAAATAAAAATGTAGCATTCTCATTGGTCAATGCGCTCGCCAGTACTTCTAGGCCACCTGAAGCAAAAGAGCGCTGAGCAGGTGGCACGATAATGGAGATGGAAGAAGCTAGGCGCAGCTGGTCAGCTGTACTTTATGGACAGGAATAGTAGCTGTTCTGCTCCCCATCAGTTGAAAAGTGAACATTTTTTCTTTTTTTGCTATTTGCTTTACGTTGCACCGATACAGATAGGTCTTATGGCGACGATGGGACAGGAAAGGCCTAGGAATGGGAAGGAAGCGGCCGTGGCCTTAATTAAGGTACAGCCCCAGTATTTGCCTGGTGTGAAAATGGGAAACCACAGAAAATCATCTTCAGGGCTGCCGACAGTAGGGTTCGAAACTACTATCTCCCGGATGCGAGCTCACAGCTGCGCGCCCCTAACCGCACGGCCAACTTGCCCGGTGAACAATGAACATTGCATTCAAAATTCCTATAAATTTACATGAGAGTACTGTATCTGGATCAAAATTAAATTCCAAACCGGCTGAGGATATTCGACAAGCACAGCTCAACATGGGATAAAGTCCCAATGGCAAATAATCATTCATTAATGTGTGTGAATCGTCTTCTAAAATATATCATAGTTAACGACAATCCATTACTTACGGTGGGAAAATTATTCTTGGGGCAGATTTCATAAAGGTTTTGCCTTTTTTGCCACATGCTTATCGCCAAAGAATTATTTAGTTAAAATTGTATTAAATAGTCTCTTCTTTGACCCTTCTGGAAAATACGCCGCTTACTTAACATTATCCTCGCAAAACCACATCAAAATGGAATCCGCTGATTTTTTTGCAAGAAAGCAGTAACGGATAAAATTGTATTAAACTGCAAGACAAAATTTTCGCACAAGATGATATTGTGTTTGAAATTTATAGAAAAACGTTCACTTCTGTGAGATGTGACATTATTTTGTCGAAAGTTGCCATTCGTAATTAATTTGAAAGTCTCTGAGCTTATACCCGGCAGTTCAAAACCATACCCAAGCGTCAACAGGTTAATACTGAAGATGAAAGCTAGCTACTTCATTTTCCTACATAATTCTTGAATTCCTTCAAATTAATGGTTTGCCTCCGCATATTCTTATTCTAAAAATAGGAGCCACAGTCATGCTCCTTCGAAATCGGAACGTTTCCCAACGGCTCCTAAACGGAACCAGATTAGGGCCAAATTCTAAGAAGTATATAAGAAAACTATTTAGATTTTGAAAAAATAAGTGGAGATAAAACTGCACAGAGAACTCTAAACCCTCTAATTGACAAAACACTTCCATCAATCAATCAATCAATCAATCAATCAATCAATCAATCAATCAATCAATCAATCAATCAATCAATCAATCAATCAATCAATCAATCAATCAATCAATCAATCAATCAATCAATCAATCAATACTGATCTGCATTTAGGGCAGTCGCCCAGCTGGCAGATTCCCTATCTGTTGCTTTCCTAGCCTTTTCCCAAATGATTTCAAAGAAATTGGAATTTTATTGAACATCTCCCTTGGTAAGTTATTCCAATCCCTAACTCCCCTTCCTATAAATGAATATTTGCCCCAGTTTGTCCTCTTGAATTCCAACTTTATCTTCATATTGTGATCTTTCCTACTTTTATAAACGCCATTCAAACTTATTCGTCTACTAATGTCATTCCACGCCATCTCTCCACTGGCAGCTCGGATCATACCACTTAGTCGAGCAGCTCTTCTTCTTTCTCTCAATTCTTCCCGACCCAAACATTGCAACATTTTTGTAACGCTACTCTTTTGTCGGAAATCACCCAGAACAAATCGAGCTGCTTTTCTTTGGATTTTTTCCGGTTCTTGAATCAGGTAATCCTGGTGAGGGTCCCATACACTGGAACCATACTCTAGTTGGGGTCTTACCAGAGACTTATATGCCCTCTCCTTTACATCCATTTTCTTTCAGGAAGCAACATTTCCAATTCGCTTGCCATTTTATATCACGATCAATAAACCTCAAGGAACATGTAGGTCTATTTACCTCATCCAGTTTTCAGCCATAGCAAGTCAAGAGAGCGACATTTTAAAGCTTCAATAGTGCCAAAAGGTAACTGTAGAAGGAATGACGCGAGAAAGTGTCTGCGTGGTTTGAGTCACGTAACATTCAGCTTGCAATTGGGAGATAGTGGGTATGAACCTCACTGTCGGTAGCTCTGAAGGTGGTTTTCGGTGGTTTCCCATGTTCACACCAGGCTGAGGCTGATGCAATACCTTAATTAAGGCCACGGCTGCTTCCTTCCCATTCCTAGCCATTTCTTTTCCCATCGTCGCCGTAAGATCTATCTGTGTCGGTGCGACGTAAAGTAAATTGTAAAAAAATGCAAAGTACAAGGAATGTCGTATACAACAAAATCCTTCAATAAATATTTACTCGTCCGCCTCTGTGGTGTGGTGGTTAGTATCATTAGCTGCCACCCCCCGGAAGCTCGGGTTCGATTCCCGGCTCTGCCACGAAATTTGAAAAGTGGTACGAGGGCTTGAACGGGGTCCACTCGGCCGCGGGAGGTCAACAGAGTATAGGAGTGAGGGTGGGGGTTCGATTTCCTCTTCAGGAATCCAGGAAGTGGTTTTCCGTTGTTTCCAGTCAAATGCCGGCATAGTACCTTACTTAAAGCCACGGCCATTTCCTTCCCTTTTCCTTGCCTGTCCTTCCGATCTTGCCATCCCTCCACAAGGCCCCTGTTCAGCAATGCAGGTGAGGCTGCCTGGGAGAGATACTGGTCCTCCTCCTCAGTTTTATTCCCAACCCAAAGTCTCACGCTCCGGCACACTGCCCTTTAGGCGGCAGAGTAGGATCTCTCGCAGAGTCCGAGGGATAAAACAACTCTGGAGGGTAAACAGATTGAGAAAGGAAGAGAAAGAAAAAATATTTGCCCCATTGACCGTCATGTCATCGGCGGGTTTCAGCTAGTTACTGTTTATTTGTTTCAGCTTCTGTAAGAAAACATTTGAGCTTGTAGAAGTTTACATTTCGAAGCTGTGTGTCTCCGTGATACAGGGAATAACATTTTGCAATTTTACTATTGCATTGTCCGCCTCTGTGGCATAGTGGTAAGTGTGATTAGCTGCCACCCCCGGAGGCCTGGGTTCAATTCCCGGCTGTGCCACGAAACTTTTAAAAAAGTGGTACGAGGGCTGGAACGGGATCCACTCAGCCTCGGGAGGTTAAAGGGAGGTGGGTTCGATTCCCACCTGAGCCATCCTGGAAGTGGTTTTCCGTGGTTTCCCACTTCTCCTCCAGGAAAATGCCGCGATGGTACCTAACTTAAGGCCAAGGCCGCTTCCTTTCCTCTTTCTTGACTATGCCTTGCAATCTTCCCATCCCCCCCCCCCCACTTTTCATGCCCCTGTTCAGCATAGCAGATGAGGCCGTCTGGGCGCGGTACTGGTCATTCTCCCCTGTTGTATCCCCCGACCCAATGTTTCACGCTCCAGGACACTGCCCTTGAGGCGGTAGAGGTGGGATCCCTCGCTGAGTCCGAGGGAAAATCCAACCCTGGAGGGTAAACAAATTAAGTAAGTTAAGTAAGTAAGTATTATTGCATTGCTTCCTTGATATTCCAAACTATTTTTTGCGGTATATAATTGCAGTTCTGAATAAAGGACACTTCATTAAATTGCCGATAGATCTTTAAACTAGTGATCTGCAGATCATTTACTAAGATTAACTGTCATACTAGAAGCAATAAGATTAATTCCATCCATATACCGACTAGGAAATGCATCAGTGCGAAGGAAGTCAGCCGACACCTTCATAGAACTAATGACTCGCTTCGGAAGATAATACGAATTCAAAACCTTATTAGGATTACTGTACATTAATGTCTGGAAAAGTTTATCGTTTGGAACTGCATTCAAACTATTAGCACTTGTGGTATAAATAATTAAATACTAACCATATATAGCAGCGTAGAGCGCCAACTCCCTTGCCAATTAGCAGAGATTTTTTCTTGTCGCGACCTTTATATATGAGGTCTCCCAGGTAATTAAACTGTGTTTCTTACTGGGAAAGCTCATACCGAAGTCTTCATACTGAGACAGGTTAATGAACATGGATTGTGAAATGTATTGCAAAACGGTGGAGATCGTATAATAAGTAATATTAAAATCCTCATTGTATACTCTATTGGCACCGATATTACTTTTCTTCTTAACTTTGATACACTGGAGATATTCGTTCTGGTGTACATGGTTTCCGAACACTTGGATAGAGCGTCAGTTGTCCACAGTGTCAGTTACAGGAAAGCCAGTTCTCACACAGCCTACTTGTTGAATATCATATTGTGCTTAGATACTTGTCCGGACAGGGCACAGGCAATGCTGTCTTACCCCTACGTGTGGTTCTGTATGAGTTGCGCCGAGTAAAAGTTGCGCCGAGTAAAATTTGCGCCGTGGAGATTCCCCGCCGGGAGTAGAAGTGGTTTGACAGCTGTCTTAAGCATCTGCTACCTGCGCTGCACCGCAGGATTTATTTCCAAGTTCAAGGAATGTCTGTGAATATCTGTAGTACTGAGATTTTGAACTTAATATATAAAAAATATTATTCACTCTATCTTTTTTTTGCTAGTTGTTTTACGTCGCATCGACACAGATAGGTCTTACGGAGACGATGGGACAGGAAAGGGCTAGGAGTGGGAAGGAAGCTGTCGTGGCCTTAATTAAGGTGCCTGGTGTGAAAATGGGAAACCACGGAAAACCATTTTCAGGGCTGCCGACAGTGGGGTTCGAACCTACTATCTCCCGAATACTGGATACTGGCCGCACTTAAGCGACTGCAGCTATCGAGCTCGGTATTCACTCTATCAATGTTGGTTTCTTGCACATTTAGAAAACCTGCATCGTATTTATATCAGTGGGTGAAATGTGTATAACTACGTAGTTTGACTTAATTTACAAACCAAGTGTGGAAACATGGATTCAGTCCTTCAGTCTTATGAAGAATATCCACAGCCTGTTTGTAGCTAACTGACAGGGTCAGGAATAGAATGAGTGAAGAATGAAATACCGCTAAAGGAAGAAAATACTGCCGAATGCGAGATCTAACGTGCTTTTGCGGACAAAGATTAATGGATGGCAAATGAAATGTAGCTAATTTGTTGAATAAAGAATGACCAGTGAAAACAGAAAAAAACTGTCTCACCCTACGTTTCTCCGACATGCACCCTTTATGAAGTGATAGGGTTCAAGAATGAACCATAGCTACTGCCAAGGAAAGGAAATTGTGTGCCCTGGGGAGGCCTGTCGCATTCCCCTGGGTATAAAGGATTAATAAATGACAAATTAAATTGTTTCAAACAGTGATGCTGATATAAATATGAAGAAATCAGAAATAATATTTTGAACGCCAGCTGTGTCCAGCATAAACGCTATCTAAAGTGATCGTAGATTTAACTCCCGGAGCAGTGATGGGAAGCCTACGTTCCATGAGCGTCATGAAGAAGCTTTTATAATCTTAACAATAATTGAAATTTACAGTTTTCCGTCGCAAATGTTCATTCTATCAGCGTTGTTTCATTCCCTGTGGAATTCCCAAACAAGACCTCTAGTTCCTAGAATGATTAATGACCACGGCGCAAGTTTTACTGATTTTAACACGGCGCAAGTTTTACTCGGCGTAACTCATACGACACCCTACGTGTAACTAAAACGACAATTACTCGGTCATTGTTCGAAAGGAGATACAAGGGGCATGTATGTACTAAGTCATGTTTTAAGAGAATCTTAGCCAATGCAATATCGTTTCCACGGAAAACCGCGTAGAGTGGTTTCTTCTATTTTGACCTTAGCAAGCTCATGAATTATAGGGTACTAGCTATCATACCTGTCCCCGAGAGTTCAGTCCAGTAGGGCCGATTAGGGGGAAGGGCGAGGAGGGGGCAGTTGACTGCTGCCACCCCCCGGAGGCCCAGGTTCGATTCCCGGCTCTGCCACGAAATTTGAAAAGTGGTACGCGGGCTGGAACGGGGTCCACTCAGCCTCGGGATGCCAAATGAGTAGAGGTGGGTTCGATTCCCACCTCAGCCATCCTGGAAGTGGTTTTCCGTGGTTTCCCACTTCTCCTCGAGGCCAATGCCGGGATGGTACCTCACTTAAGGCTACGGCCGCTTCCTTCCCTCTTCCTTGTCTATCCCTTCCAATCCTACCATCCCCCTGTTCAGTATAGCAGGTGAGGCCGCCTGGGCGAGGTACTGGTAATTCTCCCCACATGTATCCCCGACCCAATGTCTCACGCTCCGGGACACAGCCCTTAAGGCGGTAGAGGTGGGATTCCTCGCTGAGTCCGAGGGAAAAACCAACCCTGTACTGTAAACGGATTAAGAGAACAAGAAAATGAAGATGAATACAATCAATTTGTACAACCCTTGTTGTCTTATCAGCTTTTCTGAATAACAAAATTACTAGCAGAAATACGCACAAAATGTCGTTCGTCGCGGCTAACCGTATGATATAGCGCCACAGCAAGTAGTGGACTGCAGGGCGGAGTGGCTCAAACGGTTGAGGCGCTGGCCATCTGACCCCAGCTTGGCAGGTTCGATCCTAGCTCCGTCCGGTGGTATTCGAAGGTGCTGAAATAGTCAGCATCGTGTTTGTAGATTTACTGGCATGTTAAGAACTCCTGCGGGATCAAATTCAGGCAAACGTAGTTAGTGGGACGTTGAAATTCGCTGAGAGCATGAAAAACTTACGATTTTGTAGCCTTCTTTTTTAAGTTTTGATATGTATGCCCCCACCCTCCCGCCGCAGCCACCCTCTATATCTGTACTTTTTTGTCCCCCTTCTCCTCCACCCCACACTTCTAATTCCCAATCGCCATCGCTACTGGTTCAGCCATGTAAGTTGTTCAGGAAAAGGGAAAGAAGAAATCTGATTTACGACCCATTCCTGTCCGCACCTCCTCCGTATTTAGGATTGAGTAAAGGTAATCGCCCACTACACCGCGCCGCGCAGCGCAGCGCAGCCGAGAAGAAATTTCCGTGGTCTGCTTCTTGTGAAATGAAATGGCTTAACGCCCACTGCAGGGAGCCGCGCCGCGCCGCGCGGAACAAGCTTGTGGAATTTCCGCACCAGAAGCCGCCAGGTTTCTGGAACGGAACTTTTTCCTTTCGGCGCGCTTGTATGGGCGAGGGTAGAAGGAAGGAATAACAGAAAGAATGTGGTTTCGTGGCGTTTCGGCAGTCTTCACGAGTCCTCGACTAGTGCCAGCACGCTCGTACCTTCACGCGGTTAGTGGTATTGTGCACTGTACGCCTTTCTCGGCGAAAGGAGATATTATTTTCTCGCTCTACACACGGCTTTTTTATTTGCTAGTTGCTTCACGTCGCACCGACACAGATAGGTCTTATGGCGACGATGGGAGAGGAAAGGACTAGGAGTGGGAAGGAAGCGGCCGTGGCCTTAATTACGGTACAGCCCCAGTATTTGCCTGGTGTGAAAATGGGAAACCACGGAAAACCATTTTCAGGGCTGCCGACAGTGGGGTTTGAACCTACTATCTCCCGAACACTAGATACTGGCCGCACTTAAGCGACTGCAGCTATCGAACTCGGTACACACGGCTTAACTACGTTCAATAGTTCATAGAATTTTTCTTGGGACATACGAAAGCAGTGGGAAAATTTACTTCAGTCCTTTAGTAGATCAGGAAATAAATGGTGAAACTCTCCGTACGTTTCCCTTTTCTCATAAATGTTGTGGACCCAAACTTTTCTTTCGCGTTTTTCTTCTTCCTCATTTGCAAATATCGCAACCGCAAAAAATAAGTCCTCCTCGGAACTGGAACTCATATTTCTGTGTGAACTGCACTTCCCCAACTGGGGGGAGGCGGCGCGGTGAGGTGTGCTGTATGGGCGAAGTCTCGGAAAATGGCCCGTGGAATGTTCCACAAGCTTGTTCCGCGCGGCGCTGTTCCCTGCAGTGGGCGATTACCTTAACTGGAATACTATGAGGGACCAGTGAGTCAAATACCAGCAGCTATATATTTATTTACTTTGAACATCAAGAGAGACCACGCTCCAATTACAGGTGGTTCAATATATTCTCAATGTAGAATGCAAAACAAGGCAAAACAGGTGTGCTGACATACAGATTATTTACAATCAAAAGGAAAGAAGAAAGTTATCTAATTCCTCACCAATGGTCTGAGAAGCAAATCTACCTGCCGAGATAAAGTGCACACGTTTCCTCATCCTGAGGTGGTGCAGTTCTTTTCAGGCACACCCCCAATGGATGTGAGCTGCATGTACCAACACAATCACATACCAGCCTTCTTGCCGTATTTAAATTTCTCGCAGTACCGGGAATCGAACCAGGGCCCCCGAGGACGCCAGCTAATAACACTAACCGTTACGCTACAGAGAAACACGCAGAGATTACTCCCATAGATCGTGCATCATGCAGACGTCCGCTCGAGACAGACAATACATTCCAGTTTTGGAACCAGCAAACTTTATACTATGATAAAAATGTATGAGGCATCGTAGACCACAATTTACTATTCCTTGTATCATTGTCGCAAAGGATTATTCGGTAAGACCAACATTAAAAACTGTGGAACGCAGGATACACATATATAAAAATATCGTAAATATTTCCTGTCGTATCAATCGTGGAATCAATTTATTTATTTCTTAATCTGCTTACCCTCCAGGGTTGGTTTTTATCTCGGACTCAGCGAGGGATCCCACCTCTACCGCCTCAAGGGCAGTGTCCTGGAACTTCAGACTCTGAGTCGGGGGATACAACTGGGGAGGGTGACCATTACCTCGCCCAGGCGGCCTCACCTGCTATGCTGAACAGGGGCCTTGGTAGGGAATGGGAAGATTGGAAGGGATAGACAAAGAAGAGGGAAGGAAGAGGCCGTGGTCTTAAGTTAGGTACCATCCCGGTATTTGCCTGGAGGAGAAGTCGGAAACCACGGAAAACCACTTCCAGGATGGCTGAGGTGGGAATCGAACCCACCTCTGCTCAGTTGACCTCCCGAGGCTGAGTGGACCCTGTTCCAGCCCTCGTACAACTTTTCAAATTTCGTGGCAGAGCCGGGAATCGAACCCGTGCCTCCGGGGATGGCAGCTAATCACACTAACCATAACACCACAGAATCGGACGGAATCAATTTATACTGCGCATAAGATCGGAATCTTTTATTTTTTACTGTACACCCTTTATCAATACGATCAGTATCAACGGAGATATTCGAAAATCAAATTTTAACCACTAACTTCTATTTCACCCACCCTGAAAAAATGAATATATGTAGACTCGATTGTAATGCATTCTCCTCTTACCTTGTTGTATGTATGTATGTATGTATGTTCAATCTTCAGCCCTAAGGCTGGTTGGATCCTCAACAGCTCCGCCATCAGCTGTCATAGATGGCCAAGGCATCACTGAAGAGGCGTACTAGGGAAATGAGGAGTGAGGTAGTTTCCCGTTGCTTTCCTCACCGAGCCAGAAGTTGCTATTACATATCAGTCTGCCAAGCCCACTGAAACCTTTTACCTTAAATACCAATTTTCATTTCATTTCAATTCTGTTCACTCGCTTCCTCGTGATGCACGTGTATACATTCAGACAGACAGACAGACAGACAGACAGACAGACAGACAGACAGACAGACAGACAGACAGACAGACAGACAGACAGACAGACAGACAGACAGACAGACAGACAGACAGACAGACAGACAGACAGACAGACAGACATAATGGACATTTAAAAATTACCTTTTCTGTAACATTGGACATACAGTAACATAATTTTTAACAATTGTGACCTGATGCAGATAAAATTCTTTTATTTATACGGATAGGTGACTATGAGAAAGGCAATTGGAGCCGTCACGAGAGAGGGTGTTACTTAACTGGAACCCATAAGGGAGAAGGAAGAAAGGAAGATCTAGGTATCTGCGGGGAAGATCTGTCCGTACTGAGATATTGGAATGAAGTAAAGGAGGTCGGTCGTCACCAGATCCAGTCTAGAAACCTCAATGTTCCGTAGGGGACGAATGGAATAAATCAAGGTGGTAATTTAAAAAAAAATCAAAATATGTTTGTAGTCACTTCTTATTTCTTTTAAGGTTTCCTCTTTCTTGAATCGAACTCGTCAATTCCTGTATTATTCACTATTCTATGATTAGTGTCCGGCTCCATGGCTAAATGGGGCCCTGGGTTCGATTCCCGGCAGGGTCGGGAATTTTAACCATCATTAGTTAATTTTCCTGGCAGAGAGGCTGGGAGTACGTGTTTTCTTCATCACAACGCGCAGGTCACCTACGGGAGTCAAATAAAAAGACCTGCACCTGGCGAGCCGAACCCGTCCTGGGATATCCCGGCTCTAAAAGCCATACGATATTTCATTACATTTCATATGATTAGTTATTTTCTAATTGTCAGGTTTTTACTTTTCCAGTGAACCAAACCAAATAGCGCTACCACTTTGATGGTATTTGGCGTACCAAACGACCACCGCTCTACCCGAAGGCCTTGGAACCACGAGGTGAGGCGTGGTCAGCGTAATGAATCCTTATTCTTGGCTTTCTATACTGGGGCCGCTATTTCACCACCAGGTAGCTCCTCAAAGTGGGCTGAGTGGATGAACCTGCACTCAGATCCAAGTAAAAATCCCTGACATGGCCGGTAACTCAACCAGGAGCAGTCTCGCTACCCCTAGGTTGCAAAACTGGCCCTCTTTCTGTAATAGAACTCGTAAATGTTTGTAATATTTACAAATTTATATTTATCGGATGTTATGACTAAGTGCCCTCTCATGGTAAACTAGCTACAAGAAGGATGGCTGGGCGAGATTTCGAAATTTGTTGAAATGTCCTAACACTCTCCACTTCAGCTCCTATCTGCTGTGCAAGAGACATTGCCTAAACTCATCCCAATTTAGACTCACTAGGACACTGACCCTTTCGGTCTACTGTCATTAAATTCTATCTCCGTGCAAATGTCACAAACTCGGTTGATATTTGAGTACTAAAACACGTTTCATGCGATAGAATTCTATTCCAAGTTCCTCTCTTTCTGTGTTAATTTTTGTGAGTTTCTTTTCTTGCCACATTCCCGTGATTATAGGGGTTCGCTGAAGCTCCTACACTTATAGTCTATGACTTGTTTGGGAGCTTGGTTCCCGTTCTAGTCTCCACACGCTTGCCCATTTAAAAATCCCATCGGCAGTCACCAGGATTCGAAATGAAGACAGTCGGTTTAGGAACTAAGTAGCTATATATATCAATTCTTAATGTGTTAAGTGTGGAAGCTGATGACATTATTTGTACGAAGGAAGAAATGATTCTTGTTTATTTTCCCATCTGTATTGATGGTTTCACACAATAATTTTCCTCTCTTTTTATCACACTACATTCCACTAAACTACATAATTAATTTCTGATAAGTCCGATTATAAATTTCTTTATATGGATAATTGATTCTGCGAGGCAATTGAACTGTGAATCTGATACATTGACAAATTGACCACGCTGGGAATATGAGGGCTTCCTGAATTTGAGAGTGCTACAGTTGTGACATGAAATACGAAATCATACTCGCCCGGAATGTGTTTCTAGATCCATAACCCAGCAGGAACCCATACAACTTGTTCTTCCTACTGATAAATGGCGGTGTCAGAGGAGCAGATAACGCCCTCCCTGGGTGCTGCTATCCTGACAACATATTAATGGCAGATCCACCGGTTACAATAACGAAGGATGCCCCAGTCATGTATCAAAACAGCAATGTGACATGGGTGATGTGCAACCCTACCATTGCTTCGAAACTCTTTTAACTCGTTATAAACAGTTTGTTCAGGTATCACTCCGGTAATACTGAGATACTTTAAATGGTTTAGTAAGTTATAATTGTAATCGTGTACAGAAAAATCTTAGAATAAATAGAGAGTATTCCAACGTATTTTTGGCAGTTAGGCCACCTCAACGTTTAATCTGCGTGTTTTAATGTCCAAGATACTAATTTTTCCAAGATAATATTCTCTGTCTCGGTCTTTTACTTGGCTTTGACAATATGAAAGTGACTGAGGTATGAGCAATGCTATTAACACTAATTCTTATCCCGCCGGTCCTTGCGAAGATCGGACTGCATATTTATTTAGGTAAATGAAATGTCGTATGGCTTTTAGTGCCGGGATATCCCAGGACGGGTTCGGCTCGCCAGGTGCAGGTCTTTCTATTTGACGCCCGTATGCAACCTGCGCGTTGTGATGAGGATGAAATGATGATGAAGACAACCAATTAAGGTTAAAATCCCCGACCCGGCCGGGAATCGAACCCGGGACCCTCTGAACCGAAGGCCAGTACGCTGACCGTTCAGCCAACGAGTCGGACTTTATTTAGGTGGACTTGGCAGACTAATACACAAAACGAAAACTACCTCACTCCTTATTTACCTAGAATGTTCTTCAGTGGCACCTAGACCAGTGGTATTCAAGCGTTTTTGTTGGCGTACCCCTAAAATCCAACTGATTTACCTTCGTATCCCCGAAGAATAATAATAATAAGAAGAAGAAGTAAATTGCGATTGAACCAGAAATAACAAATTATATGTTGCTGGATGCCAAATAATATTAACTATAATCATCAACTATAATAATGAGCCCGGATTTCCATGCAAATGCATGCTTTAAATAAGCTGGTTACAGTTCTCAAATTTCGTAGATGTTCGTTTTATGGCTTCACAATTCCAAATAACTGTTCTTTTTCAGTGCAAGTTTGCATGTTTTTGTTTTTCTAGGGGAAAATGCATAAGGCATATTTTTAAGATTTTGGATTTAATAGCAAATATTTGGACGTTTAATATTGCATAATATAACTTTTCTTCTGACTTGGTCGCATATATAATGTTCACGTTCAGCATAGTGCCTTTTATGAATGTCGGTTTGCAGAGATCGGGACAATTTTTCGACGTTATATAGTATGTCTATTACTGAGAGACGGAGAGAATGTATTCCTGGCATCCTACGTGACAACCAAAGTTAGTACATACTGTAGAGGTCTATAATTCAAATAACCAAGCACTTCCTTATCTGTTGCTTGAGTGAACATTGACGTAAGACGGAAGGCCCCACGTCGATCTCTGTAATTCTTAGGAATGAGGTGTTCCAGTTATAAACTGAACCGTGAAATTGTGCATTACTCAGTGAAGGCTCATTTTTTTGCCTATATTAGATGAACTAAACAAAACTTGTATCACACTTCTGTGACGCCGCGTTACTGAGATAGAAGCTTACAAACCTTGGTATTGCACTGAACCCTCTCCTCCTGGAATTTCCTATCCAGCACTCTCACTCGTCACACGTCTCTGTTATCATAGCAGGCAATCTTACCAGTTATTGGGGACATTCAGATGTGTCTGCAATCATGGCACGGAGAAGTAGCTGCGGCAGCTAGTTTGAACTCACTTTGTCCCAAATGTCTTCATTTAAGTATAAGCAGCTGTCACTTCTTGAGATGTAGAAATATCATTTTCTGTGCTTGAGGATGTGCTGACAAATAAACGGATGGGGTAAAAATCAAGATTGTTGGGAGAAATTATAGTAGTTGTTGTACAAAGTTTCAGAAGGAACTGAGTTTTGATAGTGCATATTTTTCAGTTTGTTGAACATGTTTTGCCATATGATAGTGGATGAATGTATGCATATTTTGAGATTTGATAGTGCGTGTAAATCCGCGCTCTAATCATCATCATCATCATCCGCAAATTATCCCGCCTGCTCAGGGTCCCTGCACGCAGTTGTGGCCAGGGATTTAATGTCGCATGCCCTTCCGGACACCAGGGGACGTTTTACTGAAAATCCCACTCCAGCAACACCAGGATTCAAACCACGGTCGTCGAGATGACAGGCAAGCAACTAAGCCGATACACCATCCTGTTCCCCAATAATAACAATAATCTATCGTAGCTGTGCCAAGGAAACCTCGCAACTCCTTCGGACTAAAGTTTACAGAAAATGTCCAAAGCTGAGTGGTCAGCAATGGGCGGAGAACTCTTCCCGGCATTTTCAGTGCTTAACAATGGCCCAGTTATTGGACCATTGGAGTTTTCTGCTCTCTTCTCAGGCAACGCGACAAGCCTTCACAAGACAGATGAACAAAACGTTGTTTTCTCGTGAGTGAAATTTCGAGGTTTTCATTGGCTAGCAACGATATAATCGCGAGTATTATTAGTAGAACAATTACTATTGTACTAAATATACTTCTACCGAAAAAACTGGAGTGAATTAGTGGATTTCGAAATAAAAATTTAAAAAAGAGAAATTCAGCATAAGTAAGCTATTTTACATACCTATTGAATGGGAGGTACAAACTGACACGTAGTTTAGAATGAAGAATTTGGAAAGGAGATTCTGTGCAGTGGTAGACAAAAACACTAAGTCAAAAGATTCTATTGAAAATGAGCAGGCTCATCTCTTGGTATTTGGAACTGCTCTTTGAAAACAGTTAGAAGCTAAGATAAATTCTGCGTACCCGGAGTACCCCTAGTGGTACGCGGACCACACCACTGGCCTAGACTATGGCGCCTGATGGTGGAACTGAAGATGATCCAACCAACCAACCGACCAACCAACCAACCAACCAACCAACCAACCAACCAACCAACCAACCAACCAACCAACCGACCAACCAACCAACCAACCGACCGACCGACCAACCACAGACTCTTGTGTTCCCTGTATAATTAAAGTTTCAGAACATTTCTACTGTCTCCTAAGTGCAGAAATGAAGGACATGGTCTTGAAACTTCAGTACATGGCGAGTTGGCCGTGCGGTTAGAGGCGCGCAGCTGTGAGCTTGCATCCGGGAGGTAGTGGGTTCGAGTCACACTGTCGACAGCCCTGAAGATGGTTTTCCGTGGTTTCCCATTTTCACACCAGGCAAATGCTGAGGATGTATCTTAATTAAGGCCACAGCTGCTTCCTTCCCACTCCTAGTCCTTTCCTATACCATCGTCACCATAAGACCTATTTGTGTTGGCGCGACGTTAAGCCAATAATATATAAAAAAAAGAAACTTCAATAAGTCAAATAAATAGCTGAGAATGATCTGCCTTTCGGATTGTGGTGGCTGAGTATGAGGATAATCGGCAATGATTCCTTTCTCATTGTATACCTGGGACGTTTGTAGCACCAGCCTTCCCGGAACATATATCAAAACATTTATTATTAACTTCTAAAGCAACCCTTCGGTAGTCAAAGGTAAACGTTTAGGTACAAGTTTTTGTCAGCTCATAAAGCCTGGCCCGATCGTTGTGTTGAATGGCGACCGGCCCTCAATGAATGATGAAGTACCGCCGGGTGAGGTTCCGCAGCATGTCTGTGGGGTCGAGGGAGGTTGGGGAGGGGACAGCAAGTCATAAACTGTGATACAGTCATCAACCGCCGAGTTATGACACTCTCTTTCTATAACCACGACAGATTTGTCTCTGACGTATTAACTTCGAAATTTGTCACCGAGCGTTGAACAGGAACACCATGGTGGTATTTTATGAAAAAAAAAACAGTATTAAGTTATCCGTCTTTATTAACATCATAGGAGATACGTAGAAGAAGATTTGTAGCCCTGAATGAATGTGGTAATAATAATAATAATAATAATAATAATAATAATAATAATAATAATAATAATAATAATAATAATAATAATAATAATAATAATAATAGTAATAAACTTTATGAAACATCGGCAAGAACAGGTCTGCAAATTTCGTATGAAAGGACAAAGTACATGGAAGGTACAAAATTAGGATTTAACAACCTTCCTCTAATCACTAGATATGGGAAAATCTCCCAAATAGACAAAATCAAATACCTAGGCGAAATTATACAACCAAGCCGAATAAATCAGCAAGCAAGCAAAGAAAGAATTACAAAATTACAATAAGCATACAAAATTATCTGAAGCAGATACAACAAAAAATCTACATCCCAAAACGCAAAATTACAACACTACAACACAGTTGTCAAACCAGAGGCCCTTTATGCATCAGAAATTCTGATAATTGGTGGAAGATTAAAAATTAAAAAACATCGAAAAACAAGAAAATTCTCAGGAAAATTCTAGGACATAAATGTGGAAATGGTATTTGGATGAAAATGAAATCACAGGAAATATCTCAAGTAACAAAAAACAATGGCAGACACCATTAGGAAAAGAAGATTAAAATTCTATGGTCACCTGATCAGGATGGATAACAAATAGGCTAACAAAGAAAATACTAAATCTCGCAGTATCTCTAAAAATCACATCTGGCTTACAGAAATAAAAAATAAAAAATCTTCAGGAGATAGGTATAAATGAGGAAATCTTGCAAGACAGAAAAAATTCAGAAATCTCATAAACAAACACACAATTGCTGATCAACCTTAAAAAGAAGCTAAGGATGGACAGAAGAACGCAAAAAGAGGCACTGTGAAAAGGATGAAGAGATTGTGGGAAGACAAGAAGAAACGTTGTGCTAATTAAGTTCCCACGCGTTCCTTAGTTGTGCATAACGAATCAATAATAATAGGAAGGAGAAGAAGAAGGAGAAGAAGAAGAGTAAGAATAATAACAATAATAATTCCGCCACTTTACCTATACCCTTCTGAAATCGTGGGTGTGAACAGTGTCGCATATGTGGATTTGGCAGGCCTGAAGATGGTTTTCTGTGGTTTCCCATTGCACCTTAAGCTGCACCTTAATTAAGGCCACAGTCGTTTCTTTACCACTCATAGAACCTTTCTGTCCCATCTTCGCCATAAGACCTATCTGTGTCGGTGCGAAGTAAAGCAAATTCTAAAAATTAAAAAATGTGGAATTCAACTTGTTTTATGGCCAGAGGCGCTTTTCCCGAGCCAGGCGTATGAGGAGGGAAGTAAGTATTTGCAATTGCGGCGTGTTTCCATGGTAGTGTGTGTGTGTGTGTGTGTGTGTGTGTGTGTGTGTGTGTGTGTGTGTGTGTGTGTGTGTGTGTGTGTGTGTGAAGAGTATTGGTAAAAACATAAGAGACCGAGCCAGAGGAATTAAACATACGCTTTTAAATCCCCGAATCTGGTATCGCCAGAATCGAATGTCTCTTACGCTGACCAATCAACGACGTAAAAGAATACTTCCACTGATATTACTGTCCGCATCCATGCCTAAATGGGTAGCATGGGTCCCGGGTTCGATTCCCGGCAGGGTCGGGAATTTTAACCACCATTGGTTAATTTCTCTGGCACGGGGGCTGGGTGCATGTGCCGTCTTCATCATCAATGCATCCTCATCATGACGCGCAGGTCGCCTACGGGAGTCAAATTGAAAGACCTGCACCTGGCGAGCCGAACATGTCCTCGGACATTCCCGGCACTAAAAGCCATAGGGCCTACGCCATTTCATTTTTACTACTACTACTACTACTACTACTACTAATAATAATAATAATCATAATAATAATAATGCTCTTGATTCTAAAGTCACACTAACCTCTTTTACGGTTTGCAAACGCGTTCAAGTGCCGGAATTTTGTTATACCGGATTACATGCCCGTAAATCTACCGACAAAAGGCAGGCATGTCAGGCATATCTAGGTGTCTTCAAATACCAGAGTCCACAGTCAGGATTGAACCCGTCAACTTGGACTCAGAAGGCCAGCGCTCCACTGTCTGAACCTTTCAGCATGGCGAAGGAAAGAGTTCGGTCATCAAAGTTGGGTAAATGAAAGATTCCCTGGGCTTCGTAAACCTAATACAGGGTTCCGAACAGAACAATCATGAGATATCCAGCCGATGAATTCTGTAACAAAGAAGGGGAAGCAATGCCGGGCTCAGCAGGTTCTCTTTCATCACATATCTTCTTCTTCTTTATCCGTTTACCCTCCAGGGTTGGTTTTTCCCTCGGACTCAGCGAGGGACCCCACCTCTACCGCCTCCTGGGCAGTGTCCTGGAGCTTCAGACTCTGGGTTGGAGGATACAACTGGGGAGGATGAACAGTACCTCTCCCAGGCGTCCTCACCTGCTATGCTGAAGAGGGGTCTTGCGGGAGGATGGGAAGATTGGAAGGGATAGACAAGGAAGAGGGAAGGGAGCGGCCCTGGTCTTAAGTTAGGTACCATCCCAGCATTTGCCTGGAGGAGAAGTGGGGGGAAACCACGGAAAGCTACTTCCAGGATGGCTGAGATGGGAATCGAACCCACCTGACCTCCCGAGGCTGAGTGGACCCCGTTCCAGCCTTCGTACTACTTTTCAAATTTCGTGGCATAGCCGGGAATCGATCATAATATTTCCTTAGCATGTGTTCTAACTATAAACGGTCCATTCTGACGTCACGGGGTCAGAATTTTGTCCTTATGCCGGAGCCAGGAATTACTGTAAGACGTGGCATGGAGACCATGGGGCCGCTTCGGAGTCTGAGTGTGCTTCGATTGAGGATATCCTTCTGCCTCACCGAATGAGAGAGAACAATGTTAAGTTTGACTTAGTCCAAATACTACCCAAATTCAGCGATCACCAAACAAGAGTATACGACAAACTGAAGCTAGGCGGGCATAGCTTACTGACTGAAGGACCGGTTGTGTTCCCCCGGAAACCTACCGGTTCTTCTCGCCGGAGACAGCCGTTGTTCCCTTCAACAAAATATAAAGTAATTAAGGAAACAGCATTATTACAAAAACAGACTCAGCCTCCGTGGCCCAGGCGGCAGCGCGTCGCCCTCTCACCGCTGCGTTCTGTGGTTCAAATACCGGTCACTCCATGTGAGATTTGTGCTGGACAAAGCGGAGGCGGGTCAGGTTTTTCTCCGGCTACTCCAGTTTTCCCTGTCATCTTTTTATTTCAGAAACACTCTCCAATATAATTTAATTTCATCTGTCAGTCATTAGCCTAATCATTGCCCCAGAGGAGAGCGACAGGCTTTGGCAGCTGGCACAACTCCTATCCTCGACGCAAGGTAGGGGCTTCATTCATTCATTCCATCCCTGACCCGGTCACTGACTGGAAAACAGGCTGTAGATTTTCATTTTCGTTCGTTCGTTCGTTCGTAATCTGTTTACCCTCCAGGGTCGGTTTTTCCCTCGGACTCAGCGAGGGATCCCACCTCTACCGCCTCAAGGGCAGTGTCCTGGAGATTCAGACTTTGGGTCGGGGATACAACTGGGGAGAATGACCAGTACCTCGCCCAGGCGGCCTCACCTGCTCTGCTGAACAGGGGCCTTGTGGAGGGTTGGGAAGATTGGATGGGACAGGCAAGGAAGAGGGAAGGAAGCGGCCGTGGCCTTAAGTTAGGTACCATCCCGGCATTTGCCTGGAGGAGAAGTGGGAAACCACGGAAAACCACTTCCAGGATGGCTTAGGTGGGAATCGAACCCACCTCTACTCAGTTGACCTCCCGAGGCTGAGTGGAACCCGTTCCAGCCCTCGTACCACTTTTCAAATTTCGTGGCAGAGCCGGGAATCGAACCCGGACCTCCGGGGGTGGCAGCTAATCACGCTAACCACTACACCACAGAGGCGGCCAGATTTTCATTTTCATTATTATAAAAACTGTAAAGAAATGAAAAACATGCAAGACTTTTCTTTATCTTGCGTTAATGTCAGCAGCTGCTGAAAATATTTTCATTTTCGTTTGAAGAGGATTTAGAGACATGCGTTGAAATTCGTCTTCCCCTATTTCACTTCTCGCATTTCTATTATTTTTTTCTGTTTTTGCTATTTCTTTTACGTGGCATGGATGCAGACATGTCTTAAGGCAACGATGGGATACGACACGGCTGGGATTAGGAAGGAAGCGGCCTTGGCCTTAATTAAGGTACAGTATGAAAATGCGAAACCACGGGCTGCTGACAGTGGAATTCGAAGAAGAGTCCTGCCGAAACTGGTTTGGATACCGACTTCGACCGGCCAGCGAACACGATGGGACGGTTGTACTCGGCCAAACATTCCATAAACTGGCCGCTCCTTCCCATTCGACTTGAAAAACAACACCGCGTAGCTACCACAATACAGGCAAATTCGGCGATTCAATATCGCGTATCTAACATGAACAAATGCGCATAGAAATGTTTTTTCTTTTCGCCTTACATACAAATTAGCTCAGCTATTTCATCAAAAGTGACCAAATCCTCAGATTTGTGGATCATGTTCACATTTTATATTATTTGTTTTCCTTCTGGTGTAACATTTTCATGTTGTCTTTGCGAAGTGCCGGTTCTTAATTGACATATCGTTGGACTCCCCAAGTAAACAGCTATGTGATAATATTTTGGGAATAATACTGACCCGCAGGAAATACAATATGAAGAGCGAGAATTCTTTAACAGTATTCGTTTAATATTGGGTCTTAGATGACAGAACGTTACCGACCGAAGTGTTCGACTCGTTGGCTGAACGGTCAGCGTACTGACCTTCGGTTCAGAGGGTCCCGGGTTCGATTCCCGGCCGGGCCTGCGATTTTAACCTTAATTGGTTAATTCCTATAGCACGGGGGCTAGGTGTATGTTTTGTCTTCATCATCATTTCATTTCCGTCACGACGCGCAGTTCGCCTACCGGGGCCAAATAGAAAGATCTGCACCTTGGCGAGCCAAACCCGTCCTGGGATATCCCGGCACTAAAAGCCATACGACATTTCATTTCATTTTTCCGACCGAAGTTATACAGTGGTTTCTGCAGGAGCAACAAGGAGGATATACATTTAGAGTTCGTAACTCGTGTTCTTAACTCTTAGATTGATGCTATAACCGGGAACGAGGGAAGAGCGAGAGAGAGAGAGAGAGAGAGAGAGGGGGGACTATTCTTGCTTCAAATTTTTTAACATACACACGTACTGTTACCGTTCATCACCATGCCATAGCCATGTTAGGAGGTTTGGTCAATTATATATGCCGTTTTCCGCAACATTCTATGACATATAATGTAGTAATTAGCAGTCTACATGCCGAACCGGGATGTGATTTGCGATATCCCAGCCCGAAGGGAGCAGTTTTCTGCGCTGTAACGAGAAAAGGATAGCGCAGTACCGCTGAACTTTGAAATCGAGCTCTCTTTTCGAGTGAATGAGGAGAGATCACGCTACGCGTGGAAATGCAGTTTGACGGAGAGTGGGCTTAATTAAGGTGTGTTAACTCTTGAGAAATAAATGTCCTATACTAATTCAACACCGCATTCATTGGTGCCACTTCACCATAATTTACTAAAAAGAGGAAGAGAAGAAGAACACCTTCATCTAAGATAATTTTTGGAAATTTATGAGTCAGGTCTCATTCGAACCGATGTATTTAATGCTAATTGTTGATGCATATAAATGCAATACTTGAATAATGGATCTGTAATGACGCCTGCCATACAGTGGTACGCAGATTAAAGATGACTGCTGAAATCTGACAACGTGTGGAAAAAAGTGGGAGGTCTTGCGTGATGAACCATGACGCGTGATTTTCTAAAAGGACGCTTTTGAGATTGTGAATGACTCACTGATCGCTTTGGTTTTATATGTGATCAGTAGAAAGTAGAGGTCACAAGCTATAATTTGATTGTTTTCACGTCGCTGAAAGATTCCGATTACCGGACCTTCAATTTCAGCAGGAGCATAATTTACTTCCCCCCTGATCATTTTGTGCGGAGGCTATAAGTAGAGCCAGGACCTAGATACATTATCCCATTGTCATTTGTGTAGCCGCAGTACCCACACGGTAGGAGTGAACTTGGATATCAGTGTATGATGTGTTGTGTCATAGAAGAAAAACACATCAGTGCGATGTAAAATATCGCGAAATAAGCCGTGTGGTACAAGATAATGTACAGTATTGATGAATAGAAGTCTTAACATTTTATATTTTAAATGACAACGACAGTCAGTTGCAGCTCATGATGCAATCATCAGTGAAAGAGCAAACGCGTCAGGTTGTTTAGAGGTAGCGAGACAGCTAATTACGTTCAGTAATTAATAGTGACCGATCTAGAGCATTTTAAGAGGGAGTGACGTTCAGTAAAAATTAAAGAACGATTCCTGATAAAATTAGGCGTTTGCATACTTCATGGACACTCGTGGTGATAGACTGTGTGATTAATGGGGAAATGAACATTGATTTCTACAAACTTGCCACTATTTTCATTAATCCATTTAAAATTATTAGTGGATCTTATCAACAGTAGATTCCTTTGAAAGTACATAAACGGTGTTTAATAACTGATTTCCCATTTTTGCCTGTATGTTCAAAAATGAGCGGTCGTCGAACCGTGAGATCTGGATCCTACAAGAATCGCGCCTGCAGTCATTTCTACAGGGAACGTCCAGAGACTCAACTAAGACCACCACAGTTCGAGACATCGATCGTGGTAGGATGAAGAGGAACCACTCATCATGATAGAGTAAAAACCTAAGGTGTACCTCGAGATGACGGCAAACCATACCCAGCATTTGATAAGTACAACTGATTTGAATATATAAAACCACGAGATTTGCATGCCAGTAGCAATTTTTAATTTTGTAAATATTAGAATATTATAATTAATAACAATATTAAATGTAGGGAACACTATACGCGTGTGACTGTTAAAAGATTATTTATTAACTTAATTAGGGTTTTCAAGTGATTTATGAATAATCATTGATATTTAGCAGGTTTATTTGCATGAATTATTATATAGATCCCATAAATTCTTAGTGTATATGAAGCACATATTTTAAGAAGAATAGCGCTTCGTAATATTACTATCTGGCAAAGACTTACATAGTAGTTTGAAGATAAACTATATGTTTGCTTCAAGGTGATTCAGGTATTTATAAATCCCGTGTTATAATAGATGATCATTGAAGATGTCCCAAACCGAGGTAATATGTGACTTATATAGATATGGGAGAAGAATTAAATAACCTGTAAGAATGGAGTCTTCTCTGTAAATTAATAGAATGGATTTGAGATGCAGTGGTATGATATGGAGGGTAAATCTTGTGAATTTTTGAGACGTTGGAATGATAAAAAAAAGCAAAAGCAAAGTCACCTCCGTACAGGCCATGAAGGCCCTTGGAGGAGTGGAAGGTAAAGGCTTCCACCATTGTTAACCTCGGCACGTAATGGGGTGGAGTGGGTGGAGTGGTTAGCTCTACGCCCGGCCGCCTTTGCCCCCAGGAATTAACCTGGTACTCATTTTTGGTGTAGGCTGAGTGAACCTCAGGGCCATATGCACCTCCGGAAGTGGAAATCTCGTTTCATAAATTCTGCGACTTCCTGACGGGGATTCGAACCCACGTCCTTCCGAGCGAACCAAGCACGCCTTTACCGCCTCAGCCAGGCAGCCGCTTGGAATGATAAAAGATTACAATAATTACGGCTGTTGTGATATATTGAATTAGGCTGAATACATAGCCAGATATGAATAATAGGAAGTGATGGCTCTCAAATGAATGCGTACTTGAGAATACGCCGAGATGATATATAAAAGAAAAGAAAGAAAGAAAGAAAGAAAGAAAGAAAGAAATGACGAGTTCAGTGTGTTTTGTAGCCACGGAGCTGGACACACAGCTGTTGTCATGATTGACAGTTTTACTACGTGAGGACTTGCAGGGTCTGAGGAAGATTCTGTTGTCCCCAACAAGCTTAATGTTTACCTGCTGGATCTCTCTCGCAGGCCAATGCAGTCTCAATTCCATTCTAATGATACGTTATGAGTAACGCGGATAATTTTCTGATTTTGCAAAGGATAGATCCCTTCCCATGTGTATGCATTAAATTAGCTCGTGATTGGAGTTTTAAATTTTTTACCTTGGAAGCTGGAGTACCTGAGTTCGACTCATCTTGGAACGAAGAATTTAACCAGATACTATGGCTTGATTAAGCCATATCTTCGAGATGTATTGTGTGATATATTGCACCCGCTCACCTCCCGAGTCCCAGACTAGCATTTATCTCAGGGGTGATCAGTTCGAAAACGATAAAAAAAGAATTATAAAGAAAATAAAAAAATATATCTCGGCGCATCAAATGAACACAGGGATGAACGGGGCATGCAAATTTAAGGTTACGGGGGACGACTCATTCATGGATACAAATTTTTGACTCCACAATAGGACTGGGAATTGACAACTTAAATTCCATGGGCATACTGGACTAACTACAATGAAAAGATATGGAAACTGTTTCCTATTGAAATTGCAATGAAGAGCAATTTATTCACTTATTTTGCATACTACACATGATGACAATTTTACATTGGGACACTTTCATCCTGAAAAATAAATGACATAATACTTGGATTTTACCTCACTACTCTGGTAGTGTAAAACATCTGGTGAATTCGCCCCAATTGGTTACTGGGGATCGAATTCACATCCGTATGATTGGACGTTTCACCGCTGGAGATCTTCTTTCGGAGACGAAGGCACGACAGTAACTTTTTACTGTCGTCTCCTCGTTCCGTTTGGACATGAGACACTTCCGGTATGTACATTCTGGTGAGCCGGACACCCACCGTAGAAAATGTTATCGCCTCGAAAAAACGGGAATTTATAATACGGACAAACTCTAGCCTATTATTTCCAGATTCACAAACACGCCAGGTAGAGTTCATTAACTCAAAGCCTATTTCAATATTTACACTTGTCAATACGACAAGACGTACGGAAAGGTTCATTACTATGCTCTGACCCTCAAGACTTGTGCCGTCCGTGGGTTATTTACGTATCTACTGCTAACAATCTCCCCGTGAAAACCCAACATCTGGTTCGGAGCAGTTCGACACAGGATGACTGTCCCTATCATATCCTCCTATGATTATTAAATAATATCATTACCATTCTTTATCTGATCATTATCATATTCTTTGACTACCATCAATTAATTTTATTATTCTCATTAATTTCAATTATAATCCTGTATTTGATTATTATCATTTGTCATCCGAGATGATTATATGCCAACCCTTGCCGACGTTTCAAACGAAGGGTCGTTCTTCCTCCTAATTTATCCGCACAATATAATGATCAGCTTCCTCATAAATATTATTATTATTATTATTATTATTATTATTATTATTATTATGATATTCGTAACAATGAATCATCGCCCATTAAATATCTTAATTTCCTTTCATCATAATTATTATTCTCAAATTATTATTGCAAGTTCTTTATCTTCTGCTCCTTCAACTTTTCATTATTATTATTATTATTATTATTATTATTATTATTATTATTATTATTATTATTAATAGTGGAAATCGTGATTATCGTAACCCGTAATCATCCTTGCTATAATACTTCAACTTCTCGCTCTTATTATTTTCATCAAAAAAAAAAAAAAGTAGCTTCATTGGTTATTCTTCTTCTCCTTCTTCAAATATTTTATTTATTATTATTATTATTAGTTAAAAATCTCAAATCTTTCATTTCAACTCCCAACATCATTATTATGTCCAAAATATAAAAGAGGTAAATTCTTCAAAAAAAAAAAAAGTAGCTTAGTTTTTATTTACTATTATTATTAATTAAAAAAAATTAATTTCGCCTGTTACACGGTAGTCCACTCTTAATATGTTTAACGCATAACCCCTTTTACAATTCCGATTTATCCTGGCACTAAGCACTTGATTTAAGACAAGATTCACTTGGAGTATGATTATTGTTATTATTATTATTAAAAATGGAAAGATGATATTTTAATTTCCACTCTTTAGAATTTAGTCACATATGTTAAATCCCGTTATGAACCACTAAGATCTGCTTTATATTGGTCGGGACAACACGGTATTCGGGACCGTACCTTCAACTTCGTACTGCCGTTAATTTTATATGGGGACACCTGTCCTCCCAAGACACATCTCACAACCTATGGCACATCGCGGCTGGGCAAATACCTCCAATGCCGGCGATTGCTAAACTATTCCTTCAAATTTGAAGTCCATTTCCTTTCATCGGAACTCTTCAAACATTTAATTCATAAAATAATCCTCGGTGCGTGGATTCTACCACTAATAACACCGGCATATGCATTTATATCATCTTAGGCCTTGAGATTCATCTATTTCATCATTACAAACAATACGGCTCAATTTATTTCACGCCGGATATTCGTCCCTCATGACTTCCAACTCTAAATATGGGCTCAAATCATTCTGGGCTTTTAACATACCGTGACCATTCTAATTCACGTGCCTATATCGCTTTTAAACAAAATTTTAATGGTTAAATTAAAGTCCAAAAACGTAAAATCAAAAATTTACGTAAAATCAAACTGACTACGCGAATGAAAGTCTTTAACGCTACATGTCATCTCCACATTGATTATTATATTTGCACTGGCTAACTCGCGAAGCACTGCCATTATTATTATTATACTTTAACTCGCAAACGCACAAATATTATTATTAATTTACTTTCCTTTGTCAACACACAAACATGATTATTATTAGTATTTTAATGACCTTCCGTACGCAACACAAATCTTACATACTCTGGCTCTTTCATAATCTGGCTGTCTAATAGAAATTATTCCTAATTAAATTACAAATGATCACCGCAGTGATTGAAAATCAAATAAATGGGTTAGCACAAAAAAAGGGAAATTAACACTTGAATTGAACTTAAGTCAAAGTATTACGAACAGCATGCATTAATTGAAAGAAATATATCCCATATTTACATTATATACAACAAACAAATACTCAAATTAATTAATCTAACCCATTATTACGTTAATATAAATTAGTTCGTCCGTCTAACAAAAAGAAATCATGGACTCGGGAAGCGGACCATGTTAAGTAACCATAATTAATTTACACTGAACCCCGTTTAGTCGCGATAACATCCCCCAATATCAAAATTGTGTACTCATTCCTATGTAGAATTCCATTGTCTCGTAGCAGATGAGATATAGGCCTTACGGCCCCATGGTGATCTACTCGTCCATCATGTCGCACAATACAAATTTAACACAATAAAACACTTCTGGGTGACTACCCATGATTAATACCTTATTACACTATTTTACACAGGAATACTAATAACAAAAAAAAACACTTATAGGTGCTCCTAGACCCCTGACACTCGCACAATATAATCTTCATATACGCCCGAAACACACGTCGTGGCACATTACGACGAAATGTCGTTCATTTGAACCGGCGCGTATCGCGTCTTCAACCGGCACTTTCTGGTTTATTTCTAAGCCGTCTTGATAATCGCCTAGCTCCTATGGTTCCCTGCTCGGATAGTTATTCACCGTCTATCTTGAGGTGTTTACTTCAGGCTCCGCACACTGCCTTCCAAAGGTACTATCGGCGTTCCGTTAATTATTTTATTATTCAATCACGTGACATTTATTAAATTCAACATACAGTTGTACTGTATTTTTACACTCGGTACTATGGATAATTTCACTGTTCGTATTCATTCTCCTAATAATTCACGTACTTTCAGCTTTAACTGACTTCGAATGCGTCCCGAGGTACTGACTTACAGAGTCAACGTGTCAGAGTCTCAACTACTTCATACGACTGACACGACTGGTGACCGATAACGACTGGTGACTGGTAAGAACTGCGTGAGTGAGGTCCGACCGGTCACAACTGGTGACTGGTAAGAACTGAGTGATGTGAGGTCCGCTTCTGGACTTTTATGGACGATATGATTTCCCGCCGGGGTCATCCGCGGACAACTCCTGGAGAGGGGGGTTGGTTATCCTAAATCGGCATATGCAGGCGGATTTGGATCTCTTGCTTTATCCTACTTAATACACTGGCGATACACATTCATGTGTCGTATTCTGAACTCCTATCGTTCGGTGATCATGGAAATATCACTTAATTTCTGTCCTCCACCTTTCGCGCGCTAACTCGGCGTCCCTGATGGCGTGCTCATCTCGACCAATGGCGAGATAGCGTGGGTCATTTCCACGAATTCATTACTTTAATTTATTACGATTACAATTAATCAACATGGGAACGATATCACAAAAATCCCCTCTATTCAATTATGTGGTTGGAATAATTTAATTATTGTTATCGGATAAGCTAACTGGAGTTCACTCTGAGTTTTTCTTATGTTGGTTTATCTGCGGGCCTGTGATAAATTTTCTCATTGGTCAACACCGCTTCGGTTAGTTTGAAATCTCTTCCTTGTAACGTTGACAACACCAAATGCCTCGGGCGTGGAAAAACTGGCACGTCACATTCTCGGTATTGGTGATACATCCGCTCGCCCTTGGTCCGAAATATATACTCTTTCACTTCCTCGAAGTCATTATTCTGTTGTTGTGAGCTCTAGATTTAATCCTCTTATCTTCTGGCCAAGAAACATTTTCCCCCTAATGACAAGCTTACTGTGTGGCGACGGACAGTCGCGATATGTCTAGCTATGTTGAAATTATCCCGTCCACACAAAACTGACACTGTATTCATTTAATATTCCTATTTATTAGTATTTCTCGTATCAAAATCAAATCATGAAAGATAGAGCCTATCTCATCAGGGTACAATATGTTTGATATTTTTTCTATGTAATGTGTTTATGTGTTTTATTATTTCCCAAAGTGTTGTATGGTGATGGGTTCGATTCCAGCGTTGGCTGATTTTTCATTGAATATAATTTTTTAGGTAAACCCACGATACACGTATGTGTTCAGTGTAATATATAATTGTCATGGTCAGACAGACCATGTGTTTGATATGTGGCGATGCAATCTCGTGTGTAAAGTAGATGTACTTATGATATAAATCCTTTCCAAATCATGACTAATAATTAATTAAAGACATGATTAATGATGATTTATGATAAATTAAATAATCAACAGGATGGATGACATTTAGCATCACTGTTATAGATAAATAAATCCACGTATCAGTGTGTATAAAGCAAATGATTTGAGGTATGCCGGGGACCAACTACAACTGTGAATAAACTACAAGGACATTAAGGCATACTATATAAATAATTTTTGCGTTAGCCTTGATTGTTTATGTGTTTTAACATGACACCATCTCGTGTGATTTTATCAGTATAATAAAATGTTTAGCAAATAATATTTCAACGAAGATTCTTCTCATTTAATAATATTAGTGTATTCCTCTCACATTACAGAGAATCCTACTTTCGTCATATTTTATGTAGTGCCTATTTTCTTTTTCGAACATTCCATTGCCCGTATGCTTTATGAGTGCAGCCGTTGACGCAATGAAAGTAGGGAGGACAAGACTTCAAGCCTGGTGAGTGACTTTTGGAGGTTCTCATCCAACAATTCCATCTATGCATCTGTTTGTGAAACCAAATTATGTAATAGTTGCCCTAAATTACCCAGTATGGGTACAGTACATACACCTTCATTATAGACTATTATGCCTCTTAGAGTTCAGCCTGCAAGCCCCTGTGAATTTACTAAACGCCACCACAATCCTCTATTTGTAACTGGTTATGTGGCCTCGCTTAGTTCTGTACCTCTTATCTTTAAATCATTGGAAACTGAGTCTAAATATCGTCGTCTTGGTCTCCATCTACGCCGCTTACCATCCATAACAGAGTTCATTATTTTCCTAGGTAACCTATCCTCCCCCATTCGTCGCACATGACGCCAACACCGAAACCGATTTATGTGTACATATTTGTCCAATGAGGTCATTCCTAACTTAGCCTTTATCTCCATATTCCGAGAATACTCCTGCCATTGTTCCCACATGTTTGTACCAGCAATCATTCTCGCTACTTTCGTATTTGTTACTTGTAACTTATGAATAAGATATCCTGAGTCCACCCAGATTTCACTCCCACAAATAAAATTGATCTAAAAATAGACCGATGTAAGGATTTTAGCCCTTGACTTTCTTCCTATAAAACACTGCTGATCGCAACTGCGAGCTCACTGCATTAGCTTTACTGTACCTTGATTTAATCTCACTAAATTGCCATCCTGGGAGAACACACATCCTAAATACTTGAAATTATCTACCTGTTCCAGCTTTCTATTCCCAATCTGACATTCCATTCTCTTGGATTTCTTACCTACCGACATCAGTTTAGTCTTAGAAAGGCATATTTCATACCATACTCATTGAACCTATTTTCAAGCTCCAAGATATTATACTGCAGGCTTTCGGCACAATCTGCCATTGAGACCAGGTCGTCAAGTATAGGCCAGACTGCATACTACATTTTTACCTAACTGAATTCCTCCCTGCCAAGTAATACCCCTCAGCAGATGATCCCTATAAACTATGAACAATAAAGGTGAAATATTAAAGCCTTGTCTGACCAATGCAAGTACCTTGAACAAAAAAAACTCAGCCCACTGTCAATTCTCACTGCCCAATTGTCAGCATAAATGTCTTTGATTGATTTTAATAATTTACCCTTAATTCCATAGTCCCCCAGTATTGCGAATATCTTTCCCCTCGGTACTCTGTTATATGCCTTCTCTAGATCTAAGAAACATAAACATAACTGTCTATTCCACTCATAGCATTTTTCAGTTACCTGGAAAATCTGATGCTGACAGTCCCTCAGCGATCTGAAACCTCACTGGTTTTCATCCAACTTCCTCTCAACCACTGATCGCACTATTACAGATTTTGCATTATCATTGTGTTAACAAACATTATTATATTAACGTCCGGCTCCTTAGCTGAATGGTCAGCGTACTTGATTTCGGTTCAGATGCCCCCAGTTTCGAGTCCGGACTGGGTCGGAGATTTTAATCTTAAATGGTTAATTTCCCTGCCTCGGTGACTAGGTCTTTGCAATCTTCCCAACATCCCTGCAACTCGCACATCACACACAATACTATCCTTCACTACAATAACGCGCAGTTTCCCATACACGGCACATTCCGACCACTCACGTCGGAGGGTCTGCCTTACAAGGGCTGCACCAGGTTAACAATAGCCATACTCAGTCCGGCTATGGAATGAAGATTTTAACCAATTCCTCACCCCATACGACATAGGCTTAGTTTTCTTTCTCCTTTAATTGCCATTGTGAGCGAGAAAATAATTTTGTTTCAATTATTATTATGCTCTAGCAAACAATTTATAAATAAGAAGAAGCAGAAGAAGAACAGGAAGTGGTTGTTATTATTATTATTATTATTATTATTATTATTATTATTATTATTATTGTTGTTGTTGTTGTTGTTGTTGGTTTGTGGTGGTACGATTCTACGGCAAACAAAGAAAACTAGAAGGGGCACATTTCACACAGACAGAAAGGACGAAATTTAAACATTCTCGGCCGGATATTATTTCATACTTGTCGTTGTAGATTATACAATACTGCTTTACAGAAACGTACGGCGGTTTGCCTATATAGCCGGGCGTCAGACTAATTCGTTTCATCTATCGTCTTCTTACTTGGTCTTGCAGGTCTCTACTTCCAGCCTGTCATCTCCTGAACGCGTGCTTAGTGCTATGTGACCCAAACGACGTAAGCAAACTCGCTCGGTCAATTAATCATCTATGGAAGTTGTGCTCCTGAGCAAGTACGGAGCGAGTAGCTGCGCGGTTTGGGTCACGTAGCTGTCAGCTTGCATTCGGAGAGAGAGGGCTCGAACCCCAATGTCGGCAGCCCTGAAAAGGGTTTACCGTGGTTTCCCATTTTCATATCAAACTAATGCTGGGGCTCTACGTTATTCAAGGCCACGGCCGCTTCCCTCTCACTCCAATCTATTTAGTTTCTGAGTGAGTAGCTTGGTCTAGTTCCTCGTCAACGTAGCAGTCCAGAAGGTTCCGGATTCGATTAATAGCCGGAACAGGGATGTGAGTCACATTTGGTTCATTCCTCTGCCTCGAGAACTAGTGTCATAGATCATTACGATGCGGCACGGCCAGCTCTGTACTCGGGAGACAGGTGAGTTCGAAGCCCCCGTCGGCCATCCTCGATATGGTTCTGCGTTTTTTCCCCACTTCAGCTCCAGACAAATGCTGGGATGTTCCCTTTCTCAAGGCCACGGTCGCTTCCTTCTCATTCCGCGACCGCATAATGACATCTACCCCCAAAAGCAACTACAGGACAATTCTTATTCTTATTCTTATTCTTATTCTTATTCTTATTCTTATTCTTATTCTTATTCTTATTCTTATTCTTATTCTTCCACCACTTTACCCACACCTTGTGCGGTCACGGGTGCGAACTGTGTCCCGCATGTGGATATGACACTGTTTTATAGCCGGATATTCTTCTTGACTCTAACCCTGTGTAGAGGTATATAATCACTAATCAGTAATTATTGCGTGTTTTTGTTGTGGTTGTTAGTGTGGTATGTTGTGTTGTCTGAATATGAAGAGGAGAGTGTTCGGACCAACGCAAATAACCAGTCCCCGAGCCAGAATAATTAATTACACGCGATTAATATTCGTGATCCGGCCGGGAATCCAACCTGGGACCCTCTGAACG
This sequence comes from Anabrus simplex, assembly GCF_040414725.1. NCBI lineage: Eukaryota > Metazoa > Arthropoda > Insecta > Orthoptera > Tettigoniidae > Anabrus > Anabrus simplex. The sequence goes on from NC_090269.1 coordinate 290,021,038, forward strand.
TAAGGCCTCAACCCTGGCCATTCAGCCAATATCATTGAACACTCCCAGCATTAAAAGCCATACGCTGAAAGAAATCTACACTTCCAACCACCTCAATGCGTGGACGAATAGTTGAAATCATCCTCGAAATACATTCTTAACACACGGTTGATGTGGTTGGCGTCAGGAAGGATTTTCAGCCATAGTCCAATTAAATAACACAGATGGAACCCAATACTCTACTATGATGCGTTATAAAAACAAGGAGGAGAGTAGGAAGAAGAAGACAATATAACATTTACTCTCTTAATACTGTACATCACAAAAAAAAATATATTTATAAAATATGAGTACCTATTTGAAGAAACAACGTTACTCTCTTCTTTAACTAATATTTGCCATGTCCTTCCGCCATATTCTCTTCTTCTCTCATGTAATCTCCTCTGGAATTATCCAAATTGAAAACCTTGTATTCAAACCGCAAGCCGACAAAGAATTGTTTTGCGATCGTTCTGCCCATAACACCATCACAGAAACTTGTTCGTCGCTACCGACAGCGAGGTTATTTCCCGTGCTGACGACAAATAAGCCTAATTTCCTTTTAATACAAATCTTGTTCAACATGGTCTTGAAGAATGAGTACAATTGTTCATGGCGAATATAACTCACCACGGTCGGCTTATTTCAACAAAATTACATCATTGCTTCCTCTGGCCGTAAACTGGAAAGTGAAGAGATAAACGCGGGGAGATACTTTCAAAATTATAGTCAAAGAATCGGTTTTCAATTCAGTACGTTGTAAGGTAAAATTACCCACAGCCGGTCGTGCGTTGCATATCACTTTTCAAGTCTACCTTGTTGGCTGGTGCTGTTATGACCAGGTAATTGATATATGCGCAAGGTAATAACGGCTTCAACAATTTCGCTGAGCTTACAGTAGCAACCGACCAACCATTTTCTATAAGTTGTAATGGTTATGATAATGCTGATGGGTAGACTACCACTCAACACAGTGTGTTAAATAACAATTTCACGAGCAGTGAGTGTTGCAGTTCACAGCCTGAATGTTGGAAGTTAGAGCTCTAATAGCGGCAAGGAATTGCAAACTATTTCCTGCACCGAAAACGGTTCCTAATCAAGCGATAAATGTTCAAAAAAGAGATCTAGAGAGATCAACTAATTTTCTGTGGGAATAACGATCGACCGAGTGAATTTCTAGTTCTCATATTTCCCTCTTTATTTCCTTCAAAGGGAATTCCACTTGTGTATGTACGATTCTCAATGATATTTTTATTTTAAATAATGTTTATGTCGTACTGTCACAGGGGGGCTTTGAAACTGCCAGGAAAGTTAACTTCATACGAAGGTCCTATAGATAGCCTGGGGATATACGCAGTAGGTTCAACGATTTACTCACTCACTCACTCACTCACTCACTCACTCACTCACTCACTCACTCACTCACTCACTCACTCACTCACTCACTCACTCACTCACTCACTCAGCATGGCATTCGCGACCATATGCACTGCCTCTCATATCAGGCTGCTACTCTACTGTTCACCTCCTAAGTGTTACGGTTAGCGCTCTTGGCTGAGGTCTGAGCAGGATGTAGACTTCGTTATACGCGACAGTTATGTTCCGCAGAATTACCGCGCATGCCGAATTTGCGTACTTCTTTTTATATTGTGACCGTGAGGCCACAAATGAGTGAACAGGTGTTGGTGCGGCTTGTGTTCGCTTGTCGGCGAGATGGGGTGCGCGCGACCTTGGACAAGGGCGAGAACGAGTTTTTTTTGTGCGGAGAGCGGCCGGCTGGCTAACGGAATAAAAATAAAAAAAATGAAGGTTGGCGAGTGAGAGAAGGAGGCCAGCGCGTGTCACCTGTAATTGCGAGGAACGATATGAATGAAATATTCGTAATATCTTCGGTGGCGACGTGCATAATTACGTAAGGCTCAAGGGTTAAATCAAAATAAACTGGATAAAAGAATAGCACATTTGGAGGATATAAATTAAAAACTGAAATTTTGAAATAATTTACACGACCTTGTGGCTAAAATGGTGATGAAGTTGTAGATTCGTACAGTAGAAGAATTTAGTTCCTAAATTGACTTTACTTCCGTGCATGTGCACCAGACATGATATTTAAGTCATGTGATACGAATACTCATTCTCACACACTGGCGTGTTCCTGGACTATCACCTTCAGTCGCTCAGCGTGGAACGTCGTGAATACTGGCTTCACTCCTGTGCTCTACACGTCTGAAAATTGGATACAATTTAGAACAGTGCTGTGATCAGACGTCGAATGTGCAGATATTAATCCCTTAAGTACGTGTCACTTCCAAAATACAGTTACGTGTGTGTTTGGAGTTTATGCTAAAACATTTTGTGTAAGTTTCAGCTTTCTCACGAGTGGACGCGGAAGACGTGGACGTGAATATTTCCAGAAGAGGACGGAACTTCGCATCATGGATTACCAGTGCTTCACCATGAAGTTCTAAACTATCGACCATCGTCAGCGGCGTCGGGATGCAGATTCTTTCGTCCTGGCATGGCTGATTGAGAACCCAGACTTCCAGACATGAAGATTTCTCTATAAGTTAAGTCGATTACGTCTCATTTATATCTGTTCTATGTAGTTTTGTTCTATTCTTTCTTTCTTCTTAGTAAGCTATTTTGACACATTTTATGGTTGTTTATTTGCTCGAATACGTCGTAAAACTGACACATGTGATTACTTAATGACCATGTGGCCATGAATTTGACAGTGAGGGTTCTGATAGAGTTATCCATGTGTTATCGACACCATTTTTGCTTATTGAGTAAATTTCGTCACGAATATGAATTAATTTATGTCCGATGGATTAAATGGTAGGATATTTCGTCCACATTTTCTATATTTTCCTTGTAATGGAACTTCTACTTGTACCTCGTGTCTGAGACAACGTGTCATCGGGATATTGAGTCCGAATTCTATGTACGAATTTAATGTGAACATGTGCATTGGGAGCATGTGATAATTAGTTGGAGTAATTAATCATCGAGACACTTTTAAGTGGATATTATGTATTTGTAGGACGTTGGTAGGTCCTGATATTTCACGGCTACACATATTTGAGATTAGGATGCGACAAGTTAGGGTCGTCATTGTGGTACACTGTACGTGTAGAGTATATGGAATAATTGTGCATGGCACAAATCTTCGTGAAACTGAGCTTTTCACATGTTAATGGATTATTCGCGATAAATGCAGTGTAGTCTAATGTTAGTGTCTTCAGATGAAGAAAATGAAAGTCCATGTTAATCGATGTACTTTTTAATTCGTGGGAATATCCCAAATTTTCTCAAGTAATCCAGTAATTTCAAGCTCAAGGTACAGATGAATGTTCGAGAAGGCCTTAGGTCTAAAGAACAGGTCTTCGACGAAATATCTAAATAATATCTGATTCGTGACTATATCAGCTCATTAGTTGATGCAATTTTTCGCTCTCATGTGATAACTCAATCTTGCTGTAACTCAATAAATTCGTTAACAGGAGAGTAATACGGTTGATCGACACTCGTCGACATGTACATAGTGTAGATATTTTCTTCTTGGTACTTACAGTCTTCTTGACAATTTCCGTAGTTAACTGTATAAGTAGTAATTTGTTAATATTTAGAGGATTATTTTTTTATGTGTTCTGTTCTGAAATATGTGACACTGATATTATCGATTGATAGTGGACAGGATTTCCACATGGATGGTATTATCCCCATTTACTTACATTTGCAAGCCCAGGAGGCGTTTTATTTTGTTTAATTGTTGGTCAAATACTTAACGTTCAGTACAATTCTCACGGAAAGGGATGTGAGATGACGTGAACAGGTATATCCGACGTCTCGGATTAACTTAGAGAAAACCAAGGCAAATTCAACTTTTCATTTTATTGTTAAGACAACGACTGTAAATTTTATTTTTGCTATGAGTGTTAACTTTTGAATCTTGGATATTTCTTTATTATACTCGTTCTTACAATTACTGCATTTTTTCCAGATTATCGATGAAGGCTTGGCCCAGACCTCATTTTTTCTGAATGAAAATTTTAATTCAACTTTAAACCAATAATTTAATAACTTTAAAGACGAGAAAAACATTTTTCACAATGTAAATACTCTGTTAGAATGTCAGGGAAATAACTGTCGTGTACCATCCCATTTGATTGTGCCTAGGTTTGTTACATCAAGAGCCATATAAAATTCCATAACGTAACGATCATAATCATAATCACAGATTTCAGGATGGCCAATACTGCATTTAATTAAATAAAAGTGTCATATATGTTCTATACCTGGACCGTGCTTATTTGATGAACCCTATGATAATCCTGCCACATTCATTTATTTTATAAGCCTACAGCCACCGAACTGAGCACCCCTGGGGTGTCTCGTGTTCGCAGACTGACTACGACGGGCACAATATGTAAAATATAGGGTTGGGTTTCCGTTCACTCACATATTAAGTGTAAAAATAGCGGAGATTCTTAGTATTTTTACAAAAAAAGTTACCATTATCATGTTTCTGAAACGCATTTTAATGCAAAATTTATATATAGTACGTAATTCCCATTCAGCCCTATGGAGCTCACGGCTCAAGAAAAGGTTTACTTAAAATTTAATACTGAAATAAGAAATAATAAACTAAAATAATTTCGTTAAGTCCATCTGCATACCCTAAATAGGCTCTGGATCGTCTACAACGAAAGAATCTGATAATGCTGTAGTCGGTTCAATTTCCGCCGCGGATTTACTTTCGTACAGTTCCTTTGTAGCTGAAGCGTTCCCTCCATTCGCTTGACATTCATCTGAAGTGCCACATTGTTTTGCAACGAAATGTTTAATTAATTAATGTTTAATTGTTGACTGCGTAGTCTTCTTTGTCAGTTGATTATACTGCTCCTTGTAACATTTAAGACATTGTTCAACTTTCTCTCTTCACTATTGCAATTCTTACGTCTTCAAGATCATGTTCTTAGAAAATTGCCATTGCAGCGTCGATCTTTCTGGAGGCCTTGGCCATTTTCTTCATTGTCAGCTTTCTAATAGTCTGAACTTCCTCAACTTCTGTTTCTTCTTTATTACCGTTCTCACACAAAATGATAAATTCTACGTTGCTCAGATTTTCGGAATGAGAGTTTAGGAGGTCACACATATTCTTTTCATCGACATCGACCAGCCTGTCGTGCCAAGCCCGCAATTTCTCTCATTGCACCGGTGTCGTTACTGATCACGTCATCAGCTAGCACTGATAGAGCATCGGGCCACAGTTTCCTCCTTACACCATTAATATATGTCAAAACAGATCAGATGTAAGGCTTTTCAGGCGTTTGCTCTATTGGTGAAAAATATCTAATTCCCTCCATGGGAATTTAGAATTTTCCATTCGGAATTGCTAGGCGGGCAATAATTCCATTGTGGAGATTTATTTCCCGTATGCAGTTATCAGACTGTGCCTCTTATAAGGGCTTCTGATAAGTTCACCTGCATACACCCCAGCATCAGTGGGTAGGGTCTGACACATCCCACTCTGATGAGTCTAGTGTCAGACCTAAGACGAAAAGCTGGTTAATAGAACAAACGCCTGAAAAGCCTTACATCTGATCTGTTTTGACATTTTTGACATGCTCTGTTGGTGAAAAATATCTAATTCCCTCCATGAGAATTTAGAATGTTCCATTAATACATTTCGCAGTAATACCAGTCCATTAAAACCCATCATTCGCCATCCTAATGTTAAACAGTCGCCAAAATAACCTTGATGGTAAGTTCGTCATTGGAATCACATTCGTCTATATGATTGGAAATGTGAATGCCTCGAATGGTGAAATAACTCCCAGGTCTATGGGTTGTAGGATAGATATATTGTTCGGTGGCAGAAATAGGACTTCAATAATGGAAGGTGAGTGGCTGGGAACATTGTCTAGGAGGAGGAGAATTTTGAAATGAATTAGTTCTTTCTCACAGTAGGCCGTCAATTCTGTATTCAGTTCATTAATCAAATATTCACTATAATAATTTCGTGTGGCTATTTCTATCCGATTCCAGCCCTTGTAAGACAGACCCTCCGACGAGGGTGGGTGGCATCTGCCGTGTGTAGGTGACTGCGTGTTAATGTTTTGAAGAATAGTGTTATGTGTGGTGTGTGAGTTACAGGGATGTTAAGGACAACACAAATACTCAGCCCCCGAGTCTCTGGGATTAACCAAAGAAGGTTAAAATCCCAGACCCGGCCGGGAATCGGACTCGGACCCTTTGAACCGAAGACCAGTACGCTGGCCATTCAGCTAACGAGTCGGACAAATATTCACTGAAAATAGCAGAAGTCATCCAATCGTTTTTACTCCATCTCCAATGAACTCCCAGCCTGCTCTTGTCACAATCTTTTAATGCCCTAGGATTTTGAGAGTGGTATATCATAAGATATCTTAATATGCAATCTCCTGCAGCATTCCCTCCGAAAAGAAGGGTGCGTCGATACTTGGCAGCCTCAAATCACCGTGCAGTTTCTTCTTCAGTAGAAATGAACGTTTCCAAAATAAGCCCGTTTTATCAAGGTTGAAAACGTGCTTCGCATTACAGTATAGCCTTTTTCTGTCACAATTTCTTTCAGTCTCTTTTTAAATTCTTATGCTCCAACTTCATCTGCCGCAGCAGCCTCTCCTGTCATTTTAATATTGTGAAAGCCAAAACGATGCTTGAAGCTATCAAACCTACCAGAACTCGCCGGAAAATGTGCTAGATCATCCTTTTCTTGCGTTAACTCTGCATACAAGCTCTTGGCTTTAGCTTGAATAGCAACTCCAGAGAGAGGCATGTGTTTTTGGTTGTGATGCTCAATTGAATGGCTTAGCATTTTTTCTATTCTTCCCATCGCTTCCGAGTGAGATTTGGCAACTATAGTCACACTCAGTTAGTAGAAGATTGAGCAGATTTTCTAATTGATTCTGCATTGTCACGAATAGTTCTCAGGATGGATTCACTAAGAACCGAAGCACGTTGAATGTCAACAATACGCGCACCTTTCTCATAGCGATCCAAACTTTTCACTTTGTTTCAAACGAAAACGACTTTAGGACACGCTTCTTTCATTCGACAGGCAACTTTCTTTCCTTTTACCCAGAATTTTAAATACGAAACCTGTCCTGTGCATCTTCACAGCTCTACTGACCGGAACTGACGATTCACGTCTCGACAAACACGACAGAAGATGCGCGTAGAGATGCGATTGCCCCGTTCAACCTTGGCGCGGGACGTAATGTACAGAGTACGGCACGCGTGCCTGTACCCGCCTTAAGGCATTATAGCTTCTGCGTACTGTTCACAGATGGCAGCACTAGACTTTAAACTAAAATCGCGTATATGCGAAATCGCGGATAACGAATTCTATATATTAAAAATTCAGTAAAAACTGCTTTGACCAGCGCGTCCGGTCGTTCTATTGGACCGATTTGTTTCATTCTTATTTTATTCTCTCCAAAATTACCTGCCGGTGAATTATCAGGCATTGACAGGTCTCGAAGTTCAGTCAACTTTAACTAGTCCTAAAATCAAATCACTAAATGACCACTCCAATAAAGGCGTACCCTAGCACGCAATATATTCTGTACTTAACGGGTTGCTAAGCGACTAATGCTTTCTGATATATTATATGTGAATTCTTCGTAATGTGATTGCACGCAGCCATGTACAATTACTATTTGTCAAGCCTACCGAGCTCGATAGATGCAGTCGCTTAAGGTGCGGCCAGTATCCAGTATTCGGTAGATAAGTGGGTTCGAATCCCACTGTCGGCAGCCGTGAAGATAGTTTTCTGTGGTTTCCCATTTTTACACCAGGCAAATGTTGGGGTTGTACCTTAATTAAGGCCACGGCCGCTTCCTTCCCACTCCTAACCCCTTCCTATCCCACCGTCGCCATAAGACCTGTCTGTGTCTGTGAGATGTAAAGCAACTTGTAAAATATATATATCTGTTAAGCCAGAGAGTATAAACTTCCCTTGATCGTGGAATAATACTGTTATCTGCTAGATACTCTTTGATTCTCTGACCTTTACCAGCTTCTGAATATACTCAATAGATGGCAGAACGTTCCTAATAACTTACATGCTGCTATGAGAAAACAGTCGACTTACGTACAGACGGGAAAGTATCAATTCGACCGCCTTCTGTATGACTATTAATAAAGCACAGGGACAAACCCTTTAAAGAGTGGGTATCTACCTACCCGAACCAGTATTCAGTCACAGCCAATTGTGTGTTCCACTATATCGGAGAAGATCGTTTGAAAATGTTACGCCGGAATGGTCGAAGCAAAGTGAATATTATATGGACAGAAGTGTTATAAACTACATTACGAATGAATAACTTATTATATACTGTCATGTTCCTAAAACTATTGATAAGGGCAGGCAAAACAATAAGAAAACGACAGGAATATCAAGACGAGTTATGTGACGTATTTATAACGAATGCTGCAGATCAACACGGGTCCAGTAGTCTTATTGAAAAGGTATTTGGAGCTCATTTCCCGTTGGGATGTACCTGGAGCTGCACACATAGAAGAGTATGAGAAAATGAATTTAAATGTTTAGCAATTAGTGACAGTTGAGCTCGTCAATTGGACTGGCACGCCATTGCAAGACGCTACTGACAAAACTTGAATTCCCAAATGACACGACCGAGGCGAAACGCTAAACCCATTCTATTCCTGTTATATTTTGAGCTTTTTATTACTTCAGTATCGATATTTATACAAAAAATGTATTTGATATTCCACTTGAACTTGAAGGTGATTAAAGCTGACTCCCTTCAGATTCTTCTCAATGTGTCGGTTTTCTTGTTCACATCGCACCGACACAGTGCGGTTCGAACCCACTATCTCCAGAATGGAATTGTTAGTGACCCTCACCAGGATTTATAGATTCGAGAACTAGAAAAAATCCAAAGGTAAGTGCCAAGATTTGTTCTGTGTGATTTCCGACGAACGAGTAGTGTTTCGAAAGTATTGCAAATATTGGGCTGGGAAGACTTGAGCGTTAGGAGAGAAGCAGCTCCATTAAGTAGTAGGCCTATGTTCCGAGCTGTCAGTGGAGGGATGGAATGCAATCAATTAAGGAATAAACTTGAATGGAATTTTTAAATGTAGGGGAAGATGAAATGTGAATTCAAATTTGTGACAAATGTCCGTTTATAGGAAGAAGAATTAGAGATTGGAATAATTTACCAAAGGTGACTTTGAACAAATTTCCGGGCATTTGCGTGGAATTCAAAATTGAGAAACCACAGAAAACCATACGTAAGGCAGTCGGGTTTGAACTCGCATACCGCCCGAATGTAGATCTTGGATCGATAGCCGTAGCGTTTTGACGTGAGCATCCACTTCACTATGTTTTTGAAGAACTAAATACGGCATAAGTAACAGTTATTCAGTATAAATATTATTTTAATAATCATTCTTAAAATACATCACTTTGCCTTAATATTACGGGCAAAGCCGAGCCCCCGCTACAATTTTTATAAAGACCTCGTGAGAACGCTCGCCTTTGCGACGAGCACCATCCGCCCTTCCTTAACGGAAGGAGCATGTTGAATTTCGTTGTAGTTACTGAGTGCAGTCCTGTAACCTAATTTATTGTTTTATCAGTAAGGTACTAAATAAGTAGGAACGACTACTTCTATGCTTATGCGGAAATATTTAAAGTCGATGTTTAGTGCATTAAAAATTGCCCGTGAGCTGGTATTAAAGAGCACACCTTTGCCACTTTTCCAGTTGTAAAGGTTCAATAATTACACATGTCTGTTGCAGGTATCATTGATCGTCTTCAAGTGGTAGAAGGAAGAAATCAAGCAGCAGGCCTAGGTCAATCAGCTGTCGTACTGAAAAGAGTTGCATTATCTTTAAGAGGTCAAAAAGAGTTTTGCTGTGAGTGCGAGACTTGTCAGGATATATTGCATGGTAAGTTACATGCAGTTTTAACCATGCATGTGGAAAATGGTGGGTTCGGATCCCACCATCGGCAGCCCTGAAGGTTTTCCGTGATTTCCTGTTTAGAATCAGTCGAATGCTTAGGCTCCTCCTTAAATAAGATAAGGCTGATTCCTTCACAGTTCTATCCCGTATTCAACGAAAATCTATCTCAGTGGGACGTTATAAACTATTAAAACAATACTTTTTTTACCGAACTCAATGATTGTAAATATTTTGTAAACGCTATTATCAAATCATAATCACCCCTACTGGCATAAGACTATTACTTAATTGAATGCAGTGAATAATGCATTTGCATTAAATGTTTCTCTGGCAGAAGCTGTAGATGAAATATATCCGTTGATCAGTAATTAATTTATTTCATCTGCAAAACAATTCACTTCCAAGTGTAAGTGAGGTGCGGTCTGCCATCGGAATTGGATTCCAGAGTCATCGGATACGATCTGGGATAATTACAAGCTTTTGAATTCAGGCAAAACTACAAACTTGCTTGTTTGTTGTTTATATACATTCACAGCAGGCAAATGCTGGGGCTGTACCTTAATCGGGGCCACGACCGCTTCCTTCCAACTTCTAGCCTCTTCCTTTCCCACCGTCGCCATAATACCCATCTGTGTCGGTGTGACGTAAAGCCACTAGAAAAAAAAGTTTGTTTATAGTGAGGTTGTAACTCTCCTTATTTCCATCTTCAGTAATGGTGCAGATACGTGATATATTTATTACCTTCTAACGAAATCAAGACAAGATAAATCAATGGCATCATAGTTCGTTATATGGGAGGAGCAGGTAGAAACCTCGTCGTAATTTCAGCAGTGTCGAAGTGTTCTCCCGGGTGGTCAAGTAAATAATTCACACAAGTCGTGTATCCAGAAGAGAATGTTGAACTAAACCGTAACCATACATCACAGCATGATCCTTCACTTATGCAGGTTACAACGAAAACAAATTACACGCTGCTGAAACAACTTGAAAGTTTGCATTAAGAGAATGAGGGTATAATTTTACTTCTTTCGATTATATTTTCCATTTCTGGAATTATTCCTGCATTCAAAATTTAATTTGGGGGTTCAAATCACGGTTATCATATTCTTCTGACCTAAAATCTTGTTAGACACAATCCACCATTCGTATTCTCAATCAACGCGGAGAGCACTTAAATCCTCATAAAACGCCACCGGTAAATTCCAAAATTAATAAATCAAACAAGTACAGAAGAGTCTACAGAATTAGAATTTCGATAATTAGAAATTCTTTATAAATCGGCACACGCACACACAAAATAGAGGAAATAGGTGACCGACAGCTGACACTCTTCTGTCCATTTGCGGGCTTACTTTGAATTTAGTTTATGTTCTTCAAAGCAATGTTCTGACAGTCAGAGAAATAAACAACGGACAGTTTAAATTAAAGCACCTTATATTCGCCTTGACATTCCATCGAAATTTCAGTCGAGTTTTATAATTAGTAAGTCCGAATTCTACTTTTTAGTCGTCCGGCTTCGTGTCTAAATGGTTAGCGTACTGGCCTTTGGTCACAGGGGTCCCGGGTTCGATTCCCGGCAAGATCGGGGATTTTAACCATCATAGGTTAATTCCTCTTGCACGGGACTGGACGTATGTATCGTCTTCATGATCATTTCATCCTCACCATGACACGCAAGTCGTCTACGGGTAGTCAAAAACCTGCAGCTGGCGAGCCGAACATATCCTCGGACACTCCCGGCACTAAAATCCCTTGCCATCGTCATTTCATTTCACTTTCTTGTCGAAGTGTTGTCCCCGTTTCTACCATCAAGGTAATTTGCCCCAGACTAATCAGCCGCTCCCAGGGGTGCTCAGTTCGAACTATGATAAAAAATGCCCTAAAAATACATACACCCTGGATTTAGATGGGGAACATATAACTAATATGGACACGGTGAGGTCAACTAACAGCTATAAATAAAGCAAGGCGAAACATGACGTCAGTTTTGTAGAAAATCTGTTTTTTAAATAAATATGAAGAATATTTAAAAATAGCAAAACGTATCAAATGATCAAAATTTTTACATGACTCAGAATTTTTCTTTCGGCTTGGTAAAGGCCATCTTGAAAATCAAATGTATATTACAAATATACAATGTATGCCGACACACATACACATTCCAAATCAAATCTTGAAGTTTCATTAATTTTAAAACTTGGGCTTGCGTGCTCGCACTACGCTCCTGGCTTTAATTTTGTTAACCCCTTCAACCATAGATGAGTACATTTCCCTTTCCTCCATATTTGACATTGCAGTGGGGATCCCTAACCTTAAGAAAGGACGTGATTTAATGTGCAAAATTGGAAGACAAAACTAATCTAACTGTACAAAATATAACACGGTGAGTGGTAAAACATCCTACGCACAAATATATACACCTCGAATCATGAGCAATATCATAAGTACAACAAACAGTTCCAGGACTCACCAAGAAAGAATGCGGCATTCACACAACTCTCATTCACTCAAAGCCTCGATGGAAAAATATAAGGAAACATAATTTTACACTTTAAGCAACACATCCTGTTCAACGTAGGTTCCTGAAATAAATTATATGACACAAAATCAATCAACTGGTGGACTTTATAACGACACGCACATATCAACGTGGATTCATGATACAAATTCATAAAAAATAACAGAGGGGGCTTTAACTATCAACACATAATTCAACGTTGGCTCCTGAAATAAATCACATGACACAAATGTTGCTTAGTGCAGTAATATCATGAATGAAAAACAGAACAAAACGTCGCGATATAAAAACATCTCGTCTACTACAACACGTAGTGACATGGACAAAAACCAATAAAATTATCACGAAGTATAGGTCGCTAAAATAAACTCTCCTCGGTAGACATACATATCACCCTCGCCAACACACGGCGGAATGACTCAAAAGTGGAGATTCAGTCTCCAAAAATAGTTCAGCAATCATCAAAACACAGGGTCCAAACCTTTACACACGCTGCTCAACAGCTTACCCGAGGCAAGTAACACAAACGTGAAAAATCCAGGCCTTTCGAATGAGGAACGCGTCCTCTTACTCAAAATCACATGGCCTAAAGTTGCCGAAACTGAATAAGTATATAAAAAGACGTCATGTAACATTCGCTCGCATGAGAAGAAACAACACGGCGCTGGTCACAAATCAAAGCACTCGTGCTCGTAAAGTTCAACTTGAATAAGACAGTGGCCAACTCTGTCATAAATATAATAAACTGAAACTAAGAAATTGCCACATAGAAAATCGTTCATGTCTGAACATCTGAAAGTTACTGAAATATATAAATCTTACAACTCGAAACACTCGCATTGATGATGATAATAATAATAAAATTTTACAGAAAAATTCATTCTAACTATTCGGAACTTGAAATACGAAACTGGATTCGAGGAACTCGTCAATCAAACACTGATTTACGTTCATCTTGATATTAAAAATGATCACGAAGATGACTCTATAAAAATTTGTGGATCCAAACTCCACCATCTCACACATACTCATTCACACATCATGCAAGAAATCCCAGAAAACGTGACGGCATTACTCCTTACACATCGAGCTCCCATTAATAATACTTTAAGCTAGTCTTCCCTGACTTTAATTGAAATTCTTATTTACATTTACCTTTAAGCCCCGAGACGTACACTGCGTCTGAAACATCAAAGCAAAATAAATCAAAGTAAACGAGGCTGAAATAATAAACAGACACGTAAAAAGATATTAACCACTCAGCCAATAACTCTGAATAAAAATGTAAGAAAGCAAGCTTCAACCTTACACAATCGGTCCATATTTATGTTACAGTTACACTATATTTACATTAACACGCTTCCTAACATTTACTTTAAATAGGACGTAGTCTTCCAAACAAAGCAAAATGTACTGAAATTAAATATTAAAATTAACCTGTCCCATTTTTTGCTATATCTCTAATAACGAAAGTTGGCGTTTGGCATTTCTTAGAGGGAGGTCCGTTTACTGCCTACTGGGGCGGGATAGAGGGAGTGGCGGTATGGTTGCCATGGAAACGAGGGTGGGGCGACTGCGGTTGCCATGGAGATAAAACTTCTGGCCAGCTCCTCTTTCTGGGAGTTCCCAAACCTCTCACTTCACTTGTGAGTTAGATATTGTCGCAAGCAGTTCAGTGTGAGTGGTTTTCTATTTCTGTGCTATGGCCGACAGTAAGTTTCTAATTGTATTTTAAATACTATTTACGTACGTACGTACAATCATTGTATTTTAATTTATATTTCGAGTACGATGAAACGCGCCAAGTACTCCATGCTGGGTGGTGTGGAAAAGAGTACACATGATTTATGACTCCCCGTCCTCCCCGCGCACCCTTGACCCCTTGAACTCACTTTTTCTTATTTGTTTTACGTCCTGTACTTATGCCAGTAATGTGTACAGAGACTAAGTATAGGACAAAGGGCATGTTGAAGGATTTGTCAGGCTATAGGTACCACCACTGTCAAAGAATAATAATGTTACTGATTTTACGTTCTGTAGCACTTTCAAATACCACCGGACTGAGCCAGGATCGAACCTGCTAAGTTGGGACCAGAAGGCCAGCGCTCTACTGTCTGAGCTGTCCCTGTTAAGAATAACGCAACATGAGACCAAGTCAGTCACAGTCACAGCAAAATTTGTCCCATTTGCGATCACTCCCATTACAGTGGAAAACAAGAATATGAAGAAAGACCAGTTCATGTCACAGCGGTCAGAATGAAGGAGGAACAAGTGAGCCGGAATGTAGAAAGGAATGCTGGAATGTGGCAACATCGTGAAATGGCACGTGCAATGCTCCTCCCTCCAACCTTACCTCTCAAACGCCAACTTTAGTTAAGTGTAGTAGAGTTGCTTTACGTCGCACCGACACAGATAGGTCTTACTGTGACGATGGGACAGGAAAGGGCTAGGAGTGGAAAGGAAGCGGCCGTGGCCTTAATAAAGGTACAGCCCCAGCATTTGCCTGGTGTGAAAGTGGGAAACCACGGAAAACCATTTTCAGGGCTGCCGACAGTGGGGTTCGAACCTACTATCTCCCGAATACTGGATACTGGCCGCACTTAAGCGACTGCAGCTATCGAGCTCGGTATTTCCCCGTTTGCAACACACTCACATAATTCTGTACTCATCTATTTCGTTGACTTATCGCCGCCAGCCTCTCAGGACAGCCGGCACCCCATCGTTTTAGCCAGTCATATAGACGATGGTGCCTTCAGAAAAGACTTGGATCAGTCCCTTTGTTTCCATCATGACGTACAAAAGTGATGCCGTATTTTCCGTCGCTGCTTCTGCTTCTGGATGTCGTCTCTATCATCCCTCCGTTCACGACGTAGAAACTAGGTCAAGATTAACCTGCCGATTACTATAGTACTACGGCCGGGGTAATTTTCACTGATCGTGAAACCAGTTCTCATTCGGCCTAGCGGAAGAAGTCCTTTTATCTCATCGTAACTAGGTCAGATATTTCCCATGATATACAAGACTGGAAATTGTAAAGTTTATGCCCTCGGGAAGCTATTTACACAGGCAGGCTATTATGCATTAGAAAAGATTAAATGAAACTGTTCTCTCCCTCTGGAAATCGAAAGTTAAATGCCATTCGCCCAGTATTTGTAAATTTGAATAGATTAAATGCAGACTGAGCGTCTTCCAAGAAAATTACGAGTCCCCACACGAACAAGAACCGTAAGTTCTGACCCGCACAAATAATACTTCTCTCGATGTGACCTGCACAGAATCTCGTCGAATAATAGGTTCGCTAGGCCATGTGCTCATCGGTTTTATCAATTCGTCCTCTAAGACGCCGTTGTATCCTCGATCGGGGCCATCACTCGCATAGACCAATGTATAGCCAAATTTACTGAGGCTCTATAATTTCATTGGCTCAACACGCTTACTTCAAACGTATAGTTGCAGCACCTCTAGCCTCTCGCCGGGCCTCCGAAATGTGTCCGTTGGTCTTGCCGTTGGAGTTCGATTGTTTCCTTGTTCTTCTTTGTGTACGTCATGTCGAAATCCCTCCTTCTAAACTTAGCTGGCGAGCAAATAAACCCAAGCTCCAAGCTCCGTGCAGGAATTTCGACATCTGCTGCTGAATGTAGATGTTCCCTGCCAGTTACTAGTACTTAATAAAATAAAATCTTCTGTATACGTTCGAATAGATGACTGATTAATTAAATGAGCACTTCAATAAGGGCTCAGTGTTTAGCTTTCATAACTTGATTTTATATATATATATATAACACGTAATTCACTTCTTAGCACAGTTCAATGTCTACCATGAATGCACTGTTCAATTACGTGTTTCATCTCTAAACACAGTTCAATGAATGCACGGCCTAAGTAGATATCCATAGTCAGTAAGTAACACACAGCTCATTGTCTATAGCGAATGCATAGTTCAAATAAGCGTTCACAGTCTATCATTTACTCACAGTTCAATTAAATGCGTAGTACACGGATTGAAACTAATCACAGTCCAATGTCTACTCCGAAAGCACGAGATATTGGAAAATTCCACGATTTCTATAAGTTCGATGACACAGTCATAGATTGAAATTAATTCATTAATTAATCACTTGTCACAGTCTGAAAAGTTCTAAATCTGACACACAAAATTTCCGAAATATTTCAATTAGTTGGCAAGGCGAATATCGTTCACAATTCATCACTGTTCGGATTGTTTCATCAATCATGGGTTATGAACACTCGTAAGAAATGTAAGTTTGAAGCATCTGTCCGAATAAATCATCATTAAAGATTAAATGTCTTAAATGAGGTTAGATTCTATCACTCGTGAATCACGAGAAATTTTCAATTCCACACACAGTGTTATAAAGTTTAAGTCGGAGACTCGGCAAAATAGGACTACCACTTGCAACTCGCGGAAATATTTATAAGATCGAATGAATGTGGAGTTTAAGTCTTGAACTCGGCGAAATCAGATGATCACTCGCGTAGCGTTGAAATTCCTTTAAGTCCGAACTCAGTACTGTGGAGTTTAAGTCTTTAACTCGGCGAAATGAGACTATCACTCGCGTAGCGTCGCGGTCTCCACGAGCCGACCGCTCGCTGCTCGCCGCACGAACTCCACACACATTGTGACACACACTGTTCTGCTGAGGGAAGAAGTTTTCAATTTATACACGATCGAAGCCCAAAATATGTCTTTACATTTCGCTCAACAACTTCGTAGTCTCTTACCGGATTTTTTCCAAGCCTTGTACGAATGGAGATAAAATATGGGGCTACATGATGATGTGGTTGATTTTATCCAACTATTACTGTGAGGAAGGTTATTAGCCGAAGAAACTTTAGGAACATTCCATACTGACGTAGGCTCTCTCTGTGTCAAGGGGAGGCAGGCTGTGACGTCAACCCGCTCTACGTCACACGCACAGGTTGCTCTCTGTCCCTGGCCGTCTTCTGTTGCTGAGCCGGCGCGTAGCGCGAAATTTTAAATTTTAATTTCGGGGACTTATTTCCGTACCGCTGTTTCCGGTACATCATATATATATATATATAGGTGTAATACTACTGTATGTGAATTCTGAGCAATGTAATCAAATTTTCCGCATAATGCAATTTCTCGATAACGTGATGATCAAAGATAGCCTCAGTCTCACTCAGATCGAATTATCGATACATGTTTGTAATAATGCTTGTACGGCGTCAACTAACATGAGCAAGCATTTTGAATCAATATAAATTCTCTCAAAAACGAGCACTATTGCGTCATGTTGCACGATATTATAACATTCCTTTGTGGTCTCATCTACTTATGATAACTGCATTAATATTACTTCCAATGGCCCATGAACAGAACGGTTCAGTATGTTGAAGGTCGGTGGTGGTATTGATATTTCCTTCCAATAGAAAAGCTGTTTCATCCAGACTACCGAATTACGGTTAGTTGATCAATCGACAATCCACGTCTTCACATGGCTATTAAGGTGATGCTATAGAGCACGGTCCGACTCGTTGGCTGAACAGTCAGCGTACTGGCCTTTGGTTCAGAGGGTCCCGGGTTCGATTCCCGGCCGGGTCGGGGATTTTAACTTTGATTGGTTAATTCCAATGTCTCGGGGCTGGGTGTGTGTGGCATATTCAACATTAGAAGTCATCCTAGGTAGGGCCATCATCTTCACAGACATGCAGGTCGCCTAATAGGCCGTCTACTAGAATAAGACCTGCACCAGGCCTCCCCGGAGGCCATATGCCATTATTATTATTATTATTATTATTATTATTATTATTATTATTACACTAGAGTCCCATTAATCCGAACTCCGTTATTCCGATAGTCCGGTTAATCCGAACTAAAATATTCAACTTATAAAATTCTCCTTATTGAAATGAAAGAACATATTGTAGAATGAAGGTGTACTTGCCTTTTATTAGTATAAATGTAAACATAATTACACATCATAAACCATCAATCACAACGCCGTTTATCTTTACAAAGTCTGTTACTTTCTTTTGCCGTAGTGATTGGAACCTACTTGAACACGCAGTGTTAATACTAACGGGCGTAGCAGTGGAGTATTACTCGACGTAGTGTACGGCAAATTCTAAGGCGGCCGCGGCATCTGAATGTGACACTAGGTGTTCATTGTGGTCTTCTTCGTCCTCACTCTGTTCCTCATCATCTCGAGATTCTTTCTCCACCATAGCTACAATTTCTTGGACTGTTTGTAATTGAGGACAGTCAGCTTCCATCCACTCTCTAATGTCATTTTCATTTTCGTTTTCTTCCATACGGGTTCTTAACTACCTTACGGTAATTTATCATCATCATCATCATCATCATCATCATCATCATCTGTTTACCCTCCAGGTTCGGCTTTTCCCTCGGACTCAGCGAGGGATCCCACCTCGACCGCCTCAAGGGCAGTGTCCTGGAGCTTCAGACTCTTGGTCGGGGAATACAACTGGGGAGTATGACCAGTACCTCGCCCATGCGGCCTCACCTGCTATGGTGAACAGGGGCCTTGTAGGGGGATGGGAAGATTGGAAGGGATAGACAAGGAAGAGGGAAGGAAGCGGCCGTGGCCTTAAGGTAGGTACCATCCCGGAATTCGCCTGGAGGTGAAGTGGGAAACCACGGAAAACCACTTCGAGGATGGCTGAGGTGGGAATCGAACCCACCTCTACTCAGTTGACCTCCCGAGGCTGAGTGGACCCCGTTCCAGCCCTCGTACCACTTTTCAAATTTCGTGGCAGAGCCGGGAATCGAACCCGGGCCTCCGGGGGTGGCAGCTAATCACGCTAACCACTACACCACAGAGGCGGACCTACGGTAATTTATACAGTATTTTATTGATGCAACTGCTAAAGAATGGGCATTTCAAATTACAGTATGTGCTGTACTGTATTGTAGAAACTGGCCTTATGACCCCAGCTTGGCAGGTTCGACCTGGCTCAGTCCGGTGTTATTTGAAGGTGCTAAAATACGTCAGCTTCGTGTATGTAGATTTACTGGCAAGTAAAAGAACTCCTGCGGGAGAAAATCCCAGCACATATGCGTCTCCGAAAACCGTAAAAGTAGTTAGCGGGATGTAAACACAATATATTATCAGAAAATATTTTCCGGTTGATCCGAAAATTTCGTAATCCGAACAGACTAAGATCCCAATTAGTTCGGATTAACGAGACTCTACTGTATTATTTATTTACATGAACATCATTGGATTGCATCATCTTGGAAATGAAATGAAATGGCGTATGGCTTTCAGTGTCGGGAGTGTCCAAGGACATATTCGGCTCGCCAGGTGCAGGTATTTTGATTTGACACCCGTAGGCGACCTGCGCGTCGTGATGACGATGAAATGATGATGACGACGTGACGACGACACATGCGCTCAGCCCTCGGGCAAGCGAAATTAACCAATGATGGTTAAAATTCCGGACCCTGCCGGCAATCGAACCTGGGACCCTTGTGACCAAAGGCCGGTACGCTAACCATTTAGCCATGGAGCCAGACATCATCTTGGAGAACAGGGCAGACCATCATTTCATCAGAGTAGCCCTTCAGCCTCGCCCTTCATTTCGGCAACTTTTGGAATCGTGGGTTCCATCACAGATTTGGCCGATATTTTCTTACACACGTGATAAACTAAATGAACATTAAGCCAAACAGGTTAAAGAAAATGTACATCACAAAATATTACTTTGCTCTTTTTAGTGAGTCAGCACACGTTCGCGAAGTCAGCTAGTTGGACCCGCAGTGACTATGACGCATAATAAGTTATTATTATTATTATTATTATTATTATTGTTACGGAGTTTTTCCGTGGTAGGTAGAGGTGAAAGAAGGTGCGGGTGTGAATAGGTCTCCAGCTACGAAAGCAAAATTAATTTAAAATTTAACAAGGTTATATTTTCTTATCAAAAACAAAGAAATAACAAGCATGGCAGGTACAAAGTAGCAAATCAAAAAGGGTAGTTACAATATTTACAGGAATTGGGCTTCGCGCCCTGATTTTACACTGCTTGGGCAATCAGCTCAATTTTACCCCAAACACGAGTTTTAACAGAGGGGCAGAAAACCCCATTCATACCTAGGAGCCCTTGCTCCAAATTACACAAAAAAGCCTCCACGAGGCATACAACACCTTTTTTTTTAAAAGAGCCACTCGCTCTCAAAATTTAAGCCTCTCCCAGGCCACACCAAACTCCACCTTCAAGCTGTCCTCACTGGACATAGACACGGGGGTAAAATACCCAACCTACTGAGGTCTATTAAATAAAAATGGGCAATTACATGACCTCTAAAATAACAATTTGAGAGGAGGCGATCTGCACTCCTAATACACTTGTTTTTTAAAAAAACCTAATCTGGCTCTAGGCCACTAAAGCAACGGCTAATCCCATACTACCGAGGTGACTTTAGAAAAGAGCAATTTGTTTTACATTAACGAAGAATAGGTTGAGAAAATAAGTTCACCTCAAAACAATGTGAGTGGGAGCTCGAGAGGGTTAGCACTCTCTATCCCAATATGCAGCTTAAAAGAGAATAGAAGAAAAGATCGTTACATTTTAGGAAAAGGTTACATGGAGGAACGCTTCGCACCCGCCCCGAGAGTTAAACTGCTGAGCTAGCAAAGAAAGAATTTATTAATCGGCCATTACCTTATTGATGACCGCTGCCGAGGAAAGAGGCGCTTCCCGCCTCCTGCTATGTACTTTCTACACTGAAAGATGGAACAGAAGTGGCCCGGAGACCCTAAAATCAGCCGTTTATATCCTCTCGCGGAAGGTTCTAGGCGTTAGGTGAATGAAAACACCCTCCCACAAACTTTTTATTGGCTCGGGTACAGAAACATATCCAAGTTGGGGGAAGATACATCGGATTGGTCGGAAATAACTCAAAGAAATTCAGGATTGGTTAAATGCAAAACAAGGGGAAAGAGAGGGGTATACAGCCAACTTAAACAATAACTGAAAATTTTTTTAGCAAAGACAAACATTTGAAATAAAAATTTCTCCAACAAAATAGTTCTTTGACTTCGCACTAGGTTGCACTATTGTTGATCTTCAGTAGAGTCCTCTAGAAGAGAAAGTTCACACTTCTTACTTCAAGCGAAACAAAACCACATCAAAAATGACACAGTTCAAAAACTCAAAATTTTCCACGTGGTGACATCTTCTGAGAAAGTAGAGAATTAATAGCGTAGATAAAGTTCAGTCTTCCTCCAGCAGAGGAGTTTCAACTGGCGCACATTTTAAATTAGCGGAGTGGAGGTGTACCACCCGGTACAATTATTATTATTATTATTATTATTATTATTACTGTTACGGAGTTATCCATGGTAGTTAGAGGTGAAAGAAGGTGCTGGGATGAACAGGTCTCAACTTACGAAATTAAAGTTAATTTAAAATTTAACAAGGTTATATTTTCTTTTCAAGATCAATAAATAACAAATATAACAGGTACTTAGTAGCCTAGCAACAAATCGAGAATGTACAATTACAGTTGTTACACAATTTGGGCTCCGAGACCCAGACACACAATTCTTGGGCAATTAGCCCAACTTTAGCCACATACCAGGTTTGACAAAGAAGCAGAAACCCCAATCATGCCCAGGAGCACTTGCTCCATATTACTCAGAAAAGTCTCCTCGAGGCACACCGAAACCAAAATTAAGAAAGGGCAACCCGTTCCCAAAGTTCAAGCCCATCAAAGGCCACACCAAACTCCACATTCAAGCTGTCCTCCAAGTACAATAACACAGGGGTAAAAATACCCAACCTACTGAGGCCTATTCTATAAAGAAACAGGACAATTACATGACCTCCAAAATACCAACTTGAGAGGAGGCGTACTTGCACTCCTAATACACTTTATTAAAACCTAATTTGGCCCTAGGCCACTTATGCAAGGGCTAATCCCATTCTACGGAGGTGACACGATAGAAAACTTTATGACATTACGAGAAGAAGGGAAACAGTTATGAAAACGTAGTCACCTCAAAACAACATGAGTGGGAGCTCGAGAGGGTTAGGCACTCTCTATCCCAATTTGTAGTTTAAAGAAACAGAATTTATGCCAAGAGTCTATTACATTTTAGAGGAAAGTTACATGGTAAAAGGTATCGAACCTGCCCCGAGAGTTAAACTGCTGAGCTAGCAAGAAAAGAAGTTATAAAAAGGCCATTACCTTATTGATGAACTGCTGCTCGACGAAAGAGGCGCTTCCCGCCCCCTGCTACATAATTTACACTATGATAGATGTTACTGAAGTGGCACAGAGACCCGAAAATCAGCAGTTTATATACCCTCGCGGAACATTCGAGACCTTTCAGGAATGATAACACCCGCCCACAATCATTTTATTGGACGGCCAAACGATTACATGTTAAAACTGGAGAAGAAAACCAGGATTGGTGGGAAATTAATTACAAAAATTACTCATTGGTCGAATTCAAAACTGGGGTTATACAGCCAACCTTAACAATGACTGGAAGAAATTTAACAAAGAACAAACTTATGAACACAAAATTTCTCCAAAACACGGTTCTTTCACTTCGCACTAGGGTGCATAATTGTAGTCCTTCAGTAGTGCCACCTAGAAGAGAATGTTCACACTTCTTACTACAGGCAAAACAAAAATACATCGAAAACGACACAGTTCAGAACATTTCAAAATTTACAAGTAGGGACATCTTCTGAGAAACTTGAGAATTAACACTGTAGTTAAAGTTCAGGCTTCCTCCAGTAGAGGAGTTTCAACTGGCGCAATGTTTGAATTAGCGGAGCGGAGGTGTACCGCCCGGTACAGACCTCCCCCCCCCCACAAAAGTCCCGCCAAGGGGTAACACAGAAGAACATAAACTTTTGTTTTAAAATAAGGTCCAAGTTATGATGTTGATATAGAAGTTAATTGCAGAAGTATTTACGACCAAATTTTCTTAAATGATTGGATCCAGTTTCAAAATTCTTTGTGGTTACTTTTGATGTAATGTCTTTATGCTTGTAGAAGTTGAATTCAGAAGGAAAAACTTTTAATACTTGAAAGTGAAGAAAAATTTTCTAAGTCCACCAAATATTGCAGTTGAATTCAAAAATTGTAGTAATTGTTGCTATTAAATTTCCATGTATCTGATTAAATACATTCAAGGTTGATTAAGTTGGATGGCCAGACCGGCCACTGCTGCTCGTGTCCAGAGGAGGCCGCTCGGACCCCTCGAGTACCCTGAGATACCGCTCGCCCGCACTATGAGAGGAGCCGTGGAGTTGATGCACGCCACGCCCGCGGCGAACATACAGGTCGCGGGCAAGTTGCAGGTTGTGCGCCGCACATCAGCCTTGGCCGGGAGGAGGGCTCCGGCTCGCCGTACACTGGTTGGCCTCACTGAACAGGGGCGGGCCCATACCCCACCTCAGTGGCGGTACGGCGCCGCGCTGCTGCGGGGGCACTGAAACATTAAGATCTCGGCGGCAGAATTTGTTGGACCATAATTCTTTTAGGGCACGGGCTTAGTGGTGAGGTTGAGGGGCCAGCGGCGTGGAGATATTTATTTCCTTTAAATAGCCACTGTGTGTTGTTGAGCAGGAGGCGGGAGCATGGTAATGGCCATGGCAAGGACAGGATGGCAGTTTAACTGGTCGGGGAAGGTGTACAATAAATGCATAAATACAAGGAACCTGACTCCAAGGGCAGAAGGCCTGAAAATGAAACTAAAATATAACCTTCCGAATTCTTTCAAAAATGTTAAAGTAAAAAAAAATCAGTTACGTTAGCGCGGAAGTTACACAGGTTTCACCTGCCATAGGTGAACCCTAAATATCCTCTCGGTGGCTGGATTGCTTAGCAATAAGGTAACGGGTGTAAGGAAACAGAGAATAATACACGGCCCATGAAATCTGGGGCAAGCTTGCCCGCGGGAACAAAATTCTTGACCATCACCTCGTCGCCTACCTTCAAATTGGTAGGTCTCCGTCCACGATCATATCTTTCCCTAACCTTTTCATGAGACACTTTAAGATTGGCTTTAGCCTTCTTCCAAACATCTTTAATATTATCAGGATCTATTGTCTCAGGTAGAATGTCACTCAGAGACCAAAGGCTAGAGAGCGGCGTGTTTGGAACAAACTTGAACATCAAAGAAGCTGGAGTAAACTTATGTGATTCGTGAACAGCCGAATTCAAGGCGAAAGCTAACCAATGCAGTGTCGTGTCCCACCTGGAATGGTCTTCATGATGATAAGTAATAAGAGCCGACCTGAGATTACGATTGACTCTTTCGGCAAGAGATGGTTGGGGATAATAAGCAGAAGTAGTCACATGAGATATGGACAGATCAAAACAGAATTTACGAAATAGATTGGATGTGAAAGCCTTGGCATTGACAGACACAATATATTGACACGGACCAAAAGAAGCAAAGATTGAATTTAAACAAGTAATGGTGGACTGAGCGGTAGCCAGCTTAGTCGGAAATAACCAGGAAAATCTTGTAAAACCATCTATACATACAAAGATGAACTTGTTGGCATTTCCCTTTGACTAGGGGAAGGGTCCTACGTAATCGATGTAGAGACGTTCCATGGGGCGCGACGCTTGATGAGAAGACAAAAGGCCTACCTTGGTGGGCATGGTTGTTTTACTAAGCAAACAAGATTTACAAGCTTTAACTAGTTCACGAATTTCACCGTCCATACCCTTCCAGATAAACATTACAGGGATCTTTTCCCGGGTTTTGAAGATGCCTAAATGCCCTCCTAATATGGTCTCATGATAGTACTTGAAGATCATTGGCACAAGTACAGCTGGAACTACAACTTTCATTTTTTGATCATACCTCGACGGGCAACATAAAACACCATTCCTCAATACATAAGGGACAATATGTTCCCCAGAAGAAAGGGTTTCCATGATCGGGGCCAGCGTTGGATCTTCACGTTGATATTTCTCAATATCCCTAAAGAGCATGGGAGCATCTGTTAAGATGGCATTAACCTCAGATAGCATGGACTCGGGAGGTGATAAACTATCGACCGATTCATGGGTCGCGACGTCCTTGGAAAACATACGGCTGAGTCCGTCTGCGACAACATTTTCAGTACCTCTGATATGCCTAACGTCAAATTGGAAGGCAGAAATTCGGATGGCCCAACGGGCTATACGACCAGTACGACACGGCCTACCTAAGACCCAGCTTAAGGCTTGATTATCAGTCTCCAGGTCGAATTTGACATGTTCCAGATAGAGACGGAACTTTTCTAAGGCAAATAAGACTGCCAAACCTTCGAGCTCATAGATGGAATACTTGGCTTCTTGAGCCGATAGAGTCCTAGCTGCATAGGCGATGGGTCGCCTCCCTAGTTCAGTCACTTGAAGAAGGACTGCAGCTACCGCCGACGACGACGCGTCGGTTTGGACGATGAATTCCTTCGAGAAATCTGGCACAGCAAGGACACGGGCATTACAGAGA
Source organism: Anabrus simplex (assembly GCF_040414725.1). Classification (NCBI taxonomy): domain Eukaryota; kingdom Metazoa; phylum Arthropoda; class Insecta; order Orthoptera; family Tettigoniidae; genus Anabrus; species Anabrus simplex. The sequence continues at coordinate 290,047,024 of NC_090269.1, forward strand.
GCTAATTTCAGGTCTTCAAAAGCGGCCTGTTACGAAGGCCCCCACTCGAATTTTATGCCTTTCCTACGAAGAAGGTTCAAGGGCGCCGCTCTATTAGCGAAGTTAGGAATAAATTTCGTGAAGAAATTCACCATACCAATGAACCTGGCATTACCTTTGATGTCCTTGGGAGGCTTGAAATCACGAATGGCCTGTGTTCTAGAGTGATCGACTGCGACACCATCGGGCGAGACAATATGCCCTAGGAATGACATAGAGGGTTTAGCGAGGGAGACCTTGGAGAGCTTCACCGTTAGCCCAGCCTTACGAAGGCGATTGAGAACTTCCTTTAGATGACCTAGATGTTCTTCAAAAGTCTCCGAAAATACGACGACATCATCAAGATAGTGGTACAAGTACTCAAATTTGATGTCGGAGAAGACCCTATCTAGCAGTCTGGTAAGTACGGCTGCTCCCGTGGGGAGCCCGAAAGGCACGCGGTTGTATTCATACAGATTCCAATCCGTGGCAAACGCTGTAAGATGTTTCGATTCTTCAGCCAGAGGAATTTGATTATAGGCCTGATTTAGATCCAAGCTGGTAAAGAACGTAGCTTTACGAAACCATGAAAAACAAGAATGAAGGTCAGGAAGGGGCACAGATTGTAACACCACCTTCCGATTGAGAGCCCTATAATCAATGACAGGCCTGAAGCCACCTTGGGGTTTCGGGACTAGAAAAATAGGCGAAGAATACGCCGACTTAGAGGGCCTAATAATACCATCCTTTAACATTTGATCGATGATTTCTTTCAATGCCTTCATTTTAGGTGGAGATAGCCTATAAGGTGGAAAACGGACAGGAACCGAATCCGTGACCTCAATTTTGTATTCGATCAGGTCAGTAACACCAAGAGTATCAGAGAACACCTCTGGAAACGACTGACACAACTTATGAATACTGTCAGCCTGCTCCTCAGGTAGATGTCTAAGATCTAAGAACATCTCATCCAGGGAAGGCGAAATAGATGAACATGGTGCAGAATTACATTTCAATAATTGGATTTTACAATAAGAAGCAAATTTGAAAGTGCACGACCTACTCTGAAGATCGAGCACAAGACCAGTATGGGACATGAAGTCGGCTCCCAATATAATGGGGCAAGACAAATGCTTAGCCACAAACAATTTAACTTTCCAAGTAAATTTAGAAATACGAATTTTGACATTTAGGGAGCCTAAAATTTCTAATGGGGATGAATTAGCCGAAACATATTGAACCGAAGACGAACAATAATCAGGAAGCTTGCAAACAGATTTCAATTTCGAATACCATTCAGCCGAAATAATAGAACAAACACTGCCTGAATCTAAAAGAGTAGGCTCATTATTTAAATCAATTTTAAGAAAAGGAACAGGTGCGGGGGTATCCGCCGCAATCCTAAGACATTCCTTAGGGCCTTCAAAAGATAAATTTGAAGCCTGAGTTTTCCTTGGGAATTCGGCCGTATTACTTGGGGCTGAGCCTCGGAATGAAGAATTGATCGACTCAGCCGAAGCCACTAGTCATTTTTGATTGTTGTTGGAAGTTACCTCCGAAGTTGAGCAGGAGGGTGTGCTGTTCGAATTTAGGCAATTCTTGGCGATATGAGAAAAGGCGCCACATTTAAAACAACCTCGAGATGAACTTGCTCCATTGGTGGTCCTACTGGCTTTGATCGATGGACATTTATTGCGAAGATGGTCAGGCGACCCGCAAGCGTAACATTTACGGGGTGTGATGGGTCGGCGAGGTGGAGACCGAAAATTACTAGATGCTGGAGGGGGTTCTTTCGCGACACGCAAGGTATCGGCGTATCTGACTCCTTCGGCCGATACGGCCATAGCTTCTAGCTCAGCGAAAGTATGCGGACGCGACGCAAAACATAAGTATGATCGGTAAGGTGGTGAAATACCTTCTACAATAGCCTGAACAATTTGATCTTCAGGAAAATGAAGAGCAAACACCCTGGTATAAAATTTGATGTTCTGGATGAAGTAGGCAAGGCTTTCGTCCAGACGCTGTACCCGATAGTAGTGCTTTTGAATAAGCGAAGACATAGCTCGAGCCGGAATGAAGTTTGCGAGAAGGTGTGCATGAAAGTCTTCAATAGATGACTGTTCAGCAATTGCCCTGACTATTTTGTCTGAGAGAACACCAATTGCATAGGGATAAATGATTTGCAGAATTTGACACGGAGAAAGAGAAAAAGCAAGGGCATGATCCTGAAATTCAATTAAAAATCTTAAGAATGAAATAACTTCACTGGTAGTGTTAACAGGAAACTTCGAAATACCTCTAAGCAGCATGGATAATGGATGAGGCAAACTACTGAACCCTGTTGACATAGTAGGTAGAGGTTTAAGTGGCGAGGAAGCTAATTCAGACCGTGCGTTATTCAACGAGGTACGGCGTTCATACTCGTTGTCCAATGGGGCAGAGATTTGTTGAGCTCCAACTGCTTTCATATTTCCTTCTCCTTTGGAAGACTCTTCCTCTTGAACTACGTTTACCGTAGCGGGTTGATCAGTTTTGGGAGGAAATTCCCCGGTTAACAATTGGGTAATTTACTTGACAATTCAGAAAGATTTTCAAGAACCATACTATCTTCCTTCCTCTGAACGTCATTCAACTTCAGAGACAACAGATCGTTAACTCTATTAGAAAAATGAAATAACCTGGCTTGCACACGTTTAATTTGATTAGGAGAAGGGTGATTTTCTTCAAAAAACTAACTACAGATGCTAGCTCAGTAGTATTGTCAGTGATCGTGGAAAGAGAGTCGTCAATTTCTTTCTCTCCCAAAGTGGGGATAGAAATGGGCAAATCAAGTGACTCTCTAAGCTTATTTGTGTCTACCGCAACCGTGCCTCCAGATTGCACATTTCTAATTGTTAATTCATAGATTAACTCCTCCTTGCGCAAATACTTGAGATGGAGAACATCGCGAGGGCCGGGCATGATGACAAAGCAATTTTGAAAACAAAACGGAAAAATCAAAAAATTCCAGCAACTGAGAAAATTGTTAGAGTTCGAAAACAAAGCAATGTTTAGCCGTCAAAAGGGGCTAAATCGAGACCATTCAACCACGCTCTGCTACCACTTGTTACGGAGTTATCCGTGGTAGTTAGAGGTGAAAGAAGGTGCTGGGATGAACAGGTCTCAACTTACGAAATTAAAGTTAATTTAAAATTTAACAAGGTTATATTTTCTTTTCAAGATCAATAAATAACAAATATAACAGGTACTTAGTAGCCTAGCAACAAATCGAGAATGTACAATTACAGTTGTTACAGAATTTGGGCTCCGAGACCCAGACACACAATTCTTGGGCATTTAGCCCAACTTTAGCCACATATCAGGTTTGACAAAGGGGCAGAAACCCCAATCATGCCCAGGAGCACTTGCTCCATATTACTCAGAAAAGCCTCCTCGAGGCACACCGAAACCAAAATTAAGAAAGAGCAACCCGCTCCCAAAGTTCAAGCCCATCAAAGGCCACACCAAACTCCACATTCAAGCTGTCCTCCAAGTACAATAACACAGGGGTAAAAATACCCAACCTACTGAGGCCTATTCTATAAAGAAACAGGACAATTACATGGCCTCCAAAATACCAACTTGAGAGGAGGCGTACTTGCACTCCTAATACACTTTATTAAAACCTAATTTGGCCCTAGGCCACTTATGCAAGGGCTAATCCCATTCTACGGAGGTGACACGATAGAAAACTTTATGACATTACGAGAAGAAGGGAAACAGTTATGAAAACGTAGTCACCTCAAAACAACATGAGTGGGAGCTCGAGAGGGTTAGGCACTCTCTATCCCAATTTGTAGTTTAAAGAAACAGAATTTATGCCAAGAGTCTATTACATTTTAGAGGAAAGTTACATGGTAAAAGGTATCGAACCTGCCCCGAGAGTTAAACTGCTGAGCTAGCAAGAAAAGAAGTTATAAAAAGGCCATTACCTTATTGATGAACTGCTGCCCGACGAAAGAGGCGCTTCCCGCCCCCTGCTACATAATTTACACTATGATAGATGTTACTGAAGTGGCGCAGAGACCCGAAAATCAGCAGTTTATATACCCTCGCGGAACATTCGAGACCTTTCAGGAATGATAACACCCGCCCACAATCATTTTATTGGACGGCCAAAAGATTACATGTTAAAACTGGAGAAGAAAACCAGGATTGGTGGGAAATTAATTACAAAAATTACTCATTGGTCGAATTCAAAACTGGCGGAAAGTGAAGGGTTATACAGCCAACCTAAACAATGACTGGAAGAAATTTAACAAAGAACAAACTTATGAACACAAAATTTCTCCAAAACACGGTTCTTTCACTTCGCACTAGTGTGCATAATTGTAGTCCTTCAGTAGTGCCACCTAGAAGAGAATGTTCACACTTCTTACTACAGGCAAAACAAAAATACATCGAAAACAACACAGTTCAGAACACTTCAAAATTTACAGGTAGGGACATCTTCTGAGAAACTTGAGAATTAACACTGTAGTTAAAGTTCAGGCTTCCTCCAGTAGAGGAGTTTCAACTGGCGCAATGTTTGAATTAGCGGAGCGGAGGTGTACCGCCCGGTACAATTATTATTATTATTATTATTATTATTATTATTATTATTATTATTATTATTATTATTATTATTATTATTATTATTATTAATTATTATTAATAATAGTATGATTATTATTATCATCATCATCTTCATTGGTAATGTATTGTATTAAGAATGTGTAACATCTCTGAATCTACTTACGAGAAATGTCCCAGTTTCCTTGTTACAAAATCTTACATTCCTAGTCAGATCTAGCGATTACAGAATTTCTTTCATTATAGAGTTCTGTTTGCCTTGTCAGCATGCTGAACTGACTGCAGACACGTCCACGTGATATACCTGGCGAGATTCTTGTAACATCCGCATAGCATCTATGCAATACCAAGAACGTTGGACTAGTCCCAAGATTCTCCTCCGTACGGAATACCAGTGAGCGGTCACTCAATTGATTATGTAATCCCTGAACTAGGGAATTGCTTTGAAATTTGTCTTGAATTCCAAACCGCAAATGAAGCCAAGTTGGTCACGATGTTCTGCAGTGCCTTGGAAAACGTAATACTCTGGACTTGTTAGGAAAGGAGTGTCTTATTGTGAAATTTAGTGATGCACTGTTCTCTAGAATGTTGGCTTCCTGGAAGTTCTGCCTGCCACTCACCCACTTCTTTCTACTCATTACGCAGTGAGTAAGGTCGTGCTGTGCTGGTGGGAAGGTGCAGAGTCTTCACGTGGAATACAGGCATTGTCCACAGAGCAAGGTTACAGAGATTTCCGTGTAATAAACTGACCAGTTTTTAATGGATGCTTCAGGGCGCTGTCGCTCGACAGCAAAATAGTTTCTTAGAACTTAAGAGTTAAGTTCATTTTAAGATGCATAGATTGTAGTTCTTCGTGTCTGTTAATGTTGTGATCATAGACACAGGACCTTTAGTTTTACGTGAATTCCGAACCACAGAAATGTCAATAAATTTTTTAAATCCCACGTACCTTGGACTTCTGCCCCATGCAAACTTGAAAGGTATTTGGGTAGTTTCTAAAGAAATTCCCACCGGGCGAGTTGGCCGTGCGCGTAGAGGAGCGCGGCTGTGAGCTTGCATCCGGGAGATCGTGGGTTCGAGCCCCACTGTCGGCAGCCGTGAAGATGGTTTTCCGTGGTTTCCCATTTCCGCACCAGGCAAATGCTGGGGCTGTACCTTAATTAAGGCCACGGCCGCTTCCTTCCAACTCCTAGGCCTTTCCCATCCCATCGTCGCCATAAGACCTGTCTGTGTCGGTGCGACGTAAAGCAACTAGCAAAAAAAAAAAAAAAAAAAGAAATTCCTACTTTCATATCAGTTATTATATTTTTGCTATTTTTTTACACTTTTGAAATTATTGTCCAACGGCCGTAGCCATGTTGAAACACCGGATCGCGTGAGATCTCCGAAGTTAAGCAACATTGGGCGTGGTCAGGATTTGGATGGGTTGCCACGAACTGTTGGTGGGGGGTAAGGGAATGGAGGAGTGGAAAGGAACTGGCTACCCTACCGCACGTAAACTCCGGCTCAGGAGTTCGGACCTGCTTTTTGGCAGAATACACCCTGAAATTAATGAAGGAATTCTGATGAACAGCATTTCTAGACATACGGATTTTTACGAAGAACCCAGTACTGGACCGAAACGATAGACATATTCTAGTCAAAGAATGAACAGTAATGGTTATATGATTTTTTTTTTAACTTAGGAAGGTTTGTGACAAAATACGAAGTGAAAAGTTGTTTACTGGGCTAAGGAACTATTGAATCAACAAACAACAAGAAACAAACTCGTAGCACAACATCTCATTAAGAGATTTTACCTGCCTTGATAACTGCTGCCCAATACTGGCGATACACGTGGTCAGCGTGACATTCTTCTCAGCGGCATTGCTTCGCCTTCTTCACTGGGATCACTGCTTTTTTTTATCAGACAACTTCTCAGTTGAGCTCGCGTAGTTGAGCCCCGTATCAGCCCTCAGTCCAGAATTAAGAGCCCTGGACAGGCTGAGAATTGAACCTGGGAACTCAGGTTAATAGGTAGATACGTTACCCCTATAACACGAGGCTTGCAGTTATGAGATCAGGGCGAGTTAATCCTGGCTTTTATTTGAACAAAATCATGCCGTAGTGAGAATTGATGGCAGAAAGAGTTTTGGCTCAAAGTAATTAGAGGTGTTAACTTTTTCCATCCCATGCTCGAGTTAACTCGGATGTCAACATCTCTCCCGCTGTCCCAAATACGATTTAACTCGGATTTCAAGTACTGCACTCTTCTCCACTTCCGAGTCCAGTCTGACGCTGTAATCATCATATGCTCTGTTCAGACGACGAACAATTTCTAAATTGCCTTACCGTATTTTGACAATAATTATGTGCCTTGTGCTTTTGTTTCACAGCTGTCTTCTGAGATGAGTGCGCAGAAGTGTAAAGAAAGCATGAAGGAAGATTATATTTTAGAAATGTTAGAGAATAATGATGAGCCTGACTTTTATGAGTATAATGAAGACAAGTTATAGTAGAACAAGCTGTAAACATTTGTCAACTTCTGGTAAAAGTGCCAAGAGAAAACTATTGCTAATGTTGTCGTACCATGACTGTTCAGTAGCTAATACAAGTTATTTTTAGCCTATTTCAGCCATCGTCGAAACATTAAAAAAAATCTGGTATGGGACATGCATATGGTTTAAAAAACTTGGGAGTGAAAAGGTTAAACAAGGCTGGAGTCTCTCTTATTGTTCTGAATACATTGACTGTTGTGGCTACCTACTGAATTAGGTTTACGTCCCTCGAACTACTTGTGCAGTTTTTAGGGACGCAGGAGTGCCAGAACTTTCTCCCGCAGAAGTTGATTTACTGTACGTGTCAGTAAATCTACCGGCATTAGGCTGGCGTATTTGAGCACTTTCACATAGCACCGGATTGAACTGGGATCGAACCACTGTCCGGCGCTACAAGGAATACGATGGCGGGGAAGAATTCATTTGCATGGAAACGAAGTATTTTTCCTGTGCTGACAACTTGGTCTTTGTCTGCTGGCAGAAAATGCTGACTTGTAAAGCACATGTAAAGTTGTGCAACGATTTTCTATAAAAGTTAATATTTACAAGATGTTTTGGTGTGGAAGAAACCTAAGTACGCTCAATGCAAAGTAGGGAATATAAAATTGGAACAGGAGGATTATTTTCTTCAGAAGCATTTGTTCCAGGAAGAGAAAAAAATAAACCGTGTTATTGTTGATAGATGGTTGTGTCTAATGTTGTGTTCTTGAAGTGAAAAAATATTTCCGTCCAAGAAAAATGATCAAACCGTTCTGTGCCATTCTCGCTAACCAAAGATCCCTGACTTGCTACAAAATAGATTCTTTTTCCACATCAGAATATCATGGTACACATTTCTGTGCAGTCCAGTGAAGTTGGAAATTAAATCGATTTCTCCAAAGTGGGAATTAAGGATCCCCAACTTTTTTCAGGGGACAATGAGACAAAATGTCTGAAAGCGGAACCGTTCCGCCGTATTCGGGACGTCTGGTCAGTGTTGATATCTGAGAGTCTCTGTGCTGAAGCACAGGTTCTATTCTTAAAGGAAATCGTAATTTAAAGAAAAGGATTCAGGTAAATTAATATGAGTGAAAATAATTAAATTACAAGTGTGTTTAATCTGCTCTTCTGGCCAATACTGGATGCGGAGCAGCAGCTTGATATTGAAATTTTGTTGAGGAGTGATTATTTATATACACAGTGCCTTCTTTCTGCAGCCACACATCCTGTTTTATATTAATCTGAATTCTGAAATTCTATCACCTCAAACAAAACAAAATTCTGAGAAAGTAAATACTGCACTTGTAATAAGGATATGATCGGACGGACATGGGCTTTGTTATGTTTACAAAGGGAAGGGCCAACTGGAGGAATTTTGAAACCAGTGAAGGAGTATACTCCTAGATCTTAGAACGATTTCAGATGATGATATGGTGTTCTTCTTCTAGTTCTTCATAATCCACTTTTGCTGTCAAGCGTTGGAATCCTTTACCCATTTTCGGTACGTATTTCTATCCACGGTAAATGTTTAACTTCGGGTAAAGTTTTACCCCATTCTCAATGTTCACTTCTCAACACATTCTTGGTCTTCTTTGTCCTCTTGGACCTTCTAGACGTGTTTCCATAATATGCCTTGGTATTCTTTCATCCTTCCTTAACACGTGAACAAACATATCAGTAGTTTCTTCTCGATTAACTCCACCATTGACACCTACAGAATCTGAATTTTTAATTCAAACTTTCCTGCTTCTTCCAGCTGCCTACCTCCGAAATCTCACGTCATTTCCCTGCAGTCTACTTTTATGCGAAACGAAGAAATTGGCTATGCGGTTTGCGCCATGTAGCTATAAGCTTACATTCGGGAGATGATGGATTCGTACCTTATCGTCGGTAGGCTTGAAGGTGGTTTACCATGGTTTTTCAATTTACCTCCAGGAAGTGCCTTAATATGTTTTAATGCCTTAATTAAGGCCACGGCTGTTTCCTGTTTCAACGTCGCCCAAAGACCTAACTAACGTATAACGTAAAATTAAAATCTCTTATGCATTTCAAGTAGGAATGGAGTTCCCTTTTGGCCCATAGTATGAGCAGGAGGAGTGCCTTATTGATCCTTATCGTGGTTTCCTGAATAATAATATTTCCTACAGATTTCTTTCTAAGCTGATTCCCCCTTCTTTAGACATAATAAGCATTTACAAGTGTATTGACAAAGTACGTAGTCGGTTATTTTTTCCTTACAATTTGCTTAAAGTCGCACCGACACAAATAAGTCTTGTGGCGACGATGGGATTGGGAAGGACTAGGAGTGGGTAGGACGCGGCCGTGGCCTGTAATGAAGGTGCAACCTCAGCACTTGCTTAGTGTGAAAATGGGAAACAGCGGAAAACCATCTTCAGGACTGCCGACAGTGGGGTTCGAACCCACTATCTCCCGGATACAAGCTCACAGCAGCGCGCCCCCAACCGCACGGACAACTCGCCCGGTATCTAGTGTATTAAAGAGTAAAACAAGAACTATTTTCTTAATATACGTACCCTCGAGGGTCGGTTTTTCCCTCGGACTCAACGAGGGATTCCACCTCTACCGCCTCAAGGGCAATGCCCTGGAGCTTCAGACATTGGGTGGTGCGATACAACTGTGGAGGATGACCAGTACCTCGCCCAGGCGGCCTCACCTCCTATGCTGAACAGGGACCTTGCGAAGGGATGGGAAGACTGGAAGTGATAGACAAGGAAAAGGGAAGGAAGCGGCCGTGGCCTTAAGTTAGGTTCCATCCGGTATTTGCCTGGAAGAGAAGTGGGAAACCACAGAAAACCACTTCCAGGATGGCTGAGGTGGGAATCGAACCCGCCTCTACTCAGTTGACCTCCCAAGGCTGAGTGGACCCCGTTCCAGCCTTCGTACCATTTTTCAAATTTCGTGGCAGAGCCGGGAATCGAACCCGGGCCTCCAGGGGTGACACCACAGAGGGGGACAAGAACTATTTTATTACGAAAATCCATAGTCGGAACGAAGTATGGGGTGTGATGATGACGACGATGCCGTCAATAATAATAATAATAATAATAATAATAATAATAATAATAATAATAATAATAATAATAATAATAATGTATGTCGAACCTTTAGGGGCTGCCTGGCCGAGGCGGTAAAGGCGTGCACGGTTCGGCGGAAGGACGTGGGTTCGAACCCCCGTTAGGAAGTCGCAAAATTTAAGAAACGAGATTTCCACTTCCGCAGGTGCACATGCCTGTGAGATTCACTCAGCCTATACCAAAAATGAGTACCAGGTTAATTCCTGGGGGCAAAGGCGGTCGGGCGTAGAGCTAACCACTCTACCCCATCAAGTGCCGAGGTTAAGTATAGTGGAAGCCTTTACCTGAAGTGAGATGAATCTTCGTAGTGAGATTTTATGACCGATTGCCCTTCGTCAGACAAGTTAATGAAATGAAATTAAGTGAATGAGCGATGTTTTTTCACCAGGAACGGAGAGGGTGAAATATGGTGCCGGCACAAAGCCTACTCCTGTCGAATAGCACAGAGGGGTCTGCTGAAGGCTTAACGTCTCCATCAGACGGACGAATCACCATCAACCAGCATCATGTGCCCTCACTCCATATGAACACTGCGGGGAGGTTTGGAATTAACCCAGATTTTTGGCAAGCAATTTACTGATTAGAAGTTGTATACCACCACCTCTCGTGCCCTGCCGGCGAGCATTCTGATGGTGAATCTTTTTCGAGCAACGGGATTCAAACCAGCTAACCATGATGTCAGACCGTATAGACTCGACGCCCATATGACCATGGCACCGGGCAGGCTATTATTATTATTATTATTATTATTATTATTATTATTATTATTATTATTATTATTAATATACTTCATGTGGCTATTGCTAGCCTCGTGCAGCCCTTGTAAAACAGACTCTCGAACGAGAGTCGGCGACGTCTGCCGTGTTTGGGAAACTGCATGTTAGTACGGAGTGCAGTTGTGTGTGAGTTGCATGAATGTTGGGTACAGCACACACACTCAGTCCCCAACCCAATAGAATAAACTGTTTAAGATAAATATCCCTCGAATCGGTCGAGAATTGAATCCAGGACTTCGAGGACTGAAGTCCATGACGGTAAGTACTCAGCTATGGATCCAGACATGGGGTGTGATAGCCGAGTGGCATAGCTGTTGACTTCGCACCAATTCCTGGCCAATGCACGTAGAGGTTTTGAAAGGAAAAAACACGTCTGTGTGGTTCGGGTTCGGCGTAAAACCGGATGTCCTGTGGCTGTGAACATAATAGCAACCATCACGTAAAACTGCAAGCTTGCTCTTTTTTGGGACGAGGTAAGAAATGTTTGGCACTGATTTTCTACGAGAGAGTCCTCTCGTTCGCCTCTGTGGTGTAGTCGTTAGTATGATTAGCTGCAGCACCCCGGAGACCGGGTTCGATTCCACGCCCTGCGAAAACATTTGAAACATGGTACGAGGACTAGAACAGGATCTACTCAGCATGGGGAGGTCAACTGAGAAGAGGTGGGTTCGATTCCCACCTCAGCCATCCGCGAGATGGTTTTCAGTGGTTTCCTACTTCTCCTCCAAGCGAATGACGGGATGGTACCTACTTTAAGGCCACGGTCTCTTGCTTCCCTGTTCCTTACCTATCCCTTCCAATCTTCTTATCCCACAGAAGACCCCTGTTCAGTATAGCACGTGAGGCTGCCAGAGTGGGTACTGGTCCTGGTCTCCAGTTGTATACCCCGACCTAAAGTCTCACGCTCCAGGACACTGCCTTTGAGGCGATAGAGGTGGGATCTCTCGTTGAGTCCGAGGGAAAAACCAACCCTGGACAGTAAACGAATTAAGAAAGAAAAAGTCCTCTTACTTCTTGTCACAAAGTATACGTCATGAAAGCGGACAAACAGGCCTATTTCTTACGCTTAAGCTGTTGAAAAAATAAAGATTACGTTAATAATATATTCACACACGAGGTGCAGAGAACGTGATCATTTAGTATCACGAAATACAAACTCCTATTTGTGTTTCATCTTCCTTGAATAAACTCAGCCTTTATTTTATTCTTTCCCTTTTGTTTGTTCGTGCTCCGAGTAAATGAACACGCCCCGTATTGTGACGTTATCGTGGCTTTCAGTTCATTTCTCTTTTATATTCTCTTGCATTTTTTTCTCTCTCTTACTAATCTGTCCCTCGTGTCTGGCAGTCAAAATACTTGATAATGTAATGTGTACCTGTCGCGTGCTTGACCGTATCGTGTTGTGTGTCCACTGCCCCCCCTACTATCACCACTAAATAGTAGACCTTTACAACTGTTGAAATTTTCATAAGTCACATGGAAACTTTAACCCCCCACCCCATGCAGACCCTACTACCCACACACACACACACACACACACACACACACACACACACACACACACACACACACACACACACACACACACACACACACACACACACACACACACACACACACACACACACACACACACACACACACACACACACACACACACAACGCAGAGCTGATAAAACTCCAGTGGCCTGCTCACTCATGGGACGGAGTAATGGATTGGTGTGCTTCTAATACAGAGTGATGCGTGCAACAACGAACCATATCCTGCAAACACTGGCAGGTGGATGGCTAAAACAGCCTGCATTTCATTTTTTTGTTCCCGTACACATTTCTGTACAGTTTTATAATCAGTCTTATCATACCCTAGAAGGCAATTAGCACATAATAATGAAGTGATTTGTAGCACTTTTTTCTACTTACTTCCTCTCTATACATTCTGCGTGCGTTAAAACAAGTGTGAGAATTGGTGTTTTAATTTATGATAAATGCTGGGTTTTACCTTTCTATTATGTCATTACAAAGGAAATAAATGTGTGTTGGCGGAAGGGTGCGGTGAAGGATTTCATGTATCACACTGTAATACAATTAACACTAATTGGTACGTCCTTTCTTGTAACGTGGATTTCATCTTTAAACAAAAGTAATGGATATCTTATTCAAAAAGGGATGATAAGATCTTTAATTCAGATCTTGTTATAATCACCATTTCGACCGTAAATGTTACCGTAGGAATATTGCATGTACTTATGATGGTGCTACTGTTAAGAAAATTTTGTTTGGAGGTGTTATAATGGAGAAAGCTGTGAGTTAATCGACTCTTGTTTACTATAATCAAAGAACATAGAGAAAGTTACGAAATTTGAAGGTATCAGCTAAGGAAAGGGTAAACTCTAAAATTTATGTACTCCCTAGACCATCTGGAAATAAGTGTTACGCAAGGTAGGGTGGAGAGAAAAAAATTTAAATGAGCCTGAAATCAGTAAATGGAAACAATTTGAGACTCAAGTGGTGTCCTATGGATGCAACTCCACTCCACTGTGCTAGGTACGCGGTATGGATAATGTATATTTAAGCTTGTTTTCAGGAGATGGAGGGTTCGAATCCTACGTCGGAAGCTCTGAAGATAGTTTTCCGTGGTTTATATCTTCACAAAAAGTAGATATCCGTGCAGTACCTTAACCCTAGAACACCACCCTGTCACTTTTTTCACAAAAATCACTCCACGGGGTCACCGATAACCTACTTAAAATACCTAGTTTAGGCAACTAGTTGAACATTAATGATATTTCATGTTATTTCTCCTTTTATTGATCTAGAGTATAGCATTACAGTCGTCTATTTTTTCTTGTTAAATATAAGTTTGTTGAATACTTTTTAGTAACTAAAATACTACTATAATGGGTTACATAATTACTCTCTTGCGCACTGTAACAATTTGCGAAATAAATTATTTTAAAAATTATTTTCTTATATCCATGAATATCATCACAAAATAGTACACAGTTGTTTATTGGATCCTGGATAGTGGTGTACCAAATCTACTTTCTTACTCTTGTATCTTGAATGGGAGGGATTATTAAATGACTTGCGAACATTTTGCCGTAGATTATTTTCCCAGGAACTGTAGACACTCCTTCAAACTCGTCCCCGATATCAACTTCTTCAACTGTTACATTTTCACCGTCACTACCAGCTCTTTAATCACTGCATTCTTTAAACACACTCAACTCGGTGTACACTTCGATTTCATACCCTACTTCATCATTCATTATCTTGGAAACTTCGACTGCGAATAAACCATGGCTTGAACACGTCATTTCTACAGTTCATTGCCTCTAATTACATTGAAATAATATATAGGTCTACTTCAAAGAGTTTTTCTATTAAATATGACATTTATGTGATGTATAAGGAAAACCTGTCATCATAAGAGACGACGAGGTGCCAGAATTTTGCCCGACAGGAGTTTGTTTTAAGTACTCGCGAATCTACCGGGAAACAGGCTAAGGTATTTGAGCACCTTGAAATATCATCAGACTGAGCCAGGATCAAACCTGTCAAGCTGGGGTCAGAAGACCAGCGCCTCAACCGTCTGAGCCACTCAGCCCGACAAACAGACTTGAATATTACTGAAGCACTTCCAGGAAATGACAACCCAGATATTCGTCAAGCAGTCATTGGGGGGGGGGGTTGTCATTTTAAAGACTGGTTATTAAAATTCAATTTTCAGGTATTCTCATTCCTCTTCTTATTATTATTACTAACCAACTCCGTAGTGTAGTGGTTAGAGTGATTAGTGCCACCCCCGGAGGCCCGGGCTCGATTCCCAACTCTGCCACGAAATTTGAAAAGTGATATTAGGGCTGGAAGGGGTTCCACTCACCTCAGTAGAGGGGGCTCGAGTCCTATCTCAGCCATCCTCGAAGTGGTTTTCTGTGGTTTTCCATTTCCCCTCCAGGCAAATGCCGGGATGGTATCTAACTTAAAGCCATGGCCGCTTCCTTCCCTCTTCATTGTCTATCCCTCCCGATATTCCCATCCCCCTACAAGGCCCCTGCTCACCATAGCAGGTTAGGCCGCCTGGGCGAGGTACTGATCCTCCTCCCCAGTCGTATCCCCACCCCAAATCTTACTCTCCAGGACACTGCCCTTGAGGTGGCAGAAGTGGGATCCCTCGCTGATTCCGAGGGAAAATCAACCCTGGAGGGTAAACGGATTAAGAAAGAAATTATTATTATTATTATTATTATTATTATTATTATTATTATTATTATTATTATTATTATTATTATTATTATTATGGAACACTGGGTTTAAATAACTAGAAGCAAACATTTCTACATATAGGAACACTCGGTCCTTGCAGTGAATTAACGACAGAATATATGCCGGTATACTTTTCCTTGGCGTCGTCTCTACCTTGGACCCTTGTTGCATTGTTTCCTGTTAATTTATTCCTTAGATCGTGCCTCGAAGATTTAGTGTTGTTTACTGGTAAGTTATTCATACAGGAGTAGCGACAAACCGAGAGAAGCGGGCTCTTATCAGTTCGTTAATGTAGAAGGGCTCGGCAGGGACTATTCAAATGATGACGATGATAATTGTGGTCAGGCAATCACTTGAACAAGAGCTAAGCTGTTGGAATTAAGATGCCACATGAGATACAAGTTCTTGACTGAAACAATGGAAAACTTGTGTCTGTAGTCAAGTTTCTAACGGCGTATTAGTTGTTTCCAATAGCCTTATGATAAATACGAATGATATCAACTTCTTAAGGAAGTTTAAAAAGTCATTCTAAAATTGCGCAATCATATTCGGTCTCTCAGAAAATGTCCGACTCGTTGGCTGAATGGTCAGCGTACTGACCTTCGGTTCAGAGGGTCCCGGGTTCGATTCCCGGCCGGGCCGGGGATTTTAACCTTAATTGGTTAATTCCAATGGCTCGGGGGCTGGGTGTTTGTGCTGTCCCCAACATCCCTGCAACTCACACACCACACATAACACTATCCTCCACCACAATAACACGCAGTTACCTACACGTGGCAGATGCCGCCCACCCTCATCGGAGGGTCTGCCTAACAAGGGCTGCACTCGGCTAGAAATAGCCACACGAAATTTATTTTTTTTCTCAGAAAATTATTCACATGTTCTACACATAAAAGTAGTAGTTTTCGTTGTTCGTTACACAGAATTCCTGAACGGACTATTAGGTATATAGGCGACTCGACGTCAAATTTCGTACAGTACTTATACACTTATACACTAAACTTACTAAGATCTGGCAGAACCGGGCAATATCAAAAGCCACGAAGATGCGCTTGGTAGAATCACTAGTGTTCTTTGTCTTTTTGTACGGCTGTGAGGCCTGGACCGTGAATACTAAAGACAAAAAGCGCATTGAAGCCTTTGAGATGTGGTGTTAGCGGAGAATACTACGTGTACCCTGGACAGAAAGAAGAACTAATGTTTCCATTCTGGACGAACTCAGCATCAAGAAACGCCTATCTTCCCGTGTGAGTGAGGGTTACCTCCAGTTCCTTGGCCATATTTTAAGACGAGATGGTGAGAACTTGGAAAAGGTAATTTTACAAGGCAAAATTGAAGGCAGTAGACCACGAGGAAGAACAGCAAGCAGATGGATAGATCAGGCGAAGAAGATCACTGGGCTACCACTTCAGGTCATATTAACGAAATGTGAAAACCGCTCGGGATGGAGACATCTTGTCAAGGTTGCAACACGGAAATGATGGAGTTATGAGGTCACGACGCTCAGTAATGAGCACAACGACTAATGATGATGATGACTTATACACTAAATGTCCAAACGTTACGGGAAGGGAATTTCCATTAGAAAAAGCACCGTGTATGAACCCCTGAGCGTGCGGTTAGCTGTGGCGTAACTGAGCAATCTGTCACAGACACCAGTGTCTTGAAGATGACAACACGTCGCGAGTTAACCGACTTTGAACGTGGGATGATCATAGGCGCACAGCGGATGGGTCATAGCATTGCGGAAATTATACGCGAATTCGTGTTCCCGAGGTCAACAATGTCGAGGGTGGATCTTCAATATCTCAGAGAGACTGTTATCACCCGCATAAACCACAGGTGTTTAACGAACACAGAACCATACTGGGCGCTCAATAGGCTACTGTGAGTCAGATCGCCGCCCAGTTGAATGTTGGGAGTCAGGAACCCATTTCTACCAGGACTGTAAGGAGGAAACTGCACCAGCCGACGACCAACTCGTGTCCCTTTGCTGACACCTCGACACAGAGCTCAAAGACGTGCATGGGCCCGCGAACATCGACAAAAGACCATGGAACAGTGGCGGCGTGTGGTATGGTCCGATAAATCCCGGTTCCAGTTGTAACGAGCTGATGGGCGCGTGAGAGTGTGGCGTGTGCCGCATGAAGCTATGGACCTTGCGTATCAACAAAATTGTGTCCAGGTGGGAGGTGGGTCAGTTCTGGTCTGGGCGGCGTTCTCATGGCCGCAATTAGGACCCATTGTCTGGCTGCAGGAACGCTGACAGGTGCACGTTATGTGGACATTCTTTCAACCATCTGCACCCCTTTCTGCCCCTAGAGTACCCTGATGGAGTTGCTATGTTCCAACAAGACAGTGCGCCATGTCACCGCTCTGTGGTGACACGCAGGTGGTTGGAGGAGCACTCCAGTGAAGTTATAACCATGGATTGGCCCTCCAGATCTCCAGATCTTAATCCAATCGAGCTTTTATGGGATGATGTCGATGCTGGTGAACACTCATGAACCCCGCACCAAGTACAAAGACCAATTGGGGGTAGCAGTTGAAGATGCGTGGGTCCAGATCCCTCCCAAACGATACCAACTCCTTGCAGAGTAGATGGCTCGCCGTATTCCTGCCATTTTGAGGGCTCGCGGAGGAGCAACTCGTTATTAACATCACATTCAGTGTCTTCCCACGACTTCTGGCCACGCAGTATAGTCCCTTTACGTCGCACCGACACAGATAGGTCTTATGACGACGATTGGACAGAAAAGGGCTACGAAGGGGAAGGAAGCGGCCGTGGCCTTAAATAAACTACAGCCCCAGCATTTGCCTGATGTGAAAATGGGAAACCACCCAAAACCGTCTTCAGGGCTGCCGACAGTGGGTTTCGAACTCACTATTTCTCGAATATTGGATCCTGGCCGCACTTAAAGCGACTGAAGCTACCGAGCTCGGTGCAGTACCTATTCCCATTGTAAGGTCTTATCCTGGGTTTAGCAAAATTCAATGCTCAGATTTCTAGTAATGGCAGAAGATACAACATCAAATGCTGTTTTCACGTTTCCGAAGCGTAGTTGGGCTAGTGAGTGTTCCAAAGATTTGAAATTATTAAATACAAAGTAGGGCTAATTTCTGGACAACATGTACGATGATAGTGTTCAGTATCTCATTAAGAAACGGACCAGTGGTCCTAGCAAGTCCACCTTACCACCTCCCACCAACCACACCACCAAACTCCGAACTGCTCCGTCTACTCCTCACCTCATTGACGAACTTCTCCTCACTTTACCATATCCTAGCACTTCACATCACCCCGCACACCTTTCCCATCCTTCAAAACATCCGATATTTCTAGTCTTTATGTAATCACAACTGCAACAAAATCTGTAAACAATTGTATTTGTAAATCTATGTATGTAACAACTGTATAAGAAACCAATGTAATTTCTCAATAAAAGGCACAGAAGCAGATGTACACTTAGCCAAGAGGCCCAACCTCCACATCTCCCTAAAAACACACAAAGCTCCCACTCTCCCATTTGCCAACTCCACAAATCCTCAAAACCCCGCCAAATCTCCTGGCCAGAGAGAAGGCGTAACCTTCTAGGTGGCTCGCCCCTTCCCTTCGGGAAGGGGAATGAAAACTTCCCCCTTGGTCCTTGGTCCTAGCAACGATAATTTGAACTCATTGTGACGTCATCGGGTGATGCAATAGTGCTGCCATTTTAAGATGCTAAATTCGCCAAGCGTGCGGTTAATATTCAGTGTAGTTGAACTCAAGTGTGGTATCACGTCGTGTGAGGTGTCATTTGATTAAACTTCCTGAGATCTACAAAATCGTGGTGAAAATTATCGAATAGTGAACGTATGAGAAAAAAATGTGTTTGGGAGCAGTGTGAAAATATTGTTTCTTTTAAAAAATGTCACAACATGTGAGCAATAAATGGTTTCAGTATTATCATAAACGCACTCAAAGGTTAGAACGACATGTCAGAATTCCAAGGATTCCAAAATCACTAGTACTGAAAGTTAAGGTGGGCGACCGTCTTCAGGCGTGCGTTCGCCTAGTACATCTACAGCCACAGCAGTGGAATATTCATTCCTTGGCACATCCGCTTTGTCTTTGTAAATTGTTTTAGAATAACGAAATGTCAACAATAAAATCTCAAATCCACCCTGACTAAAAAATAATATATCGAGGATGCTTCTTGTCCAAAGGGATCTAATATCCAGGCCCTTCATAATGGTACTAATCACTGGTAAAATAAACCGATGATGTAATAATAATAATGTTATTTGCTTTACGTACCACTAACTACTTTTTCGGTCTTAGGAGACGCCGAGGTGCCGGAATTTAGTCCCGCGGGAGTTCTTTTACGTGCCAGTAAATCTACCGACACGAGGCTGACGTATTTGAGCACCTTCAAATACCACCGGACTGAGCCAGGATCGAACCTGCCACGTTAGGGTCAGAAGGCTAGCGCCTTAACCGTCTGAGCCACTCAGCCCGGCAAACCAATGAGGTTCCTCATATAGTGGTATTAATCACAGGTAATGTAGACTCATGGTGTTGCTCACATAGTGGCACTAATCATACGTAATGCAGACCCATGGCATTTCTCCAATAATGGTACTACTCTCTGCTAATGCAGACCCGTGGTGTTCCTCACATAATGACAGGTAATGGAGACCCATGGCGGTCCCCATATAGAGGCACTAATCACAGGCAACACCAAGACCCACGGTGTTCCTCACATAGTGGTACTAATCACAGATAATCCCATGGTTCCAAAAAATCATCCCTTGGTCGCCCCCTTTTCATCGCCTCTTACGACAGGCAGGATACACCGAAGGTGTATTCTTCGTCTGCGCGTCCCTCACCCACGAGGGGTAGCTGCTGTTATTAACAACAATAAAATTATAAGATCTAACTATAAAAGAGATATACCGAGCTCGATAGCTGCAGTCGCTTAAGTGCGGCCAGTATCCAGTATTCGGGAGACAGTGGGTTCGAATCCCACTGTCGGCAGCCCTGAAAATGGTTTTCTGTGGTTTCCCATTTTCACGCCAAGCAAATGCTGGGGCTGTACCTTATTATTATTTATTTTTATTTTTTTGCTATTGGCTTTACGTCGCAGCGACACAGATAGGTCTTACGGCGACCGAGGGACGGGGAAGGGCTAGGACTGGGAAGGAAGCGGCCGTGGCCTTAATTAAGGTACAGCCCCAGCATTAGTCTGGTGTGAAAATGGGAAACCACGGAAAACCATCTTCAGGGCTGCCGACAGTGGGGTTCGAACCCACTATTTCCCGAATACTGGATACTGGCCGCACTTAAGCAACTGCAGCTATCGAGTTCGGTGCTGTACCTTAAGTAAGGCCACGGCCGCTTTCTCCCCATTCCTAGACCTTTCCTGTTCCATCGTCGCCGTAAGAACTATCTGTGTTGGTGCGACGTGAAGCAAAAAAAGAAAAAAAAATATAGGAACTTAAATCTGACAATTTTAACTTTGCGAATTATATTCGTCGCGCCTGGGTAATTCTTGCAATCTCGAACACAAGCGTCTAGCTCCTTAACCACTTGACCACCAGAGTACTTGCAGGTACCGTATATTCAAGTTGACAAGTACACATACAGGTTAGACCTCATTGGGCATTCACTGGTTGTAAGTTATCCACTAATGCACTGGAAGTCTCATAGGTTTTCTCTACAGCGATGGACTTACAACTTCATTACGTGCAACATATTTCAACGAACATGTTCGTGAGTTTCTGTGTTCACATTTTGAGGTGCCTATTTATCAACATTTCTTCTGCGTCCATCACTGTCCCCGAGAAGAGCAATATCTACCTACCTACCAGCACTGGCCTTGGAGAACAAGGCACCTGTATCGGTCAGGTTCAATGGCCCTCCGTTACATTAGGGCCCAATTTGTCTCCCCACAGGCAGATCTGCTGCTTGGAGAGAGCGGGATAACGTATGTCCAGTCCGGAAGAATGGTTGACAAACACGAACCTCTTGTTGCGTGTCTTGGGGTCGTGTAATGGGAACTGTTGACCACACTAGCTTAGCTCAGATCGGGCACTCACAGTAACGCCTATGTTGTGTGACAGAAATAACAAGAATTCTTACCGAGCGAGTTGGGTGCTTAGTATGGCGGTGAAGCCGTGAGCTTCTATTAAGGAGATGGTGGGTTCAAATTCCTCCGTCAACAGCCTTGGATATGACTTTCCGTGGTTTCTTATTTTCACACCAGACAAACATTGGGGTTGTACTTTCTTCCCAGTCCTAGCCCATTGTCGCCAAGAACTTATCTGAGTTAATGCCACGCTCCAGGGTCATTGCGACGAATCACCTCAGCACTCAGTTCTTGGTAAAAATTGAACCTGGGACCTCCGGGTAGGAGGTAGACTCACTACCACTATATCAGGGGTGTCCAACATACGGCCTGCGAAGGCATTTTATGTGGCCCCCTGCCCGAGTTTTTATAATGTGTTTCAGTTTATGTTCTTCGTAGATACCGAAAAACGTAGAAAGAACTGTGTTGTGATTTACGGAGAAAGAAGATAAAGCATAAGAAAAATCTCTGAATTATTCGTAATTTTCTTCTTGACGTCATGTTTCTTTCACTGGGCTGTAGGAAAATTCGAAGAACACGGTTTCACACAATTTAACACACTGTAAATCTACTGACACGAGGCTGACGTATTTGAGTACCTTCAAATACCACCGGACTGAACCAGGACCGAACCTGTCAAGTTGATGGTCAGAAGGCCAGCGCCTCAACCGCCTGAGCCACTGAGCCCGGCAAAATTTGATTTTGCAGCATGAAAGAATACACGAAAAACTACATGAGACATCATCAAGCTCATTTTCTCCGTAAGTGGACATACTATGGTTCACAACTATACTCTTAATATTATCAACCGGATTGGTGGCTGCATGACTATTCATCATCATCATCATCATCATCATCTGTTTACCCTCCAGGTTCGGTTTTTCCCTCGGACTTAGCGAGGGATCCCACCTCTACCGCCTCAAGGGCAGTGTCCTGGAGCTTCAGACTCTTGGTCGGGGATACAACTGGGGAGTATGACCAGTACCTCGCCCAGGCGGCCTCACCTGCTATGCTGAACAGGGGCCTTGTGGAGGGATGGGAAGAATGGAAGGGATAGGCAAGGAAGAGGGAAGGAAGCGGCCGTGGCCTTAAGAGGTATCATCCCGGCATTCGCCTGGAGGAGAAGTGGGAAACCACGGAAAACCACTTCCAGGATGGCTGAGGTGGGAATCGAACCCACCTCTACTCAGTTGACCTCCCGAGGCTGAGTGGACCCCGTTCCAGCCCTCGTACCACTTTTCATATTTCGTGGCAGAGCCGGGAATCGAACCCGGGCCTCCGGGGGTGTCAGCTAATCACGCTAACCACTACACCACAGAGGCGGACTGCATGACTATTAAGGTTGAATTAATTTAATACATTCTTCACTTCTTTGTTTAGTGGGATGTCGTAACGTATCATCGAATTCTTAGGTTTAGCGTCGGCATTATATTAGCCTAATATTAGACTAACATTTTTCCAATTTCGATCTTTGAAAGCAATATGAGTATGGTATTTTAAAGCACCCTTTCTCTCGGTACCTGATTGTTATGAAGTTATTATAGTAAATTACAGTATTACAGTAAATAAAAATAGAAAATGCGCTCAGGTTTTCTACGTTCTTATGGAGTGTTGTTAAAATTCATCTATCCTTATGGCGACGATGGTATAGGAAGTGGCTAGGAGCGGGAAGGAATCTCTGTGGCCTTAAATAAGGTACAGCCTGGTATGAAAATGAAAGCCACGGAAAACCATCTTCAGGGTTGTCGACAGTGGGATTCGAACCCACTACCTCCCGAATACTGCATACTGGGCGCACTTTAGCGACTGCAGCTATCGAGCTCGGTAAAGTTCATCTGGGGATGCGATTGGGAAAAGAGTTCCGAAATAAATAAAATAAATAGCAAAATTTCTCTAGAATTGTAATACAAATAGAAAAAGACACAGACGGGAAGACAAACCAAGAAAGTCGGCAACATTTGTTCGAGTAAGCTTGCATTCGGGATCATGCTGAGTTCGAATCTGAAGAAGGCTTTCTGTTATTTTACCTCAGCGTTACCGGAATCCTACTGGGTATTACTCCGACAGTAGCAAAAAACCTCAATGACAGTATTATCTGTGTCGAGATTCGAACCTTTCATCTTCTATTGGTGCAACTACCCATTCATTTACCTTTGCTGCAGCAGATTGTGGGTTTGAATATCATAATGGAGCAGTCTTATGATCTAGAGACGACTTATTACTTGTTTCTGTGATTATCGTAAGTTATACAGTATTAACACCGAATCTATGAAAGGAACAAGAATTGAACTTCAAGGAAATCGTTAGGTGGTGACTTCATTAAAGCTGTTCATGTGCTGAACCGCAGTAGCCACAAACTCGGCAATGGTTAGAACACCAACAGATTGCAATGGCGTAACCACAGAAGATCGAAGCGTAAAACCATGGTCGTGAGAACAATGTCGACTAAGGTTGCCAACTCTCAACGATAATGTTACAGGTCGATATAAATAGATTATTGTCCAACAACATTCTAAAAATTCGGAAGGGATTTGTTTGAAATACAAGTGCGTGTTTTAGAGTGAGTGCTGAACTCGTAACTCATTTGTTTCAGAATTTATAACAAACCTCGATGAATATAGCCAAGCAATCCAGTTGAGGAAGTAATCATGCTGATCACATGAAACTCCAACTTCTGCAGGCCATTCCGTTCGGCAACGCTCGTTTTGATACTCTAAGACACGTGATCGGGTGAATTACAATAAATATTTTTTGTGTTACAAGAGAAATGCGAATTACAGTAATAATAATAATAATAATAATAATAATAATAATAATAATAATAATAATAATAATAATAACTAGAGGTCCCCTGTTGCTCCGCAGCATTCGTATAAAATAACTCGTCTTGATTTGCCTGTCGTAGTCATAATATTTTGCCTGCGCTTTTTAATGAAGCGCGTTATGGTATGCCGCAGTTCGTAGTCAGAATTCATCCATTCACCATGCCGTCTGTTCGGTAAAAATCTATCCACATATTCGCTTTTATTTATCCTGCAGTTCTTGATGTTAAGCCTGATATTGTATCGTAAAAGGCAATGCTATTTTTAAACGCAGTTCTTCTGTATAGAAAGGATGTCTTGTGAGCTCATAGGTTAGTCTCGAAGGGGAGTTTTTTGCTAGACAGAGAACTGTTTAAAGATACAAGGCCTTAACTCTTTCTAGTGTAGCAAGGTCATCCTTCGATAGGTGTTCCCAGATAATGTCTAAGGCGTATGTCGTGATGGGGTCTGTTTGTACGTAGATTTTATCTCTTAGCAGCATGTAAGTTATTAGTAGGGCTCGGATCGATATGCTCGATAAAATCTCCAGATATGCTCAAAAACCATGTGTTATATGCTCGATAGTTATGCTCGAAAAACCCATTGTGTGCTCCATAGATATGCTCGAAAAACCATTATATGCGTTTAAATATGCAGAATATGCTCGAAAAACACCGTCAAAAACTATAGAAAGGAAAGTGAATCGAAAAAACCAATAACAAATCTTTATATACGAGCTTTATTTTCTAATTATATGTATGATACACTGCGATATACTCGCATTCAAGTTTCAAGTATATATATGAGAAATTTTCTTATGAAAGTTACAGTTGAAAACTTCATTTACAAGATGTTCAGAATTAGGCGTGTCAATGAAGTAGATCTGCATTGCTCTGTATAACAAGATTTTTTCTATGTTTTTAGTTTTGAATGATTTTTCTTAAATCAGTCAATAAAAGTTTCAATGGTGAGAACGATTTTTTTTTACTAGGGGCTTTACGTCTCACCGACACAGATAGGTCTTATGGCGACGATGGTATGGGAAAGGCCTAGGAGTTGGAAGGAAGCGGGCGTGGCCTTAATTAAGGTACAGCCCCAGCATTTGCCTGGTGTGAAAATGGGAAACCACGGAAAACCATTTTCAGGGCTGCCGATAGTGGGATTCGAACCTACTATCTCCCGGATGCAAGCTCACAGCCGCGCGCCTCTACGCGCACGGCCAACTCGCCCGGTGAACGATCTTTCGACGTCAACTGACACAAGAGGTAAATACTTGAATGATGCTGCTTCTTGTGCAGAGTAGTTCGGAAAATCCTCTGACGGTTCAGACTCGTTACGCAGCATCCTCTCCAAGTCCAACGCTGTACTCCAACCGGCATTTCGAGACAGCACGAACTCCAATTTTTGTTTCACGGTTTTCCCAGTCTCTCCAGGCCACGAGTCGGCTTCTTGGACGACTCCTTGTATTGCAGCGATCACTTCAACCAACTCCATCCCTCGCGATTCCAACTTTAAGATGGCCTCAGGATGACGCTCATGTAGGCTTTTATGAAAGTCAAGGATGGCATCAAGCCCTTCATTTTAAAAGTAGCCTTAGCTTTCGCGATATACTTGCTGTCCGCATCATCAAACGTATTGATCACCTGGAAAAAATATAAATGAAAAACATTAGCCGAGGAGAATAACTAAGAACATTACAAAATTAGGCGCCGTGTGATGGAGTAAAGATAAAAGATATGTAAAGAATGATAGAGAAAACCTCGAAAATGAGAAGATTTTAAACATTTCAACTAGTCTTACCTCTTCAATTGCCCTATGATTTTCACCGTAATACAAGGCAACCAAGATCCAAGTTCCCCATCTCGTCAATATGGGCTCGGGAGGTAAAGGGAACTCTGGATGCATCGTCTTGAAGGCATGGACGCGAGAAGGAGCCTTGACGAAAATTTTCTTCACTGAGGAAATGACGCTGTTGACGCTGGACGATTTTTCGCGCAGCTCCTTAGCAACTCTGTGCATTGCATGGGCAAGACAAGTAACATGTAACATCTTCGGGTAAAGAAGCTTGAGGCACTTCCCAGCCTTAATCATGTAGGGAGCAGAGTCAGTCACCAATGCGAGTACTTTACCTCCTCATCTGTAAATGTTGACCACAGCAAGCCTGAAACAGGAATGCATAAAATGAAGGGTGAACCGTTCAGTTAATGGGATTCTGACATGTCGTACGACTGTAAGAGATATTTAACTATCAGAACTATCAGAGTCTTCACTGATCATACGTAGAATGCATTGAAATTATAGCCAGACTATACTTATTCTCCTTTGGCAAAACGCTCGAAAAATAAATTAACAAAAATATACTTACGCAGAGCTGCTTGCACTGTTCGCACAATGGTACAATGGTTTGCCTCATCTAGCTCCCTGCACAGAATTAGGTGGCCCTTCTGCGGGGTTCACTGGGACTGAGTTTTCCAACAATAACGTTGGTCATGTAACTTCCACAACTATCTGTGGTCTCGTCGATAGATAACCAAATTGGGTGGCTCCCGATGTCGTCCCTGGTTGCGTGTAGAACCTGGTGAAAATGTACCTGAATGAATATTATCAGTGGAATGAAGATATTATCGAGAGATTACCTTCATTACGACAGAGCCAGATCCATGTTAAAATTACTTCTAAATTGTTTAAACGAGGATGCGGAATACGGCAATCGTGCAAGAATTCATACCTTTTCATACTCTGAAGAAACGTAATTTTACGTAGGGTCGACTCATGAGCCAACTCTCTTCCTGCAAAGTCCTTGAAGAGAGCTCTAATCTCAGCATGTTCGACCTTGTATAAGAGGTATGTTGGCGCTTAAAAACGCCCTACAAACTCTGGAAGAGAACTCGTCTGAATGCTGTTGCTGATTGAACAAAGGTTGTATCAGCGCTTGTTTCTTCGATTTCCTTTTTTTAAATTCTTCAATTTTTGCTGAGTGCCCACTTGTGGTTTTATGTTGGAAAAATTGAAAACCCTTCGAAATCTTGATCTGAAAATAAATAGGTAGGTACGCATAAGTGAGAAAAAAATATATTGAATGAACAAAAATAAAGCATTGTGGACTATGAAATTATTTTCAAAAAATGCAGTAGAAATGCGAGCATCCTCTCAACGATCCCATGAAAACTCAGCAAATCCAAATGTCAATTTCCGTCTCGGAAATGTAAAATCTGAGGATCTAACGGTCTACACTCCGAATTCTTAGACTTCTCTCTACTTGTCTAGCAGGTAGGCACCGTATGCTGCACATACGGCTTACTTGAAATTTCAACCATTTGACCAGTAATATCTTTAAGAACGTAGATGTGATTTCTTGTGGTCACGTGCAGATCGTATGCTACAGATTGAACGCGGTTAATGGTAACGACATTGAACAGTAATTGATAGCAGCAAAGTCTAATGACAATGAGTAAGAGTAGCTTCTGGCTGTGAGGTTCGCCGCCAGTCGGGTCAAGGACTTGTGTCACTGCTGCTCACCACAGAGAACACTGCTCTCTCCTCCGGACCAAATACAGGGCAGTCTGGTATCAGAAGCAGCTACCCAATCATCTCCTATCACAGTCAGCTCAAATGTCAACAGAACGCAGACGGTGCAAGCATGAAAGCTCAGGGCAGATGACATATACAAAATGTGTTTCCTTGGAAAACGCAATAATAGGATTACGAGGGAAATAGAAAAGTATATTTGATTACTTTTATTACAATTTTGCTTTACCTCGCATGGCTAAATGGTTAGAGTGCTTGCCTTTAGTCACAGGGGTCCCGGGTTCGATTCCCGGCAGGATTGGACATTTTAACCATAATTGGTTAATTTCTCTGGCACGGGCCTGGGTGTAGGCCTATGTGTTGTCTTCATCACCATTTCATCCTCATCACGACGCGCAAGTCGCCTACGGGTGTCAAATCAAAAGACCTGCACCTGGCGAGCCAAACATGTTCTCGGAGACTCCCGGCACTAAAAGCCATACGCCATTTCATTTTGCTTTACGCCGCAGGGACACAGATAGGTCTTATGGCGACGAGGGGGTAGGAAAGGTTAGGAGTGTGAAGGAAGCGACCGTGGCTTTAATTAAGCTATAGCCCCAACAAATGCTGTGGAATGGTGTGAAAATGGGAAACCACGGACAGTAGGATTCGAACGCAATATCTCCCGAATGCAAGCTCACAGTTACGCTACCCTAACCACATAGCCAACTCGCTCGGTTATATGTGACATATATAATCATTTTCTGTATATTGTGACCGTAACGTCACTATGAATATTTATTACGAAATTAATATGTGGGGACTGTATATGTTTGGAGCTTCTTTGCCAGGACGGGAGCTCAGTTTCATCATATTGCGTAACATCCACGCCAGCAAGACGCCAAACTCACACGGATTTTAGCTGATAAAACCCCGAAAGTGAGAACGCACGATGAGGGAAGACAAGGAGGAAAAATAGATTTAGCTGACTCCGCCCCTAAAACAAATGCCGACTTACAGTAGAGCCAACGTGAGAATTTGATTTTGATGTACTTTTGGCAAAAGAACGCTTAAGTTAAACATGAAGCACACGTCGGAGTAACAGTAAGAGTATCTGGTCATTGACAAAATTGTAAAATAAAATAATATAATATAATTTATGAAATTACGCGTCAATGGAATTACGTAAGCTGCTGGAGCGTCATAACGCTAGCTATGAAGCAGAGAGCCAATAGTGATTCCCCGCTGGACTGTAGATTTAGACGGCCGAATTATGATTATACTACTGATCGTTCTGAGTTCCGCATTACATCAAGTATTAGTGACTGGCGAGCCACACAATCTGACGCATCGCTGATTTTCATAGACTTAATGGATCTGGAGATCTCAAATTTGGAGTGGGGTCCGCATATCTGTTCAACCCCCACTACATGTGAGACCATATATGCTTGCACTTCTGAGGGTGGCGAGGTCAGTCGACAGAGAGTCTATGAGGCAACCGTACGGCCGGTCTGTGGTCCGACTTCCTCTTGTCTTTGTGTAGAAAATGTGGATATAAACGAGAGTGCAAAAATTGTGTAATTTCTCATACGAATTGTCAGTAGAAAACTGTAATTCAGCGATAGTGCTGCATGAAATGCGGATCGGTCGCGACGCGCCACGTAATTACGTGAACTATGTCGTATGTTCGCATCGCGAAACTGTGACGCTGTGATATGCCGAATGTCGGACGGGGAAAACTGTCCTTTAATTAATCTCTCGTGGTAGAGAGTGAGACCGTGGTGTGTGCATCAGTAAACTGAAAATTGTGGGGATAGACTCGTGAGAAAGTAGAAGTCCGTGTAATAAAATATAAACGTAATTACAGGTCTAAGTTATCGTGCTAAACGACGACGTCATTGTAGTTGAGTACAGAAGCAGGGTTTTTTAAAAAAGAACATAGGAACCCAATGTCACGTTAATTCAGATTATTAAAGTATCGCAGTGACGAAAACCGCGATTTCTGTGCTAGTTTGGACGGATTGAGGTAGCCTAGCTGTGACCGGAATCAGATTAACAAATATGTAACTTTCATTCTGCGGAAGATCGCAGTCATAACAATATAAAGGAATGTATCTGTGACGTCTGAAGGAGTCTTTGTGAAACCCGGTGTGAGTAGTATCTTTCCAGTGTTCACGACTCCAAGACCATGGTTTCATCAAGAGTCATCGAGGGACATCTGAAACCCGTCACCTCACACCGAGGCGACATGGAATAGATGCATCCTGCGGGTCCCTCTGGACTCGAACCAAGGAGGACCAAACAGCTGTTGAGTACACAGTTATGACTTTGTAGTGCTAATATTCCCTTTGTAAATAGATAGTGAATGTAAGAATAGGGTTAATATAATTTTATAAATGTTGAATTGTCAGATGAGTTTTGCTTAGAGTGGTCAGTAGGATCCCTTTCAATTTAACTACTTGAAGTTATTTGGGAAGGAAACAAGGATAATTGCATATATTTTAGCCCATTTTTCTTAATTGCATGAGCATGTACTGGGGCTATTTGTGATCAGGAATGCTGACATGAAAAGAGGGAGAGACTTTTTAATTTTGGTGAGTTAATGTAGTAGCTTTCTTCTGAATTAATAATTCTATAATAACCAGGATAATATAACGGTAGGATCTTCAATATTGCCTGTGGACGATATTTTAAATGTGCAGATAGTAAAAGCACTCTTTTATAATGTAAAGTTGTAGAGTTTATTGCATGTTAGATTAAGAAATGGCTGTATGATCTGTGTGTGAAGAGTTCGTCATGCCCGGGGTTCGAGAAAAACCACCGTCCTAACACTAGCTAGGCCCCTGTGTATTTTTTTGTATTTTATTAGTAATTAAGTTAATTTATTTGGTTTGATAATAAGTGCCGATTTACTGAAAGTAGATTCACTTTATTTTAAATATATACATTCTTATATATCTGTTTGAGGTAATGGTAAATGTTTGTCTGTGAGATGGGGAAACCATGTTAACTATGCGATGTATGGAACTGTGTCTGAATTCTGGCCTTCTGTGAGGTCGAAATATATTGAAATGAAATAGCGGCATGATATTGAGAAACGTTCATAGGATATGGTGAACGCCCGAGATGATTTTAGCATTTTAATAAGTGCATCAGTATTATTGCGTTAAAATAATGAGCCGCTGACGATGCATTGAGAATGTAGTTATTTGTGGAGAAGTTTGTTTTAAATAGGTTCTCGTCCTATATTGTGAGCGCTGTCCAAATAGATGTATGGCGGTCCGGCCGGGGGTTTGCAGCGTTTTGAAAGGAAGCTGGCAAGCCGCGATCTCTACACTGACTGTGAAAGAAAATGAGGATTCTCAGACACAACATTCATCTTTAGTAGTCAATGTATTTTTAATTGGTTTCCACAATTTAACGAGTTATGATGAAATTAATGTAGGAATATTTAATTGGTACCCCTAATGATGCGATAGATAGGGTTTTGTTTACAGGATACCTTATGATGGCAGAACCGTGGTCACCACTTCGAACCTTGTGGGCACAATGGCAATCGTTAGTCACACAGCAACGTGTAAATAAAAAATGCAGCCATTATTTGTGTTATATGTTTTTCCGGGTTGTAGAAGTGTTTGAATATGATGTTTAAGATAATTATTGTTTATTTAAAGATAGATTTCGTGATAATCCATTGTTAATTTTGTTCAAGTGAAGGGGTTCAAACACTTGTGACGGTTGGTCATCAATGTGGTGATCCGTATTCACCAGAGTTCGGTTTACTTTTATTATCTGTGGGATTATGTTGTGATTACGTGGAATTTCTTAATTGCTTTTCTTATTTTATAGTTTTTATATAATTTATCGTGTTATATTTAAATTAGGCGGCCACTCTAAGACTAATCTCAGATAAATCAGTGTTTTGAATATGTAAATTGGGAGTTTTCCCGGGGGAATATTTCGCATTCGCCAGGTCGTAACTTATCACTGTAAATAGTCAAATGTTTTATTATGATATTGTGAAAGGTAATTTTTTTTGTCGTATTCAACAGCTGAAATGAAATATAGGGTCGATCAACAACAAAATCAGTTATACAAAATTAAAGTTTTAGAAAGGTAATTCAACCTTCTTCATATTGTTTGAATCGAATGAAGGAACACTCAAGTGCTTAATTAAAATATGTTTAGATTGTTTTGCCATTCAGTGAAATTCGACACCCGCAGTCGCCAGCGGGATACAGGAGGGCGTATCTACACGACGCCACAGAAGATGACTACCGCAGCAGTAGTCGAAACGTCTGGAAGAAGCGAGAGGAGTGGACCACGGCATAATAGCCCGGAAGATTTTTATTATATTGACACCGACCGTGAAAGCCTTCATACTTTAATGTTAATTATGTGTTGCAACGTGAGTGAATTAAACCTATAGAAAACTTTATTTTTGCTTATCTTTGCCGATGATCGCATCCTTATCTCTTCCGTTCATTTTATGTCTGTCAGATTTAAGTTGGTTGTAATTTATAGCCGCGGACGCACCATGGATGGCCATGAGAGGCTCGTGTTCATATCTCGGAACGGAAGGGTAGCGGTTGACCCTGCTATGTCATAAGGTTTTATTACCTCATGTGTTCGGATTAGTAATTTTAATCCAAATGAGGCGGCATTTGTCACTAGACAGAAAGGGTCCCTTGACCGTTAATTTCTGTGGCACGTGGTCCCATGTGTTCATGACCCCGTTGGGGTAAATTTGCGTCGTCACATGGTCCCATGAGCTATGGGGGTTAATGGGAAAGGTCGCAATATAAATAATAAAAAAGTATCAATGAAACAGTTTCTTTTTGGTATGGGATATAACTTCGCGTGGCTATTTCTAGCCTGGCACAGCGCTTGTACGACAGACCCTTCGACAAGGGTGAGCGGTGAATACCGTGTGTAGAAAACTGCGTGTTATTGTAGTGGAGGATAGTGTTGTGTGCGGTGTGTGAGTTGCAGGGGACGGTATACAAACACTCAGTCCCCGAGCCAAGGGAATTAACCATTTAAGGTTAAAATCTCTGACAAGGCCGGATATCGAACCCTGTGCCCTTTGAACCGAAGAGCAATACTCTGAGCCAAGGAACCGGACTTAACAAAGGATAGTATAGCATAATTGTTTATTTGTATTCTACAACCTTAATTATACCTAATTATTTAATAATAATAATGTTAGGATTAAAAACCTGACTGTTTCAATGTACAGATTTCATCGAGAATGCCCCAGTTAACACACACACACACACACACACACACACACACACACACACACACACACACACACACACACACACACACACACACACAAAATTATATTTCCAACGAATGACAACAGTTCACAAATTACTGGCTATTTACAAAAGTCCCTTCTCCTCACAGCGGATAATCAGGTGTCACTCTTCACCTTCCGTAATTTTGACTGACAGGTTTGAGCTTCACCTTCACTAGGCACGCATCAGCCGCTTCACATAGCAGCTTCGTGCAGTGACGTTCGAACGCATGTCCGCAGACAGAGTCTGAAAGGGATATGCGCAAAATTATTAATAAAGCATTCAGGATCATAGATTCTGTCCTTAGGAACACGAAATCGTTTACAAAAGGCATAAACGGTGCATTCTCTTTTAAAATATTCTTATGAGACTAGAACATACAAACGCTGAATGGATTGTCAGGTGTAAAATACACATGGAACAAATTCAAAGCGTGCAGCAGCGATTTCTCTGAATATTATTCAACAAATGGGCAAACATACTCTATGACATTTTAAAACGAATTCCATCTAAATGTGAAACTGAGCAGCCTAGAGTTTCGAAAGGAAAATGTTGCCGTGACATTTCTCTGCAAATTTATACATGGTAAAATTGATCAAGACCGCCTCTGTGGTGTAGTGGATAGTGTGATAAGCTGCCACCCCCGGAGGTCCGCGTTCGATTCCCGGCTCTGCCACGAAATTTGAAAAGTGGTACGAGGGCTGGAACGGAGTCCACTCGGCCTCGCGAGGTCAACTGAGTAGAGGTGGGTTCGATTCCCACCTGAGCCATCCTGGAAGTGGTTTTCCGTGGATTCCCACTTCTCCTCTTGGCAAATGGCGGGATGGTACCTTAGGGTATGGCCATAGTGCACCGCTTCCCGCTTCCTGCTTTATCGCGGCGGGCGAGCGGGAAAGAAAAGATAGTGAAAACTGATTGGAGCGGCCATAGTGCACCCGCCTACCTGCGTTAACCAGCTCAAACCGCTTCTACCCGCTTTAACAGGAAATAATTATTATTTCTTTTGCCCGCTTGAACCGCTTACCGCCCAACACGCCCGGTCAGTCTGCTGATTATCTTCCGACTGCGCACGTTGTTCTCACTCTTGCTTTTATAATGGAAGCGGATAAAAACATTTTAATCTCCAAAGTATTTATGAAAAGTGTAATATGGCACAAAATGTTGCAAGCCCATGCCAACGTTGTTGACAAAGCATGGAAGGAAATAGCTGCTGAAATGGGTGTTGAAGACGGTAAGTGATAAATAGACAGTACTTTTATTATTATTATTGTTATTATTATTATTATTATTATTATCATTATTATTATCAACACAAATTAAGTCGTCATTATTATATCAAACAACTACATTCGTACTTACTAAACATTGCTGCATTTCCCAGTAATGTGTTTTTAGGTATTTCCTAATGGTTGAATAGTTTTGAAAGGGACTCCAGATGATCAGCGAGTTATTAACAGTATAAAACTAAGTAAATAATCAATCGATAAACTAATAATTTTGTTTTCTCAGATGGGGTTCTGCGGAAAAAGTGGAAGTATCTGAGAGACCAATTCGCCATAGAAATGGGAAAGTTCCCTCCTTGTCGTTCAGGCGATGCTGGCGGTCATCCAGAATACAAATGGCCATATTCTAAATCACTGATGTTTTTAGTGGGCATCGTCAACCCAAGAACTACACCGAGCAACTTGAAAAACAGTAAAACTCCAGCTCAAATGAGCACTCTGAAATGGTTGCCCACACTGCTGCTGGGTGTGGAATTGAACTTACGGAGTGTGTTCAGGAAGTGGGAAAACAACACACAGCTCAGGAAACACAGCAGGATGAAACCATAGCCTTGCCAAGAAAAAGGAAGGGAGACGAATTAAGTTCAAAGTATAACCAGAAAATGATACTGATTGATGAAAAAAAGGCTTCTTTGTTGGAACGCGTCATACAAGAACGCAGATGTGACCGATGTGACGACAATGATGATGCATTTTTATTTCGAAGCGTTTCGGCTTGTGTAAGCAAAATACCGCAACATTTGAAACTGCGGCTCGGAAAGAGAGTTCAGCAACTAGTTGACGAGTTCGTTTACCCGAGTACCCAGGATATTCCACACATTCCCAGCCCTAATTCCAGTCATGGTGGTACTTCATACTCAAATGAAGAGACCGTTCAGACCGCACTTCATGCTGACGCATTTGAAACATTGCGCACTGGGTCAAACGAAACTTTTAGGTGAATTTGTGTTACGTTAAAAAGTGTAATGCTAAACATTTTCATTCATATTTAGGCCTACTTCGTATTCATTCTCTAATAAAATTAGTTTTGAAAAGTGTGCTTTTAACGCTTCCACCATTAATTTATCGTGGACAGTACATGTTTTTTTAATATTTTATAAGACGATTTACGTCGCACCGGCACAGATAGGTCTTATGGCGACGATGGGACAGGAAAGGTCCAGGAGTGGGAAGGAAGTGGCCGTGGCCTTAATTAAGCTGCAGCCCCAGCGTTTGCCTGGTGGAAAATGGGAAACCATGTTCAGGGCTGCCGACAGTGGGGTTCGAAACCACTATCTCCCGAATACTTGATACTGGCCGCACTTAAGCGACTGCAGCTAACGAGCTCGGTAATTAAATAATTATAGCCTAACTATTGTTATAAAATCCTGTTCAAAATTATCACATCATCTCATTTTCCCTTTTGTATAAATAAAACAATCAAAACTAATAATTCAAGACTACTTTCCTCAAAGTTACCATAAGACGTTCTTCTGGAAGAATTTTCTCTTGGTGAAAGTTACACCATCCTTTTCTTATCCAGTAATCGATTTTGTTCAAGATGGAGTCTGTTCATCCATTCGGAAATATTCGTAAAATTTCTCGAGGTGAGCTTTCAGTTGAGGTAACAAAATATATTATTCTCCTACTTTAAGGCGAGTTCTGTTCATTTCGTACCGGGCAAGTTGGCCGTGCGGTTAGGGGCACGCGGCTGTGAGCTTGCATCCGGGAGATGTCGGCAGCTCTGAAGATGGTTTTCCGTGGTTTCCCATTTTCACACCCGGCAAATGCTGGGGCTGTACCTTAAGGCCACGACCGCTTCCTTCCAACTCCCAGACCTTTCCTATCCCATCGTCGCCATAAGACCTATTTGTGTCGGTGTAACGTAAAGCCACTAGCAAAAAAATGTTCATTTCGTGGACGTTTGTAATTCTTTCTTGTTTAATTTTATGATAAAAAATATCTGTTGTCAACAACATACACATTAGATCCTCGCATGACACCTCTATCTTGCCTACTGACAGATGCTTCCGGCCTTCCGCGAGCGGTGCACTATAACCACCACCAGCTAGAATCGCGCGGGTTCACCTCGCTGGTTGCAACTGGCGCGGTTTACGCGACAAAGCGAGAAGCAGGAAGCGGTGCACTATGGACGTACCCTAACTTAAGATCACGGCCGCTTCCTTTCCTCTTCCTTGTCTATCTCTTCCAAACTCCCCCCCCCCCCCCCTCCGCAAGGCCCCTGTTTAGCATAGCAAGTGAGGCCGGTTGGGCGAGGTAGTGGTCATTCTCCCCAGTTGTATCCCCCGACCCAATGTCGCACGCTCCAGGACACTGCCTTTGAGGCGGTAGAGGTGTGATCCCTCACTGAATCCGAGGGAAAACCAGCCTTGGAAGGTAAGCAGCTGACCTCCCGAGTCTACGTGAATCCCGATCCAGCCCTCATACCACTTTTCAAATTTCGTGGCGTAGCCGCGAATCGAACCCGGTCCTCCGTGGGTGGCAGCTAATCACACTAACCACTACACCACAGAAGCGGTCATTATTATTATTACTATTTATTTATTTACCGCAAATAATACAGATTTTTATGGATAGTCTAGTGTACGTTAGCTGCTTCACAGGCACTCTAAGCTAATAGTTACAATAATTACATCATTCACATATTTACACTCGTACATTAATTAATTCATTCGACAACACACTCCCTTCCATTCCCATTCATGCACACACACAGACTTGCATTTTTTTACATGTTTTGTGAACTGCGTTAGAGGCAAGGCTTTTATTTTAGGCAGTAGTTGATTCCAGAGACGTACGGAGCGACCGTAGTCCATATCATTAGTAACGTTCTAGCCTGATTGTAAACAGAGAATCGAATTTCCTTAATTAGTACACATTCCAGCTTGGTGTGGAAGAAATGATAGGGAGTGGTGACATCAGTTTCATGTAAGGCATTTATTTTTGTTGGAAGTTGGTAGAATATGGAACGTTGTTGAAGTGGTAGGCGCTCACGTGGAAAGTGGAGTAATGGTCTGGTTCGGATACTCCTACGGGGCAATGACAGAACACCGTGTAAATGTACCCTTTTCCTTTAAGGCAATTTATAAAGTGGCCAATTGCTGTGACGCGTGCGTTAGCAACTTAAAAGTGGTTCCGTGTAAACCGGCTCTCAGTTCTGGATTGAAGTTTTTGAATTAACCGGGAATAGAACTCAATCCCTCAGGGTAAGGGTAAGATGCTATCACTCTATCCATACCCCACCGGATTACGAATATTATTATTAATAATAATAATAATAATAATAATAATAATAATAATAATAACAAGAAAAATCATCATGACCGTAATCATCACCATACGCGAAATGAGCTATCGTAATCATTAATTAAAACCTTTACAGGGTCGACAATACCCTATTTGTCTCCTCCTAGGCATGGGCGTGGATTACGGTCATTATAATATTTAGGACATTGATTAAGTTGGGAGAACTTAATCCGTAACATTAGCAAGAATAAAAATTATGAAAGAGATCATTGATAGAATTATAGCGCTTGACTGAAGTCCTTAGTTGGCAAATAGGGCGATTAGAGGTTAGCTATCAATATTCCGTGATGGCAACTCCATAGTGATGGAGTATAAATGGCCGCTATTAAGTGGTGACGTCCGATTGATCTCTGCTGTTACCAGAACACACCCTCAGATAAGCATCCTTGTTAAGTGTTCTTCTGAAATCGTGACTGGTTTCGGGAGGATAGGAATCATGTCACAGCCACAATTTACATCTTCATTATATCTGTTCCCCTGGACAGAAGATTGACTACACTACACATACCTATCTTCATTCTCTTAGAAAAGCCCTGGAGAAGAAGCCAAATAAATTCTATAATATTTCAAGCTATTTTTCTTTAAAAATTGAAAAAAAAATTGTCTTAGTTCTGCCCTCTGGTACTTTGTTGACGTTGTAGTCTTATTTTTCTTACCCACTTCTTGTATCTGTAGCTAGGGCTAACAATGTGCGCTTATCGCTCGATATTTACTCCTCTCTAAGTGTTTCGTGAGTCTGTATAGGCACTATATAAAATCAGTTATAATAAGTTATAATCACGCTCTTGCAATGTTACGTATACCAATGCTATAAGATTGGACAAAATTGATTTATTCACAAAATACCTAATATGGAACTAACTTTCAGCATGTGAGGTCGTGTCAGTTATCTGTAGTAATGACATGCTGGAGAGATTACTTGCAACAAGCATTACCAGCTTCATTTTAGAGCTTTAATCAAGAAATAGTTTACAGAAAAAGTTTTTATTTACAACAACGATCATTTTAAGATTTTATGAATACAACTGTTAGTTCCCACGAACTTTATCATCAAGTGTTTAATGAACAATTCAACCAGTTTTATTGATTATACAACTTGCAAATTTAATAAAGTTTGCCAATATATTATTTTAAATGCCCTGGCATACAAAAGTGTTTTTAATGTGTCTTTACAAATTAATAATGTAATTTTTGTATTCTGATTTATTGTTGTAGTTTATTCTACCTGATGATGTCCCTTAGGGGACGAAATATGTACTAGTTGTAATAAATTATATATGTATTGAATAGGTGGACCAGTTAAATATAATATTTAAGTTAATCTTAAATATTCACTACTTGATTGCTGGAGAGATTTTAAGTACTTCTTCGCATTGCGATTTTCTGACATGGTCACTATTTAATTTGGTTTTTGCCGTATACGTACCAAAAACAAACGACACTTCACACGATGTTCCTACACTTTTAGTGGAATTAACTGTTTTCTGAAACTTCAAATTACCTTTAACTTCAACATCGAGAAAGAATTTTCGAAACGTTTCGAGATGCTAAGAAGGTCGTCTATCTTACTGTGATCACTATGCTATGAGAACTCTTCCGTGATGTCGGCTTATATGACGGTGTAGGTCCTATACAGTAACTGTTGTCTGAAGACTGAAACGCTAACATTTAGAAAACTGAAGCCCATTCGAGACAAACAGCTATTGATTTCATCTCCATGTAGACATGACATTACATGACAGGATATGCCAGTCAGTGAAATAATGTACAATTAAACATTTTCGAAATAAAATCACGTCATATCCAAATTCTCCCGTTTTAAGTGAATATTATTTCAATTATGTTTCGCAAATATTATTCATGCCCATAACGATAAGAATAGGCAAGTAATAAATGTTCAAACATACTGGTACCTCCATCGAGTTATCAGTAGTGGGGTAGAGAACAATTACTTTCTACAACAAGTCTCGTACAATACCCGGAAAGGAAGTTTAAGACACAGACATCTATTGTTTCTTCCAATTTCTAAAACAATATCTGATAGAAGCTTCCCGCTGTTTAGAATATGCACTTCACGTAACATCCGAGTTCATAAATTTCCTGATCTTGATTTAGACTTTGGTGTTAGTTAAAATGATTATGCAAAATTATTGAAGAAGGCACACAATTAAAGCAATGGTCACCCTGTGCTAAGTACCTTGAGTTCAGTTAAAACACTATTTCTAAAGATATACTCTATCGGTATATATATGTACTATGCTATTTCATGGTTAGTTTTCCTTTTATACTTACCTATAACATTGCAGATTATATGAAAAGTACATGGTAGTTTATTTAAGGTCACGAATAGTTTTAAGTCCTTAATATTGTATCCTTAGATTACGATAACATTCATCGCTCTTGTAACTCCGCTTGTACTCATTAATTGTTATAAACAGTTGCCCAGTGTCAATGATCTGTTTTGTTTGTCTTCATGTCCGTATCACGGTACACAATTTTGTATTGTTTTGTATCATACATTGAGAAAGTATACTAAGTAAACAGCCTGTAATTGGAGATCTGTTGGTGGCGGTGGCGCAGAAACTTTTTTTTTTTTTTTTTTTTTTGCAAGTTGCTTTAGATCGCACCGACACAGATAGGTCTTATGGCGACGATGGACAGGAAAGGGCTAGGAGTGGGAAGGAAGCGTCCGTGGCCTTAATCAAGGTTCAGCCTCAGCATTTGCTTGGTGTGAAAATGGGAAACTACGGAAAACCATCTTCAGGGCTGCCGACAGTGGGGTTCGAACCCACTATCTCCCGAATGATGGATACTGGCCGAAATTAAGGGACTGCAGCTATCGAGCTCGGTAATAAATAAATAAATAAATAAATAAATAAATAAATAAATAAATAAATAAATAAATAAATAAATATTCAGAAGGATCTAATTTGGGTCCCCTTCTATTTTTAATTTTGATTAACGACTTGCCGAATAATCTTCGTCATGCCAGTTGTTTGCTGTTTGCTGACGATGTAAAACTATTTAAAGTCATACATCACAAGAAGGATGAGGATGAGCTACAACAGGACATTGATCGTGTTGTAGAATGGTGCGATATGAATCATATGTCTCTTAATGTAAAGAAATGTAAATCAGTAACTTTTACCAGGAAAAAGAAAGGCACGATTGCGTCGTACTATATAAAAGATACCAAACTAGAAACAGTTTCGGCAATAAGAGACTTAGGAGTAATATTTGATGAAAAATTAACATTCAAAGCCCATATAACAAAAATAACGAACGATGCCAACCGTATGCTCGGTTTTATAACAAGGAGTTCTAAATTATTTGCTCAATCATCGATTGTTATTCAGTTATTTACTAGCCTTGTTAGGAGTAAATTAGAATATGCATCTGTAATTTGGGACCCGTGTTCTAACGAACAAATACATACTATTGAAGTTGTTCAAAACAAGTTTTTGCGGTATCTGTATTATAAAACAAATAAGACATTTTGCCCTTTTGATACATCAACACGGTATTTAAGAAGTAACTTTAACCTCACGTCGTTGCGCAACAGAAGAATCATTATTTCTCTAAAAACGTTAAACAAAATCGTAAGAAATAAATTTAATTCCATGGGACTGCTCAATTTTATCTCCTTTCATGTTCCACGAGCTGGAGCTCGCATGAACACAGTATTTCAAGTTCCAAGATCTAGAACATCTCATCACTTGAACTCGCCATTTATTAAAATGCTACGCTTTTATAACACATTTGCTGCAGGAATAGATTTATTTTCAGAATCACACACTGTCATTAATATACATATAAAGGCCTGTGTTTCTAATTTATAAATTCAGACTCCTTTTCTATATAATAGGTGCTCTTTAACTTATTTATTAATATAGTCACTACTTTATTTATATCTTTGTTGCAATTCTTGTATTTTTATAGTGTAGAAATAATCATTGTTGTACTCCGGATTGTCATTGTCTCTGTGTATGTGTTTTCCATTCATTCTTCTTCCTTGTCTTTATTATCTTCACCATTATTATTGTGTATTTATCTTTACTTACATGTATGCATTATAAGTACTGTTGACTGTTGTGTTAAGAAGGTACTGTATTGGGCTTACTGCCTGTGTACTTTCAAAAAGTCAAATAAATAAATAAATAAATAAATAAATAAATAAATAAATAAATAAATAAATAAATAAATAAACATAAACACAGAAAATATTGGTTTTGTAGGAAAAGTATTTAATAGGATTTTCAGGATATTTTTACTAAATTTGCAACCCAAAATCTGTTTTTACTTTTTAGATAAAGTTTGACATGAATATGTTTTATGGCTGGGTGTCATCTGATTACGGAAGTGTAACCCTAGCAACCGTCCGCTCCATGGCTAAATGGTTAGCGTGCTGGCCTTTAGTCCACATGGTCCCTGGTTCGATTCTCGGCCGGGTTGAAGATTTTAACCTTAAATGGTTAAATCCCTTAGCTCAGGATCTGGGTGTTTGTGCCGTCCCCAACATCCCTGCAATTCACACACCACATATAACAATATCCTCCACCACAATAGCACGCAGTTAACCACATATGGCAGATGCCACCCATCCTCATCGGAGGGTCTACCTTACAAGAAATAGCCACACAAAATTATTACCCTGGCAACCGTGCAGACTGTGATGTAAGAAATGGGTGGATGGCCAGACAATGTTACCTAGCAACCGATCAGACAATGGCGCAATAAACTGAGGAGTTACAACTTATACTTTTCCTATTTTTAACAAAGAAACGTGTAGAATTATTTCCATTGAAACTTTGTGTTATTTTAAACAATTTTGTCGTTTGTATGTGTTGTAATTCATTCTTTATAATTAGATTTAGAAGCGAACTGGGAGCTCATTTTCAACGCCAAGCAGCGAAGAAAAGAAAGTCCAACGAACTAGGTACTCATACACATAAATAACAACGCAGTTTCATGCCTCTTGGCAGCACACACTATAACACGAAGCTGATCGGCTTCGATCCGGGTCAAAATGATGCGTAAACTCGTGTGACAGACGTATACAACTAATAACACCACTTTTATGATGACAGTAAATTATTGACTGTCAAAAAAGTAGCTACTCGCTCTCAACGTTCTGATGCTGTCTGCTTTTCACACTTGTACATTCACCTGCAAAACACTGTGAACCTATGTTTTACAAACTCAAGAATGGAAGCCAAATGACTTGAAGATGTCACACAATTGTAAATCAGGAAGCAATGCAACTAGATGGCTCGTAAGTCTCTAAATTGGCGCACACCCAAAATTGCTGTCATTTTGAACGGATGTGATGACAGCGGAGGGTGGATGGTGGTGATAATTGTTATTTGGAGGTAAAATACAATCGTAATAAACATTTCCTCTTAACCAAGTAAAACTAGTGTCCTCGTATTCCTTGAGGTGGTGCAGCTCTTTTCCGGTACACCTCAAGGGTGAGAGCGGAATGTACCTCTTCAGCAATATGCCAACCTCTTTGCCGATTTCAAATCTGTGACAGTTCCGTGAAACGAACCTGGCCCTCTAGGAGGAGAGCCGATAATGCTAGTCTTTACACCATGAAGGTTGAGTCTATTTCGATTATAATCTTAAGTACAAAGGAAAGGGGTCCGACCATCTGAGCAAAAGAGATATCGGTTAAAGAAAAAGAGGGCTAAAAAGGGTGCAAAAATCCTCTACACATAGAGCCCTGCCCCTTATATATAAAATATTATCCACATCCGCTCCACTTCCGCACCCGCATTCGTGGATGTTGTAGATATTTAACTAGAATGCAAGGTATTGAAACGGATAGATCTGTTAACATAACAGATACGTAGCATCAGAACCCCTACAGTCACAGGGTTATCAGGGATTTTCTCTTGCGACAACTACCGACGTATTGACCGTTGTTCCTTCCTTCCATTAACTGGGGGCAGGAACAACTTAGGCTTAGGTCAGATTTATGGCTCTTTATATATTACCATTCTCCCATACCACTGGGAAGGGTCGTCTAACCTCAAGCAAACATAAAGGTATACCTGAGTGAAAATCAGTATAAACATCATTATTTAGAAATTATCGGAAAAATGTTCCACATTGCCATAGAGTTTGTATCAGCCAAGACACTAGCTTCGCGGTTATCCGCATCCGTGTAGGGCTGTATCTACAATAAAGTTAAATATGAAAGAATAAAGGTGGTGATTAAGGAGAAGTACCAGAAGATAATCATATTCTCTTAACTCTAAACCGGAAAGATAAAAATGATGGCCTGAAGAATGAGAGGCAAATGCACGAGGGGTGTGAAGATGGAATATTATCGAGGCGTCGTGAATCTAATACCGCCAGATTCAGAAGAGAACAAGGGTTTATCAAGGAAGGTTCGATAGGAAAGACGAATACGTACTATCGGAACTAATTCCAATCTCAGCTCAGGCTCGTGGAGGTTCGAGGATGTCACGCAATATGGTCTCTCTTCCTTGGAAAGGGTACAGTGCATTGTAGGCGTAGTCTATAAAGTCCATCGAGAATAGACTCTATCTTAGTCAAATAAGTGGACAGGCCGTCGCTGATGAGCTAATGTACGTTGGTGAGTTGTGTCTAGTAGTTTAACGTCGCCCTATCACATCGAAGTGAGCTGGTGCGTTGCGTCAATAAATTAATTCAAGTCGAGACCTTCTGCAGAAAATTAAAACATCCATCTTTCTCTCAGCAGAAGGAAATCCAGACAAGTCACAACAGACCTGTATAATTATTCAGGCCAATCAACGGGATTTAGACTCCCCTAATTCCCAAAAGATTGACAAAAACTGGGGGAAATAAACGTCAAGTCCCAGGGATTTATTTATTTATTTATTTATTTATTTATTTATTTATTTATTTATTTATTTATTTATTTATTTATTTATTTATTTATTTATTTATTTATTTATTTATTTTTCGTTTCAGTAAGAGCAACGGGTCGGAAACTTGGGTTTATCCACATTAGCACCTACCACAGATAAATTGGCAAAAGGCGAGTAAAGAAAAATGAAAAAAAAATATGAGTCAGCTCCTGATCTCACCACCTTCATGAGATAACTTGTTCGCAAATAACTTCTCTC
The DNA here is from genome assembly GCF_040414725.1 of Anabrus simplex. Classification (NCBI taxonomy): domain Eukaryota; kingdom Metazoa; phylum Arthropoda; class Insecta; order Orthoptera; family Tettigoniidae; genus Anabrus; species Anabrus simplex. The sequence continues at coordinate 290,091,728 of NC_090269.1, forward strand.
TCTCTCTTACCGTTCATTTATGAGGATCTCCGAGGAAGCTATTGTTCATTGCGGTTCTTGATTGCTTTTGTGGGCCAAACCCATCCCCTACCATCTGCCCAAAAGCCAGATTACTTCGGGCTTAGAAGCTCAGAGTCCACTGCAGTTAAACTTAAATAAATTTGTTGCTAGTTTCACAGTAAATTCTTATTAATAATAATAATAATAATAATAATAATAATAATAATAATAATAATAATAATAATAATAGCTTTACCTCCCACTAACTACTTTTAGTTTTCGGAGACGCTGAAGTGCTGGAATTTAGTCTCGCATGAGTTCTTTTAAGTGCCAGTAAATCTACCGCATGAGGCAGACTGAACTGAGCACCTCGAAATACCACCGAACTGAACCAGGATCGAACCTGCCAAGTTGGGGTCAGAAGGCCAGCGCCTCAACCGCCTGAGTCACCGAGCCCGGTCTTATTAATTTTCTTTGGGGTGCATTTAACATTATAATCCAAATTATTTACAGGCAGACATAGACTTAAAATGTATTAATATAAACCATTTAAACGCAAAGAATTTAACTGAGAATATCACATATACAGTATTCTTATTACTTCAATGTGAAACGCATTACCGAACAAGTTGGCTGAGTGTTTCGGGTCACGTAGCTGTGAGCTAATATTCGGGAGATGGTGGGTTTGAATCCCATCGTCGGCAGCCCTGAAAATGGCTTTGGGTTGTTTCCTGCTTTCAGTTGGCGAATACTGGGGCTGCACTTTTATGGAGGTTACGCCGATTCTTACCAAATCCTATCCCTCTCCCATGGCCTCTGAATTCAGATCATTTAAAGATGAGCGCTGTTTGATTTTGCTCAAGTTCATGACGTAAACGTTTGTTCATAAGTAGACCTATATGTACTCCCATACACATACAATATCCCGTACACAGCAGCCAACAACATTTTAAAATTATCTTATTCAGAATATGATTAAACTCGTGTAAAGTACTCTCCCCATACTGACCCGATAGTTTTGATAACATTGGAGATCAATAACTCCCATCTGGAACTCGGCAGATGAATTTCCTCTCTCAACATAAAATTGATACTTACTTACTTCCTCTTCATGGATTAGGCTAATAACCAGTTCCGACTTCAGATTTCATTCCATCTCTTCATAGGACGACCAGTATCTCTTCTTCCCGTAGGATGGTATTCCAGGACAAGTTTCGGGATTCTGTTGTTATCCATCCTCAGAACGTGGCTTTTTCCAAATTATCCTGTTTTGGAATATTCTTTCATTCACTGAGAATAAATTTAATTGTTGTCTTATCTCTTCATTTCTTATTTTATCTTTTAGGGAGTATTCTTTCACTTATCTTAGGAATCTCATTTCAGATGATTGTATTTTATTCCTATAGCTTGTTGTATCCACCCATGTCTCATATCCATGTAACAAAGTTGGTACAGCCATGATCGTATAGACTTTAAGTTGAGTACCTTGTCTTAATTTTCCTTTCAGTGTTCGGCGAATTTTCCCACTCATATGTTGAAATCGATGAAGCTTCTTTTTCACCTCGTCATCATCATTAAAAGATATTTAACAACCAAAGTACTTAAAATTTGAGACTTGTTCTACTGGTTGATTGTCAATTACAATCTTCGCTCTGATAGGATACTTCCCTTGCCATGCCATAATTTTGTTTTTCATTCTGGATAGCCGAACAAATGGTGTTTAACCGATGTATTGATTTCTGGAGTTTATCTTCATCATCCTGCAGGATGATCATCTGCAAAGAGCATAGTATTTATGTATGTGTCTGTGTTCAATTTTATTCCAGAGCGCAAAATTCGTTTCCAGTTTCTGATTACTTCATCTCTATATATATTGAATAGTGTTGGAAAGTGGTTGCATCCCTCACGTACAGCTATATTAATTAATATTTATTCCGTTAGTTTGTATCCTAGATCTAACACGATTCTCCTCCTTTTGTACAGAATTTGGATAACTTGAATAAGATGTTTAGGGTATCCATTTTTTTACCATTATATTCCATAACTGTTCTATCTACCCTATCAATAGCCTTTTCATAGTCGGCAAAAGCGACATAAGTATTCGAGTTAAATTCTCTTCTCCAGTACCTGTTTGAGGTTAAATATATTACCTGTACAGGATCTGCCTTTTTTAAATCCACATTGTTCTTGCAATAAGATATTGTGTGCAATGATTTTAACTCTATATTATTTTAGCATATATTTTATAGCCAACATTTAATAAACTTATTCCTCGATAGTTACTGCAAAAACTTCGATTTCCTTTCTTGAAAAGTGATATTATTTTTTCTTATCTCCACTCTCCGGGTATATTTCTTATTTTCCAACAAAGATTAATTAAATGTAACAATCTAAATTTTGATCTCACCAGATTTGAACAACTCCATATTTACTCGTATATTTTCTAACCCTGGTGCTTTTCTATTTTTGAAGGATTTCAGAACAGTATTAGTTCTTCTATACCTATTAGGTCAATTTCTTCTACGTCGATATCTATATCTTGATCTTCTCGACTCTCTCCATACTCTCCGTTATCCTACAATTCCTTGTAGTGTTGTATCCATGATTCTTCTACGATTACATTTATATTACAGTTTCTCTTTCATCACTGTTGAGGTGCTTCATTAACTTATACGCCATCTCTGCCTCCCATGGATATCACCTTCTATTGAGTTTATTAACCTATCCCATGATTTTTGCTTTAGTTTTCTAGTTAGTGACTTGACATTGTTCCTGCTGTTTTTATATTCTTTCTCGTTTTGTGGGGTGCGATGCTGTATCATTTTCAAGTGTAATACTTGTTTTTGCTTCACAGCTTCCGAAATGTCTTCATTCCATATTTAAGCCCAGTTTTTCTCCTAAATTTCTTCGTCATTCCAATGGTTTCGTCTGCTGCCCTCTGAATTGCTGAGGTTATGATTTCCCATTCTTTGTTAATATCAGTAGTTGTCGGAATCTGAAATAAATACTGTTGCAGCCGATTTTGAAGTATTCTATTCCGTCATCCTGTAGTAAATATACCTTATAGATTTCTTGGTTTCTGTGTATATTTCTATTCAGCCTTTTCCTCCATTTAGCAAGAATACTAAGATAATGATCTGTGAATAATTCGCTGCCTCTATATACTATGACATCTGTTACATCTGGGCCTAACTTTTAATTGACTATTATATAGTCGAAAACTGATCGCTGTCCTCTAGCAGTCCACGTAAATTTATGTATGTCTTTCTTCTCAAAGAAGGTGTTGATTATAGGATGCATTCTGTCAATAATTTACCATTTTCATTTCAAGTTGGTTCACCTTTATTTCCCACTATTTCTGCAATTGGTTTGTTCCTTACTCGGACATTGAGATCACCAGCCAGAACAACAAAGTCACTTTTACATATGTTATCCAACACTGATTGAAAAACTTCATAAAACTGTTCAGATTCTTCCTTTTTGTTTTCTTCAGAAGCATACACGGCTACTAAGGTTAATTTCCCTCTCTCTATCTTCAACCTCAGCAGTAAAATCCTTTCATTTACAATAGTGTAGCTTTCTATTTTGTTTTACCATTTCCTGTCTATTAATATTGCGACTCCTGCTGCAGCTCTTTTATCCTGTGTAACTCTGCTATAAATCACAGTGTATTTATCAATTTCTTTTGTCCCTTGTAATTTCTTTTTTGTTTCAGTAATTACAGCAACATTGATTTATTTCCTAGCCAGCTCTCTATCCAGTTCTTTTTCTTTGCCTTTTATGCCTCTCACGTTCCAAGTTCCCAACTTTAATGTATCTCTAATTCCAAATCGTTTGTCCTCTGATCTTGACTTTGTCGTCATTATAGAATTCGTCCAGTTATTCATCTGAGATTTATGAGTGAGTTACGTTTTTATGTGGAAGAGTTACCAGCCCTTCGGACAACCCTCAACCTGGAGGACCAGGGACTCTTCTGTCGGGGTTACCATACCTTAGCCGAGGGACCCAGTTTTAAGGCACCAGGTACTCGCCCTCACCCATCTCCGTGAGGGGTAGGATTTGCTGGTTACATTAACAGATGGTCTGTCAACTAAAGCATTTCTTGAGTTTTAATGACAGCACTTACTCGACATCAGTGCAACCCGCAAGACTCAACAACCAGCCATTGACCCTCCTACACTACCGGGCTTGGGACCGGCACTAGGAAATCCGAATCATTCCTAGTGACGGAGTCATAAAATTGACCCTCAGCCAATCTTATGAGGACTCCTCCTGTTTTAATATCTCCCCGTAATATTACATAATTTCATTGAGGCAGATGGGTCAAAATAAATCACACTGTGGGACGCATGTGGCAAACAGGCAGTATGTTGTGCACACCTGTTGTTTAGGAATCATCTTAACTTAGAGTAGTCCCTGTTGCTTATTACTTTAAATCAATCAATAAATAAATGACAGCAAGATTGAGAATACCTCGAAATGGTCCTTAAATTGACTACAGTCGATTATGCTCAACTGAACACGATCACTTCTAGTCGTGGAGGATAGCATTGTGGTATCATGTAGGGCAATATCGTATGAAATGTCATGATTTTACATATTTTACATAGAATTCCAGAAATTAGCTTTGGAAAGAAATACACTGTGACCCAAAAGTCAGTTAACATTTCACGAGGCAATATGTCACGGGATATTGGAGGTAGAGAGGTAATAATTAACACACATGATTGGCATGATATGTGGTTTTATTGAAACCAAAATAAAGTAAATAAAGTTTCACTAAGAGTGCCATTTACCGGGCGAGTTGGCCGTGCGCGTAGAGGCGCGCGGCTGTGAGCTTGCATCCGGGAGATAGTAGGTTCGAATCCCACTATCGTCAGCCCTGAAAATGGTTTTCCGTGGTTTCCCATTTTCACACCAGGCAAATGCTGGGGCTGTACCTTAATTAAGGCCACGGCCGCTTCCTTCCAACTCCTAGGCCTTTCCTATCCCATCGTCGCCATAAGACCTATCTGTGTCGGCGCGACGTAAAGCCCCTAGCAAAAAAAAAAAAAGAAAAGAGTGCCATTTATTGTAACGTCAGCAAGCCGCTATTGCGTGTGCATCTGACGCCCTCTCTCACGAAGGCTCCTTTTATAACCTACAGGAGTATCATAAGGAAACATGGCTATCCATCGCCATCTATTGGCCTGTTTGAGCACTCGTGGAAAGTATCAATAAAACCCCATGTCATATCAGGCATGTGTGGCCATTTTTATGTGACGTGTTTCTGTCCAGCGCCATCTGTTGGTCATTTTATGTACTTCATTTTGGTGTCAATAAAACCCCATGTCATGCCAATCATGTGTGTCAGTTATTATCTCTCTACCTCCAATATTACGTGAAGCATTGCCAAAATAAAGTACATAAAATGACTAACAGATGGTGCTGGACAGAAACACGTAACGTACAAATGGCCACACATGCCTCATATGACATGGGGTTTTATTGACACCTTCCACGAGTGCACAAACAGACCAATAGATGGCGATGGATAACACTGCCTCGTCAAATGTCACCTGTATATTGAGTTTTTAACCGCTGACGAGGAAGGTTTCAGTCTCTTCATTTCTATCTCCTCCTGGTTTTTATGTTCTTTCTGTAGTTTTCTGTACCTAGAGCCCTGCACGGATATAGAAAATGTTATCTAAATCCGCTCCGCATATGCAGTTCCTTTCATCCGCACCCGCATCCCCGTCCGCAAATGGTTACCCGCGGATATTGCTACATTACACCCAAGATATTGAAACGGATAAATCTGTTAACATAATACAATAGGCCTAACTCCTGTCAGCAAACTGCCAGTCAAACAGTCCCAGGTTTATGCGAAACTTTCTTTTGCGACAACCACCGACGTATTGAGCGGTTCCGTTTCGGAATCTTTGTTCCTTCCTTCCACTAACTGCGGGCAAGAGTCAGTTGACCTTAAGTCTCTTTATTTATCATCATTCTCCCATATCAGTATCAAGGATGGCCTCATCACAAGCAAAAATAAGGGTAAACGTTGGGTGAAAATTGATAAACATTATTTAGAAATAATGTATCAGCAAAATTGTCCACACTGCCATAGAGTTTGTATCCGCCAGGACACTAACTTCGCGTGCAAGGTTCTACCTATACCTTCATTCTTCGAAGAAGTGATACTTAAACTCTTTACCTCCTTCCATTAATGTGACGAAAGGATAACAATTTCCTTGTGTTGCAACTTAAACTCAATATCAATAACAATCTTTGAAATGTTAAATATGAGAAAAAAATAGCCATTTTAAGAAACGTGCTGAATGTTTGGAATTCAAAGTGAAAGTCACAAATGAATGAACAGAGCTACCTTATTATTATTAGTGCATAACATGTAGTCTCCTTAGAGCGTCTCACTTATCTACATAACGAACTGTTTTGTTGAAACACGTCAAGCCAATTACTCCAGTCGGGGAGCTGCGATTCTAGGAAGTTCATTAGTGTCGATCTACTTCCCAAGCCTTTATGTGTAATTAATAAAATAAGTAAGTAAGTGGACAGACATAGGGCATTAGAAAAGTAACTTACCAAGTCATTTCCAGGAATTTCTCTTTAAAAAATGAATTGTCACTAGCGATTATTGTCGTTATGCTTAGTTATTTCCAGATAATTGGAAAAGATAACATATAGAAAATGAGTAAAATTCTAATTGTATTTCACGGTTTCCTCTACGTAATAACACCACAAACAAAATATAGATTACATGAAGTACAGCTGCTTAATAATTCCCAGAAGTTAAATTACCGGTCTTCATTAGCAATCATGTTACCTGCGGCAGTAATTTTCTTTAGAATCTCTTTGTTGATGTAATTGGGTTCATCGTTCCTTAAGTCTTCTTTGAAAATGTGAGTGTATTCTTTCATTATCTTTTCCTGACAGTTTAGAGGTACTCCGTCTAGACCATAAGAAAGAGTGTGAGGAAACAACGTATGGAACAAATATGGATTACCTGTTAGTTAATCATTAAACACATTGAAATTTCCTTGGAGTCATCTCTGTGTTATACAGATTACATCAAAACTCAACATCAAAATATAGGAGTGAATTCCTCATATAGAGGGAAGAAAAAAATTGTAAGACAACATGGGCCCAGAAACGCATAACGGACAGTTGTTTGACCTTTACTTGGCCACCACATTCTCCTTATTTAAACCCCTGAATTTTAACACTTGATTGTAACTTTGTCTTATTTCCTTAAAACTCCTGCGGAAGAAGTATAGACTTGAAACCAGATTACGCCATCTGGTTCTGTGCTGAGCTATTTGGCTTAAGTCTCTCCAACAATAACCCATCTGTAGACTCTCCTCATCCGCTGATCTTCTCCAAGTCCTCTTAGGCCTTACTCTTCTCCTCTCTCCTTGCGGATTTCACTGTAGGGCTTATTGTCATCAAATCTTCGCAATGTATGCTTAAATATTTCTTGTCAGCTGCTTCGTTACCTTCCAAGTTTCATAGGCAAGGCAGACTTTACATTGCTATTAATGATACGCAGTTTGTTTCTAATACGGAGTTCCTTTGACATCTATATGCAACAAAGCATCAAGAAGGCACTCTTAGTTTTGCTTATACAACTGGAGAAATCTCATTTGCACCTCCATTAGCTGTTATAAAGCCTTCCAGATAGCAGACATTATCAACGCTTCCTATTGTCTGTCCATCAACCTGCAATGGTGCAGTGTTGCGATTCTCCAAGCTCATATCCGTCATCATCATCATCATCATCATCATCATCATCATCATCATCATCATCATCATCTTCTTCTTCTTCTTCTTCTTCTTTTTAATCTTCCTTTTCTTCTTCTTCTTCTCCTTCTTTTTATTTTTCTTCTCCTCCTTCTTAGTGTTAGTCTTCAGCCCAACTCTCTGTGCCCCATCATTTAGGTCGTCAAGTATAATTCCCATATCCTTGCAGCTGTGAACCAGACAGCATATTCCATTGGCCAAATGCAAGTTCTCGAGGCGTGGTGCAAGATTTCACTGCATAACCAAGTGACAGTACAATGCACTAGCTATGACAGTGTCTAGAACCATAAGGAATAAGACGGTTGGGAACAGGAATCCTTGTTTCACAGCACTGTTCACCTCAATCCGTTCTGTCAGGTAACCTTGGTGTTCAACCTGGCATGTATAGTTGACGTACTTGCTCCGAAACGAACTGATAAATTTCTTGGGAATTTCATTTTCAAGGCTCCCCACATCTTAGATCTAGAGATGCTGCCGAAAGTTTTCTCAAAATTTGTGGAAAACATTCAGAGGTATGACTAGTATTTCGTTGATTGTTCTGCAATTATTCGTAGTGTATTGATCTGGTCAGTATATGAGCGGCCCTCTCGGAAGCTAGACAGTTCTTTCCGCAGTTTTTTGTCCACACAAGCTTTAATCCGATCCAGGATGATACGTAAAAGCATGTTACTTGGTACAAACAATGTAATCCCACGCTAGTTGACACAAACATATTGGTTATCTCTCTTTCGATGCTTTATTTACAGCCCCTTGTTCAATTCTTTAGGAAGCTCATATTTTTACCAAATGGCTCTGAGCAGTGTACGGGGAATTTCTACAGTTGTGTTGGGGTCAGCTCTAAGAGCTTCAGGAATTAATTATCTAGTCCTGCAGCTTTTTTCAGTTTTTGATACCTCCTGCTTGCTAGGTAGGTCTTAACAAATCCTTCAATCCTCTGGGATCTCCTCTTCCTGTTCCTTGATCTCCTCAGTTTCGTCAATGACCATGTTCAAGATATTAGCAGAATTTTATCCCCAACTGTTCTTCTCGAGAAGAAAGAAGGTTGCCATTCCTGTTCTGTCGAATTTCTTGTTAGCGAGTTGTCTTGTGATAGTGCAGTATAGTATCAACTTCTGTGGCTAGGTTATTCAAGAAGAACCTTTTATCTCTGCGGAAACTACGTCTTACTGTTCGATTGACAGTATTGGATGAGTATCTGAGACTGCACCAGTATCCTGGGTTGCCAGTAAAACGTAGACAACGGTATGGACCTCACCCCCATTCCTTGGAGATATTCCAGTTTGCAGAGTTCAACGCGATTTTATGGCTCGCGCTTACTGGGAATTTCTTGGTCATAGGGAACAATTGAAAACCTCAATACTTACGATCCTCTCTTTAGCTTCTTGTGTTCGTGTCTCATTTTTCTCAGCTTTGGAAACATTCCTTCGTCTCTGTTTGATCCCAAGTACTAACTCGCAAGTTGTATTGAAGGTTAGCTTCACCTTGTTACACAGCTGGTCAATGCCCTCAGTTTCTGCATGTTTGTCCAGCGCCTGAAGTTTTATCGAAAATTCTTCTTTAATTACGGCTTCGTTCAGGCTATTGGTGTTGTACTTCCCCTTCTACATTTTTCTGGTTTTCTAATTGTTACTATTTGAATACGTGTAATCGCTATGACAAGGTTTTAAACATCAAAGAAAGAGCTCCAGCAGTTTCATTTCATAGCGAAGTGGTCAATCTGGTTTTCAGTCTTATGACCAGGGGAAACCCACATCACTTTGTGATAGGATTATTCTCCATGAGGAAAGATCGTACCTCCTATAACCAACTAAAATATGGCACAACAATCAATAAATCACTCTCCATTATCATTTCGCGTCCTTATCCATGTCGCCCAATGGTATGTTTGAGGCCTTTATTTTCGACTCTAGTCTTCGTATTCAGGTCTCCTTTCACTACACTGTGCAAACGGTCATGTAGTTTACAATAAAAACTGAAATTTTGTCTTATTCTTCAGCGATTTCAGTGGGCGCATACCATTCCACTGTAGTGATAGGGCTTGTTTTGGATCATCCGTTCTGATTCTAAGAAGCTAACCTTCGCCATGATCTCTCCAAAGCCAGTCCATCTCCTCTCGCTGAGATCTAAAATTGCCAGGTGACATCGTGTCATTACTCCAGTTATTTCTTCAAGTCTCCCAGTCTGCCACATGCTCTGAAAGTTCCAAAGCCAATTCGAGTGTCCTTTTCCAAACCAAATGCCATACCTTCACAATCTGTCCGGATACTTCTCGTTTCAGTTTCTTTGATTGTGATAACCGGTTTAACTTAGGTTGACGGGCTCAGCACTGTATCCTGGTGGCCTGGTGGGGCGTCTGCCCCTTACTGCTCCCAAGCTTGCGTGAATTCTCTGTAGGAATTATCTCCTTTAGCCTTTAGGGATCCATCCCTCACCCACAATGCAGTGGTTGTTGTCCTATTTACCCAGGAAAGCAGGGGTGCTTCTTCCACCGGCTCCAACGTAAAAAACTCCAATCCACTCTTTCCGCCTTCGCTATCGTTGAGGACTTCACAAGAACTTCACCTCAGCTCTGTTAGCGGTCTCCTTTTAAGATAACTTTAAGGCCATCGCAGCTACCGTAGCGGTCCCAGGGCACGCAAAATCCCTGCTGTACTGCATCCCTTAGGCATTTCCCTATTTCATGTCGTTGTTCGTTTCCCACGACTTGGACGAGTGATTGGACTTATGGGATACACTTTTACCTTTGGGGACACGTAAAGTCTGTCGTATATTTGACTACTTTTGATGATGAGCCACTCTCTATGCGTGCAATGTAGCAGTCTGTCAGCCACTACGCACTACACAAGATATTTTTGATCCTGTTCGATACTCAGTGCGAAGACGAGCGGAGGCATGTATTTTGATTGAAGGAGGTCACTTTAAACATTTTATCGGATTCGTGAACAGAGTATTCCAACTGGTGTTACAGACATAACCTGTTGAACTTCATGGATGAACCGTGAATCGAACAGGGGTCTAGAGATATATTTGGGGAGTCTGTGGGCTAGCATCATTGAGCCTGCCTGCCTGCCTGCCTGCCTGCCTGCCTGCCTGCCTGCCTGCCTGCCTGCCTGCGTCTTCAGTCGGCCTTTTGAGTTTGTATTTACTTACATACAGATTCTACACCCATGGTGTGTGGCTCCAGAGAGGTCTGGTGCAAATTTTACGTGTTGATGCCTCATATGCCACCTGCGCGTATGATAAATATGGCGCGCGCGTATACACACTCATACCCCGCGTAATTTGAAATTATCCAATGAAGGTTACAATCTCCAACACGGTGAGGAATCGAACCCGGGATCCCTTGATCAAAGATCAGCACGCTAACATTTAAGTCACGGAGTCAGATGTCATTGTACTGAAGATTGGATGCCGATGTATAGAGTAGTTAAAAATGAAGAAGGGAATGTCGTGATTATTTCTCGTTGTGTTATTGTCTCTTTAACATTATCACATCGCTGTTGGCCCAGTACCTCTTCACCGTTGCACGAGCCGACTTACAAAAATATTGTCTGTTCCATTGAGATGTTAACCCTTTCAGGCATACAGTGAGTTTTACTTACAGCTGTACTGTACAAGTTGAACGAAACAGAGCCAACGCAATGGGATGACGTAACAAATCTTGCCCGCGTAAGCCATGTCTGCGTTCTCTGGAAGAGCACGGACTGTGCGGATAAGAGGCCGGCACGCTACCCCTACTCATTAGAACTGATCTTAATAATAATAATAATAATAAGAATAAGAAGAAGAAAACTCCGGTTCTTTGGCTGAAGGGTCAGCATGGAGGCCTTTGGTTCAGAGGGTCTCGGGTTCAATTTCCGACTGGGTCGGTGATTTTTATCGTCAGATTAATTTCCGAGGCTAAGGGACAAGGTGTTTGTATTTATTGCAAAACTCATATCTTCATATACCACAACACATCACACTGTCAGCGCCACCAGAAACACGCAATAGTGATTTTCTTCGTTGCTAGATTTTTAAGTGCACTAACACATCGAAGGTTTCATACGACACAAGGAAGGCTAAGGGCTAGAATTGGGAAACTAGCGACCATGGCCTTAATTAAGATAAATTAGAATGTGAACAGTGAGTACATCGCTCAACATAGGGTTGGCGTCAGATAGAGCAACGATTCGTAAAACATGAACATGTCCACGTGTGCACTACAGTTCTCACCTCCGACCCCTCCCAGAGCGAGGAAGAAAAGCAGCAGAAGAAGAATAGGAATAATAATATGATAATATTAATTTCGTGTGGCTATTTCTAGCCGGGTGCTGCCCTTGTAAGGCAGACCCTCCGATGAGGGTGAGCGGCATCTGCCATGTGTATGTAACTGCGTGTTATTGTGGTGGAGGATAGTGTTATGTGTGGTGTGTGAGTTGCAGGGATGTTGGGGACAGCACTAACACCCAGCCCCCGGGTCATTGGAATTAACCAATGAAGGTTAAAATCCCCGACCCGGCCGTGAATCGAACCCGGGACCCTCTGAACAGAAGGCCAGTACGCTGACCATTCAGCCAACGAGTCGGACATAACAAAATGATGATCATGATGATGAAAACTGTGTGAATATGATACGATTCTTTTACTGTAAGTATAATCAGTATGTGAGTATGAGGTAAGGTATTATGATGGTAATATACTGAAAAGTGAATACAGATGTCTTGATTACGATTGAAGAAGAGGAGGTTGATGATGATCTCTTATTGTTCTATGACCAGACATAATGGGAATATTTTGAGTACTCACATTTGAAACACAACCAATTATACAAATGGACTTCGGAACACTTATTTTGTCCAGGCATTTAGTACCACTGGAGTGGAGAAAGTAACTATCATTAGAAAGCTCCATGGAAGGAACACTTCAAGTTCTATATTTATTGCCACCATCGCGATTTTAAGAGGCATTCTTGTAAGGTGAAGGTGGTATTCAATTCTACTTTGAGCAAACTGGAGGAATATTTAAACTCAAGGTATACAAAATCAGAAGCAAAACTTCTGTCAACCACTTACTGGACACGGAGCAGCAATGTGTAGACTCTTTTAAAATGTGAGGACGTTGTACATCACTCCCAAAAGATACTTTCTAAGAACTCCAATAAATATGAAGTACATACCCTGTGTTACCTCAAAGCATCGATTTTGTCACAGGGAAGAAAAATGTGTATACTATGTAGTGTACGACCACATTCGTAAAAGTTTATATAATGTATACCAGGGACAATGGTCGGTACCTCGTCACTTTCCCTCCACATGGACGCACCTTAGACTTCGAACGAAGTGCATCCCCAGCATCACGAATCTCGTCCTCTGAGGCTCCATAAAGATCCTGAGACACCATGCAAATACTCCACTAGTTATATTCTAATACCATATCTTCATTTTCTGTTCTTTACTTAATATTTTAGAGATTTTCTTCGCTAATAGAATTTTACAGATAGAGTTTGAAATGTATTACCTTGTTTTAATGGTTGCCTGAAAATACAGGAGGTTAGTTCCTGGCTAAATGGAAATCTGTATGTATAAAATAAGAGTTTTGCCAGTACATTTTTCACGATTAAAATTCTGTATCCGTCGTGTCCACACTAAGAAACAGATGTAATTATTGGCTGTGTGCTTGCATCCGGGAGATAGTAGGTTCGAATCCCACTATCGGCAGCCCTGAAAATGGTTTTCCGTGGTTTCCCATTTTCACACCAGGCAAATGATGGGGCTGTACCTTAATTAAGGCCACGGCCGCTTCCTTCCAACTCCTAGGCCTTTCCTATCCCATCGTCGCCATAAGACCTATCTGTGTCGGTGCGACGTAAAGCCCCTAGCAAAAAAAAAATGTTATTATTAACTTTCCGTCATCTCTGGTGAATATCATCCAAGAATATGCTCCGACATGTGATGCGTCAGACGTTGATATCGAAGATTTTTACACGAAAATCGAAACAGCCTTGTCATACACCAAACCATCTGAGATAAATGGCCAACGGTCTGATGTAGTCGGTGACTATGGATTAGGAGCAAGCAATACCAGAGGAGATCGACGGATCGATATGTGACAGGAGGAGGGTCTATTATAGTAAACACATATATCCAGCTACCTCCACGTCGCCTATATACGTGGACCTGAAATGCTGACAGCAGTATTAGGAACCGGATTGATTACATCACAAATAACAAGCGGTTCAGAAATTCTATCAAATGTGTGAAAACGTACCCTGGTGCCAATATCAACTCAGATCATAGCCTACTGTTTTCTTCTATGAATCTCAGGCTGAAGAAATACCATTTAAAGGGGAGTTTTAGTCTGATTGAGATTCAAACACTTCAAGATCTTCACTTTTATTAAACTCTACATTAATTTTATTCCAACTTAGCAGTGAAGAGGGGTTTCTCCTCTGGCTTGGAGGAAAAATTTGCCTCCAAGTCAAATAGACTTTTCCGCCGTCAGTGTAGTGGATTGAGATTTTTCGACTCATCGGGTACTCCTAGGAAACAGATTTTTAAAAGGACGTAGTTTTTGATCTGGGACTCTCCACTATTCGACCTCCCCCCCTGCCGAGGAAAAACAAAGTGTGTTCACGGATCACGGCTGTCTGCGGCTTGGTCATTCCAGCTCTGGAACTTTGGATTGGCAGATCGGCACCGTAGTACTGCTCGTTAAATGTGTGATTTTTCATCTGATCGAATATATCATTTGAAAGCATTGCTTTTTAATCGCGCCATTCCTATTGACGTCATTGCAATGACCTATCTTCATTTCCACTGGGAAAACCACTAAGACAGTCCTTCTGAGGATGTAAAAAGGCAGGTGGAGAGTGAGTGTCTACCATTATAATGAAAACTCCCCAACCTCGTGACTGATGGTAGGCAAGTGGGCCCGCCATTACAATGAAAATTCCCTAATCCAGTTTTCGTATGAGAAAAGACGTTTGGTGACTTCTCCGTCGCGTTTCTATGGTAACGTTAAGAGCTATGCATTTTAATACAATCTTGCTCACAACATGCACACTATCTATCTAACCTAGAATTATATATACAATGTAGAATTCCGTAGGGAAGCGTGGGTACATCAGCTAGTTGGTATATAAAGTCGGAGAATAATGCACTATAATCTAGGCTATAAATAATTGTATTCACTCCGGTTAAAATGGTAGTCTAGTTTAGGGGAAAGTTTAAAATTAATTCTCAAATATCTATGCTATTAATGGTCCTCTCGATAAATAATACATAACAAATGTTATAGATAATACAATTTCCGCTCAGTTATATCTTATAGAGTTTTACCGTACGGTCTATGATAACTGAGATATGCATGAATTTATTTTGTTGTTTAGTTTACATCAACACCGAGTATCGCCAACATGGAAATGCTGTTCAATGGTGGTGGTTTTTGGCGGGATTGTCTTAAGGTGAAAACCGCATGGTCATCAGCCCATATCGGCAAGGGAAATTGTAAAAATGACTATCGTCGTGAAAGGAGGAGGAAGGACTACCTGTACATTGGATACCCCAATATCACAGAGTTGGAAAAAGTTAAATATGAAGTCCTGCAATATCAAAAGCGCATAAAAGTGATCAACAATAACATTATATTGACTATTGATTGTTGTGCTGTGGTTTGTATCTTCCGCTGCCTCTCATCTCCCATGGATGCCATTACTGCTGGGTGCCTAGTAGAACAGCCTGCCTTAATATTGGCGGTTAACTTGCTGGGGAGTTAACTTACTTTTATAGCATGCCATTCATCTGGTTCATACATTTTCTGGTAACTACTGCTATGTGACACACTGGTTCATCATAGTATTCCAGCTATTCGATCCCTGCTATCAAGCGCTGATAGAAATGGAGAATGTACTACGGAAAACGGCAGAGCACTGTTCACCGCTGTCTGTGCGGGGTCATTCTAGCTGTAGAACTTGGCATTGTTAGAACGCCAACGTAGAAATGTTCGTAAAAATTGAGAAACTGCCTTTTTGCATTTGATGGAGCATTTCATATGATATCATTGTTTATAAACGGGACGTTCCAGGTGGCTGTGTATGTTTAGTCATCAGCCCGAAGGCTGGTTGGATCCTCAACAGTTCCACCATGAGCTATCATAGATGGCCTAGCCATCACTGAAGAGGCGTATTAGGGAAATGAGGAGTGAGGTAGTTTCCCGTTGCTTTCCTCACCGATCCAGAAGTTTGCTATTACATATCAGTCTGCCAAACCCACTGAAATGCATGCACCAACCGACCCTATGAACAACATTTTCACACCATTCATAGCAGGGACTGGCTGCATAAGGAATTGGCATTACTAGCATCACTCATACCTCAGTCACTTTCATACTGTCAAAGCCGAGGATAAGACAGAGACAGATCAATGAAAGTAACAAAATTGCTCTAGCCCATACCAGAAGACTTAGTGAAGTGCAAACACTAGCTCCTGCCAGCAAAGGCAGATGGTTAATAATGTATTATTCTGACAAGAATACTGACGTCGTCGTAATGACCTATGCCAAGTTCAGTTCAATATTTTTGTGTGTCTGTTACAGCATCAGGGGAAAATGTATGGGTAAACTTTAATTAAGGTATTTCAGTTTAGAATAACGTGGAGTAGGATCTTAGCTATAAGTTGTTCAAGAAATTTCACCAGGAGGGGTGATTCAGTTCTTTGCTGGCGAGATCTAGTGTTTGTGGTGCACTGTGTCTTCTGGTATGAGCTAGAGCAATTTTGTTACTTTAATTGATTTTTCTCATAACATGAAAGTGACCGAGGTAAGAGTGGTGCTAGTAATGTCATTCCTTATGCAACCAATCCCTGATATGAATGGTGTGATAATGTTGATCATACGGTAGGTTGGTGCATGTATTTCAGTGGGCTTGCCAGACTGATATGTAATAGCAACTTCTGCCTCTGTGAGGAACGCAACGGAAAACTACTTCACTCCTCATTTCCCTAGTACGCCTCTTCAGTGATGCCTAGGCCATGTATGACAGGTAATGTGGAGCTGTTGAGGATCCTACCGGTCTTCGGGCTGAGGACTTTACATACACTTACATACGCGTGTGCTTGAGGAGTGGCCTGAAACCTAAAACTCGATGTATCTCACTCACGGCTGGTTTTACACGAAAATAGCTCAAGGGTATTTTTTGTTCTATACTTCTTTCCGATACAGCCAAAAATAATGGAAATATCAGAGGCAGTCGTGTGAAAGTTAAGCCCAAGAGCAGATAACTAACTCTTATAGACTGTAAAGAGAGTTCCTATGGAGATCGTTCCGGCATCGTTTCTACATCTGTCAGTATTTGTTTAAATA
Source organism: Anabrus simplex (assembly GCF_040414725.1). Classification (NCBI taxonomy): domain Eukaryota; kingdom Metazoa; phylum Arthropoda; class Insecta; order Orthoptera; family Tettigoniidae; genus Anabrus; species Anabrus simplex. Next base: position 290,108,867 of record NC_090269.1, read on the forward strand.
TTAACCTGATGCTTAGCTTTCTTTTATGCAGGAGGGAGGAGATCAATTCAAGATCAGAAATAATGCAAAAATATATATGAAAATTCAAAGGGTGACAAGTGAGCAAAAATGCGATTACGTGACGACAGCTGCTGACAGGGGAGGCATACCCACTAATGTGTCTTGCATGGCATTCTAAGCCCAAGATGGCAGGTTCGATCCTGCCTCAGCCCGGTGATATTTGAAGGTGCTCAAATATGTCAGCCCTGTATCGATAGATTCACCAGCACGTAAAAGAACTACCGCGGGACAAAACTAAGGCAGCTCGGCGTTTCCGAATACCGTAAAAGTAGTTAGTTTGATGTAAAGCCAATAACATTACTATCACTAATGTGACTCAAAATTTGGGGAACAGTAAGAGAGATGGACAAATATGTAATCAACGTCAACGACGGGTATTACAGCTAGTATATAATATATACATGAATTGGTGGCAATACACACAGAACTCAGACATTCTGGAGTCAGATACTTAAGATGCATCATTCAGGATACGTACAGAAATGATTTGTTCTACTTCAGCATGTAAAACGAAACCCAAACCCCATGGCCCTACAGCCCTTGAAGGGCCTTGGCCTACCAAGTGACCGCTGCTCAGCCCGAAGGCCTGCAGATTACAAGGTGTCGTGTGGTCAGCACGACGAATCCTCTCGGCCGTTATCATTGGCTTTCTAGACTGGGGTCGCCTTCTCATCGTCAGATAACTCCTCAATTCTAATCATGTAGGCTGAGTGGACCTCGAACCAGCCCTCTTTTCCAGGTAAAAATCCTTGACCTGGCCGGGAATCGAACCCGGGGCTTCCCGGTAAGAGGGAGGATCGCTACCCCTACACCACGGGGCCGGCTACTTCAACATGTGCAATTAAGATTTTATAATTTGCTTTAAGTCTCGCCGACACAGATAGGTCTTATCGTAACGATGCGATGGGAAGGAAGGGACCATGCCTTTGATTAAGGTACAACTCTCGCATTTGCCTGGTATGAAATGGAAAAACACGGATAACCATCTTCAGGGCTGCCGACAGTGGACAGTCTATCACTCGAATGCAAGCTAACAGCTACGTGACCCAAACCACGCAGCCGCTTGCTTGGTAAAGTGGAATGAAGTTCGAATAATTGATTAAATATGAGTTTTATTTACCCAACTCCAACTCTCCACGTTTCTGTACGACCCATAGATTTCGCTTTAGGACTTGGTCACGAATTTAAGGGCGGCTGCCCTTCGTGTTGCTAAGCGTTCATCCTATTGAAAATCCCATCCGATATTCGAACTCAGGACGTTGGGTTGAGAGCCGAGTAAATAGACAACTTGCCCAACAAGTCCCCCTAATACTCAATCCGCTTGTCATCAATAATAAAGGGTAACAAACTTTTACGTGAAATACAAACTATAGACAACCGACTTGTCCTTTCTAAATTCCAATTGTATTGGCAGGGATTCGAACTCCGATTCCCTTCAATAGCAGTCATGTTTCCGCTTACTCAACTATCAGCTCCACTTGGTTTTCAGCATAATTTTGTTTCTCACATGTTAAATAGCCTACAGTAAAAATACGTATCAAAAGAGCCAATCTTAAAGAACCTCGCCTTTAATTCTTCTAAACTCTTTACATTAGGCCATGTCGAATACTGAAAATGCTATTTCGAAATAAATTACGCCTGGTCATGACTCAGCCTCTGTCAGCATATAATAATGAAATACAGATAACACCGTAACATCCTCATTAAACAAGTCCTCTATCATTATTGGAATTAACTTTCCTTAATACAATAAGTTATCTTATACATAAAACGTAGATTGGAAGCGGTACTTCAGTTTCATCCATATAATCTTCACTCATACCCGGATTTGTTGCCTGGTTTCCCGAGGCAATGACGTTTCATCCTGCCAATTAGATTCCATCGTTTATACATCTTCAGCCCATGTCATTTCCATTATGGCATTCCTGTGTGCGCCATTGAGTTTTCGTGTAATTCGTTTGTGCCTCTCTCATTATTTAGTTCACGCAAGACTAGAGCATCAAAGGGTAACGAAGGGTAACAAACTTTTTCGTGAAATACAAACTACAGATACGTGACTTGTCACAGGCCATCGCACTCTGGTGACTTCAAATTTGGGCGAATAGAAAATCACACAGTCCGCCTCTGTGGTGTAGTGGTTAGCGTGATTAGCTGCCACCCCCGGAGGTCCGGGTTCGATTCCCGGCTCTGCCATGAAATTTGAAAAGTGGTACGAGGGCTGGAACGGGGTCCACTCAGCCTCGGGAGGTCAACTGAGTAGAGGTGGGTTCGATTCCCACCTCAGCCATCCTGGAAGTGGTATCCGTGGTTTCCCACTTCTCCTCCAGGCAAATGCCGGGATGGTACCTAACTTAAGGCCACGGCCGCTTCCTTCCCTCTTCCTTGCCTATCCCATCCAATCGCCCCATCCCTCCACAAGGCCCCTGTTCAGCATAGCAGGTGAGGCCGCCTGGGCGAGGTACTGGTCATTCTCCCCAGTTGTATCCCCCGACCCAAAGTCTGAAACTCCAGGACACTGCCCTTGAGGCGGTAGAGGTGGGATCCCTCGCTTAGTCCGAGGGAAAAACCGACCCTGGAGGATAAACAGATTAAGAAGAAGAAAAAGAAAATCACACAACAAAAATATTGCTGCTTTTATTTTGGTCAGCATGAACTCTTGAGGACAAAGATAATATTTGAATTTTTTCTCGTCGTGTAAATGTGACCTTGGCAAACAAACTAAATGGAATCTGTTTTTAGAATGAGACAATGAACTGCAGAACTACTGTTGATATTTTGTGTATGTACTGTATATAAGCGTCAAAATCGATTATAACGACCCTGAAGGGACCGCGAATCAACGGTCGTTATAACCGATAGTTGCATAAACCGTCTTTTGTTGTTGTTGTTGCTAAAAATGTTTATCCGTATGCTTTAGACTTAGGACATCGCTTATTACGACGTATCGTATAAAACGACGAATTTTGATCACATTTTGTGAGAAATGTATCGGCTATAACGTTCAGTATTGACTTTTACGTCGCACCGACACAGACAGGTCTTATGGCGATGATGGGACAGGAAGGGGCTAAGAGTAGGAAGGAAGCGACCGTGGCCTTAATTAAGGAACAGCCCTAGAATTTGCGTGGTGTGAAAATGGGAAACCACGGAAATGATATAGATGTTGATTCCCATAGGGAACATGCCAGGCAGGCATCATTTATTGGAATTGAGTCATAGACTCTCATAGTGCATTGGCACTGCTGGTGGCTTCAAGTAGCCTATGCAGTGGCCTCCACGGTATGCACTAGCCTTGCGTCTTGGTAGGCGTGCTAAGTCCCAGCTGATGAGCCCACCTTAGCACACGAGGGCGAAGCGCAGGCAACCAAGAATGAGTTAGATGGAATTTATAATGTCCAATAACGGACCATTATATTGGTATTATAAACCACGGAAAACCATATTCAGGGCTGCCGACAGTGGGTTTAAGTTTTAGGTTGCACACTTAACATGGTTAATTAAGAGAACTGAGTTAAAAATTCAAAAAAAATTATAAGTGAAATAAGTATTGCATTTATAGTGAAGTATTTATTGAGTGGGACTGCACGGAATTTCATTGGTCGAAACATTATTATTTAATATCTTTGAACTCAGATGATCTGGCCTGCTTGATTCTTAAATAACTTTCCTGGAAAAGAGGCTGTATTTTCACTCTGTCCTTCCAAATTGTAGAAAGCGTGTAAGTGTGTTACATCCAATTCCCTCTCGATACTCACGTTTGTTTCCCCGCTTCTAATTGCTTTATAATATGTGATTTTTTCAATATTAAAAACTCTCCTTTTCTTCTATGACATCTGTACAGTGTCCTTGCATGTGCTATCAAAAGACGTCAGGTTTTACATGTAGGCTCTTTCTTCTCTCTGCCTATGTGGTTTTTCGCTGACCCTTCAATACCATACACCAACACCACCTTACCTAACACAAACTCTTGCCGTGGTAGCGAGTCTAACTCGGAAACCGGCAGATACTCCTTGTATCACTTCCCACTCCTCCCTGCTATCTCTTTCTTCTTCTTAGAAATAATAGCATGTCGGAGGCCATGTAGATTGAGTCGATGGTCACGCGGGGGGAGCGGGCTTCGGGGACCCCGAAAAAAAAATTGTACAGTGTTGCTTACATTTAATTTTTAACAGACAGACTGATTTGAAATCTACAATACTTAGCGTTACATCGCTGTCAACAATCCCCAAATATGTAAGAAATAAAAGTCAATACTAAACGTTATAGCCGATACAATTCACCGAAAATGTGATCAAAATACGTCGTTTAATACGATATGTCGTCGTAATAAGCGATGACGAACTAAGCAAGTTTTTAAATACAGTGTTTATACTGTATAATATGATTTAGACGGCACCGTTAGATTCGTCATTATATCTAAAACGTCCTTAAAACCGATGCCGCAATAAGCGGCTTCGACTCTACCTCACAGAATTTATTCTTATGAAATAGCAAGGAACTAAATAGGAACGAGTATTTATTTCTTGTCAATAAATGTGTATTGCTAGATAACAAACAAAGCATATTCTTCCGAAAAGACAAAAACATTTATTTTATACTAACGATTAGAGCGTATTTTAATTGACTGATGAATGAACACGTGCTAGCGATAACAGCAGAATTAAACTTTTCACTAGCTAGCGAATAGGCTGAGCGGTTTGGGCAGCCACCCAGGTGGCAGATTCCCTGTTTGCTTTCCTCGACTTTTCTGAAATGATTGCAAAGAATTTGGAAATGTATTGAACATCTCCCTTGGTAAATTATGCCAATTCCTAACTCCCCTTCCCATAAACGAATATTTGCTTCAATTTGTTCTCTTGCATTCCAATTTTATCTTCATATTGTGATCTTCCCTACTTTTATCTGTGAGCTTGCATTCGGAAGAATGTAAATTGGAACCTCACTGTTATCGGCAGCCATGTAGTTTTCCTTCCATGGTTTCTTATTTTCACAACAGGCAAATGCTGGGGATGTACTGTAATTAAGGCTATAGTCGCTTCATTCCCACACCTAACCCTTTTTCTATCCCGTCATCGCCATTAAAGCTGTCGGTGCGACGTAAAACCAATAGTTAAAAAGAAAGAAAGTACATTTTTCGCCCACATGAAATTCTGTTGAAAAATAGAAAACAATGTAATCGTCTAATTTTGATAAGCAAATTTTGGGATGTCTGCCGAAATAAAATTTTCCCTTATATGAAAATCAAGCAATCAACACTGATCTGCATTTAGGGACTAGGACAGTCGCCCGGGTGGCAGATTCCCTATTTGTTTTCGTAGCCTTTTCTTAAATGATTGCAAGTAATTTGGAAATTTATTGAACATTTCCCTTGCTAAATTATTCTAATTCCAAACTTCCCTTCCTATAAACGAATATTTGCCCCAATTTATTCTCTTGAATTCCAACTTTATCTTCATATTGCGTTCTTCCCTACTTTTAAAGGCACCATTCAAACTTATTCGTCTACTAATGTCATTCCACGCCATCTCTCCACTGACAGATCGGAACATACCATTTAGACGAGCAGCTCGTCTTATTTCTCCCAAGTCTTCCCAGCTCAAACTTTGCAATATTTCCGTAACGCTACTCTTTAGGCTGAAATCACCTAGAACAAATCGAGCTGCCTTTCTTTGGATTTTTTCCAGTTCTCGAATCAAGTAATCCTGGTGAGGGTCCTATACACTGAAAACATACTCTAGTTGGGGTCTTACCAGAGACTTATATCCCCTCTTCTTTACATCCTTAATTTATGACAACCCCTAATTACATTCATAATCATGTGCAGAGATCTGAACCGGGCGAGTTGGCCGTGCGCGTAGAGGCTGTGAGCTTGCATCCGGGAGATAGTAGGTTCGAATCCCACTATCGGCAGCCCTGAAGATGGTTTTCCGTGGTTTTTCATTTTTACACCAGGCACATGCTGGGTCTGTACCTTAATTAAGGCCACGCCCGCTTCCTTCCAACTCCTATGCCTTTCCTATCCCATCGTCGCCATAAGACCTATCTGTGTAAAGCCCCTAGCAGAGATCTGTAACCTTTATTTACAATCCCATTTATGTGATTACCCCAATGATGATCTTTCCTTATATTACCACCTAGGTATTTACAGTGATCCATACAAGGTACTTTCACCCCATCAACGCAGTAATTGAAATTGAGAGAACTTCGCCTGTTAGTGAAGCTAACAACCTGACATTTAACCCCGTTTGCCTTCTGTCCAACTCACAACATTGTCGAGGTATTTTTGCAGTTTCTCACAATCTCGTTAAGTTATGTTAAACGATGTAACTTTAGACATAATAGAATTATGTCCTCATTTCAAGCTAGTGATGCGTTTCTGCCATCAGACGTACGTCTGCCGAGGGAAAATCCATGTAAAACGACCAGCAATCGGTAAACTGGGAAGAGTTGATATTTGTTTCTTTTTCTGCGACTATAAGTCGAATTTCAACTTCATAGTTGGTAGTAAGAATTCCAATTACGTCGTGAGTTCTGGCAACTTTGTCTTTGAATTACGCAGCAGAACCCATTCTGCAACTTTCCATTCCTTTCTTAGAAAAAGCCGCCATGTAGGCCTACACTCAACCGCACAAAAATTGGCAGTCGCAGAAGGCGAATTTCCTTCAATATACTCTCGTTTGAAATAGGGCGAGCATATTGTGCAGAATTTCCAGTATCATCTCTTCGGCCACCGGCTCTCCACAGTTTACGAATATCCTCGCGTTTCCAGAATGCATAAAATGAAATACTTTTTGCCGGCCAATTTGTGTGCTGTTGAATGTACATTGAGGTAGCAAAATGTCACATTACAATGATAGTCCACTATTTATCATCATCATCATCATCATCTGTTTACCCTCCAGGTTCGGTTTGTCCCTCGGACTTAGCGAGGGATCCCACCTCTACCGCCTCAAGGGCAGTGTCCTGGAGCTTCAGACTCTTGGTCGGGGGATACAACTGGGGAGTATGACCAGTACCTTGCCCCGGCGGCCTCACCTGCTATGCTGAACAGGGGCCTTGTGGAGGGATGGGAAGATTGGAAGGGATAGGCAAGGAAGAGGGAAGGAAGCGGCCGTGGCCTTATGTTAGGTACCATCCCGGCATTCGCCTGGAGGAGAAGTGGGAAACCACGGGAAACCACTTCCGGGATGGCTGAGGTGGGAATCGAACATACCTCTACTCAGTTGACCTCCCGAGGCTGAGTGGACCCCGTTCCAGCCCTCGTACCACTTTAAAAATTTCGTGGCAGAGCCGGGAATCGAACCCGGGCCTCCGGGGGTGGCAGCTAATCACGCTAACTACTACACCACAGAGGCGGACCACTATTTATTTTATAAAAAAAAAGAAAACTGTGTAGGTTTCTTTCATCGTTCTACAATTCCTACTGGACGAACAGATAGACGAAGAGAGACTAATGTATGATAATAATAATAATAATCCAGTGTTCCATTTGTGCAACAAACAATTTAAATTCCCAGAAAAGGGAGTTTGTGACCACGAGCGGCGTAGCGTGGTATTCTACTTAGAGGAAGCTGTCAACTAAAATATGCTATTGAATTCATTTGCAATTATCGTTAAAACGAACACAGTAGTTGTTTAGCTTTTTAAAAGTTACTGAATGGTTATGAAATAATTCAACTAAAATATTGCTCACCTTACTTCTTGTAAACTAGATCAACTCTCCTGTTTATCATGGATAAGTAAGGTAAGAATTTGGAAAACTAAACGCGCCTGCCATAGCCAACGCCTCAGAGAGAGAGAGATAGAGAATGGATATTAAGGGCCGGTATTATAATGAACATGTCCGCCTCTGTGGTGTAGTGGTTAGCGTGATTAGCTGCCACCCCCGGAGGCCCGGGTTCGATTCCCGGCTCTGCCACGAAATTTGAAAAGTGGTATGAGGGCTGGAACGGGATCCACTCAGCCTCGGGAGGTCAACTGAGTAGAGGTGGGTTCGACTCCCACCTCAGCCATCCTGGAAGTGGTTTTCCATGGTTTCCCACTTCTCCTCCAGGCTAATGCCGGGATGGTACCTAACATAAGGCCACGGCCGCTTCCTTCCCTCTTCCTTGCCTATCCCTTCCAATCTTCCCATCCGTCCACAAGGCCCCTGTTCAGCATAGCAGGTGAGGCCGCCTGGGCGAGGTACTGGTCATTCTCCCCAGTTGTATCCCCGACCAAGTGTCTGAAGCTCCAGGACACTGCCCTTGAGGTAGAGGTGGGATCCCTCGCTGTGTCCGAGGGAAAAAGCCGACCCTGGAGGGTAAACAGATGATGATGATGATGATTATTATAATGAAGATTTAAACTGAAGATTGAGTTAAACTGTAACTTGAGTTTAAACCTATGTTGAGTCTTATAATGGCCGGCCTAAGTTAAACTGAGGTGAAGAAAGAAATATACTGTCGATAATGTTTTACAGTGACTTGCAAGAAAAGATGACTATCGATAACGTTTTGTTTTCTTCTTGTATGTGAAATGGCGGATAAAAGCAATAAAACTTTATTTTTATTTTTTTGCTATTGGCTTTTCGTCGCACCGACACAGATATGTATTATGGCGACGATGGTACAGGAAAGGGCTAGGACAGGGAAGGAAGCGGCCGCGGCCTTAATTAAGGTACAGCCCCAGCATTTGCCTGGTGTGAAAATGGGAAACGACGGAAAACCATTTTCAGGGCTGCCGACAGTGGGGTTCGAACAGCAATAAACGTTGTCCTAATTTTACTTGTATGGAAATAGAATTGCTTGTGCAATTAGTACAGAAATATTTATATAGTCCGTGAAACAGTGGCCTTATCAGTTCCTCCGGAATCCCCCATTGTAATAAACATACTACGAGAGGCATAAAACCGTAATGCTATTAGTAGCTGACTGAGGGGTTCTACAGCATGATTTCTGAAATAGAAGGAAGTTACTTTATTTTCTAAAAATTACACTTTTGACATTCAAACTCTTTCAAAAAGTCATTGTTACATTATTACCTTTTCGTTGCGTGTTTTATTCTGGAACCGATTTGCTGAAATAGGGTTATGACAGTTTGTTTTGAAAGCCTAAACCTATTTAAAAACTATTTTTCATTCCATGTATGAAAGTGACGTGCCCTTGCTCGAAAACTCGTAGTGCCCATGGTCGTTCAATACTTTGAACCACTTCATCGTCATTGCTTAGTATTTCTTCAAACACCTCAAAAATATCTCCGAGATCCAGTCGTTCTGCCGTGTTGTAAGGTTATGTATTCGTAAACTTCAGTTTAAACGGTAGATGAGTAGCAGCAAAATTAACCTCTAGTTAAACTTAAGTTTTATAATACACGACTAACAGATAAACCGAAGTTTAAACTGAGCCAACAGTTTAAACCTCTATTATAATACCGGCCCTAACAGATAAACCGAAGTTTAAACTGAAACAACAGTTTAAACCTCTATTATAATACCGGGCCTAAATCATTCTGAATGTCGGGGGAAGTACCACGAAAAACTACTGAAGTGTCCAAGTAGGTTCGAAGTTGATTGTCGTAACGTGTTAAGATGTCCCAGGTTCAAAGGTACACTACTACTTTCTTTTTGACCCCTAAAAGCAAGTCACTAAGGGCATAAGATGGTAAACAGTAGTTATTAAAGGGCACATAATTTTCCTGTTCTGTTTAATAATTTCATTGTGCTTTCCAACTATTTTATGCTGCTCTCTTAAACAATACTGAACATTTTATTGCTTATTTTTTTCAGATAATGCAAGCTGTTTTATTTTAATTGTGGCCTTTACCTTCTTCATAAATGTTATTCAAATCGTCGTACCCATGCGTCTTACATACGTTCCTTTCTTTCGAAAAATAAAAGGTAGACCGAACAATACGGTATATTTAATTATTTACAGCCACACAGCCCCGGTATAGAGTCATACATGCGCTAGCTGACATGCTGAGTAAATGTCTTTGTTTCTGTTTTCAAACAAAGAGTTAGCTTTAGTGGATCATTTTCAACATTTCTAATTTCTCAGGAAAAGTTAACAAGAAAGAAAGGAGCCTTAGGTAGTTTTCAATTGAACACTTCCAACTACTTTCTGTAATCCCTGTACCACAGTCCGTACTTGCACCACTTTTGTCCGCTGTCACCAAGTCTTTCATGCTGGGTCCAGTGTGATGTGAGTTTCCAACTTACAGCACATACATTTGCGCTAGTTCGCAGCGTACTGGGAAATTCAAATGTAAAACTTAATTCACCTCTAGCGCAAGAAAAAATTTACTTAACCGGTAGATATAACACCATACACTAATTAAGAATACTACTAAATTCGAGAAGTACCGGGCGAGTTGGCCGTACGGTTAGAGGCGCGCGGGTGTGAGCTTGCACCCGGGAGATAGTGGGTTCGAATCCCACTGTCGGCAGCCTTGAAGATGGTTTTCCGTGGTTTCCCATTTTATCACCAGGCAAATGCTGGGGCTGTACCTTAATTAAGGCCACGGCCGCTTCCTTCCAACTCCTAGGTTTTTCCTATCCCATCGTCGCCACATGATCTATCTGTGTCGATGCGACATAAAACCAATAGCAAAAAAATCGAGAAGCCACTAAATGAAGAATTAAACGAATACGGAAGATAACTACAGTACTTTGCTTTCGTACAACTTCGTCATTTGCCCGTAACTTCAGAATCACATCCATGGGGCTCGGGAGTTCCTACTTCCTACCCAACGAGCTAGAAAGAAGACCATTATTTGCAACTAACTCCAGAGGCCTGGTTTACTTCTAAATTTCTTAACTGTAAATCATTAAAAACTGAATCTAACCATCGTCGCGTTGGTCTCCATTTATTCCTCTTACCTTGTACGGCCGGATTTATTATTATTATTATTATTATTATTATTATTATTATTATTATTATTATTATTATTATTATTATTATTATTATTAATAATAATAATACAATTCGCTTTAGATCGCACCGACAAAAATAGCTCTTATGGAGACGATGGGATAGGAAAAGCGTAGGAGTGGGAAGGAAGCGCCCGTGGCCTTAATTAAAGTACAGCCCCAGCATTCGCCTGGTGTAAAAATGGGTAACTACAGAAAACCATCCTCAGGACTGCCGACAGTGGGGTTCGAACCCACTATCTCCCGGATGCAAGCTCACAGTTACGCGCCCCTAACTGCATGGCCAACTCGCCCGGTATATTTTTCTAATTATTATTTAGAATATTCATAACTTTGTTCTCTAAATTGAAAGTAAACATCTTCAATGTGTGTTAGGTTTCTGTTCGACATGTTTGACATCTGGCTTCGTAACTTTCCTAAAATCCAGTTCCAGACGCGTGTTATATTGACGGCAGTAATCCCTCTTAATGAAGGAACTGTTACCAACATCTAGAGCTTCGAAACGGTGTCCTGTCTTGTGGCAGCTTCTACTTTTTGTTTCTAATCTCATTTCAACCTAGTGACATAGTTTCTACTAATCCCCCAACGTGTATTGAAACAAAGACCTTAATCCGTGGCACAACAGCTGTGCCAGAGCCCTAAACACAGACATCTCTATGTTATTGTTTGTTATTAAGCAAGCTCTTAACGTGTCTTAGTTTCGACATCTGCGTGAGAAGTTTCCCTGCACACAGAAGTCAAACTGATTCCATTGTTTGGCTTGACAACAAATCGATAGACTGAAAATGAAGCTTTAAAAGCACAGACATCGCCTTCTGATATTTCCTCTCACAACACCTCTAACGATTGTATATTTGTTACCACACGAAGGTTCCTTTAGAAAATAAAAGCTATATTTCAGAAGTCTATTATAATCAAGTTGTGTTTCCTCATGCAAAAGTAAAACATTTCCTTCGGAAATGGGGATCTCATGTAACAGGACATGAGGAATTCATTGTAGATGTGGGTAGAGTTCTGCTCTTGATGATAATTAGGTCTCTTATTTTCAGAATAAATTATTACAGAAAACATAAAATATAGCATTTTATAGTAGGCCTACAATGAAACCTGGATCAAAACGCACCCGCTTAGTACAGTATCCCGCATTATGCACGTTTTTCTCACGTCCCTGCAGATCTCATATTCAAAACTTTAAAAAGTGCCCCTCATATTGTGTACGAATCCCGAAAATATGCTTATTTCGTGGGGTATATTCAATTAATTTTGAGCAATACTAGGAAGAAAGGAATTTTCTTTATATATTTTCGGTAGGGTCATTAATATTCAAGTTTTCCACTCATTACTTGCTAGGTATGTAAAGTATTGTTCTCGTTACCTGGGCTCTTTATGCCTGATACCTGCCAATATCCGGTAACCGGAAGATAGTGGGTTCGAACCCCATTGTCGGCAGCCCTGAAAATGGTTTTTCGTGGTTTCCCATTTTCACACCAGGCAAATGCTGGGGCTGTACCTTAATTAAGGCCACGGCCGCTTCCTTCCCATTCCTAGTTCTTTCCTATCCCATAAGACATACCTGTGTCGGTGCGACCTAAAGCAAATAGCAAATAGAAAAAAAAAGAAAAAAGCAGCCTGATACCCCTTCTCACTCTCACACTCACATCACTTAGTTCTAGAATTTTACATGTCACTTATATACTGTCCTTGGTGTATTGAGGTGCCTGAATGATAAGAATACAGTTGAGTCCTGCTTATCTGATGTAAACGGGCCGGCGGTAGTTCGCATTACAGGGAACGTCGATTAAAACGGGAAGAATAAAAAACGATATCGTGTATTGCTTCCTAACTTCTTCGAAGAATTCCGCTTAAGGTTCAAACTATCAGAGTCGTTATTATCAGAAAAAGGTCCATCATCAGTGATTAAACATATTAATCCACATACAGTAGGTATGTTCCGAGCTGTCAGTGGAGAGTTGTCCTTGAGTGATATAAGTTGGAATTCAAGAGGACAAATTGGGGCAAATATTCATGTATAGTAAGGGATATGTTCGATAACTTACCACGTTCTTTGAAAATGTTAAAGTAAAATCTAGACAAACAAATGACGGAATCTGCCCACCTGGATGACGGCCCTGAATGCAAATTTTGTCCCGCAGGAGTTCTGTTACATGTCAGTAAATCCATCAACAAGAGACTGGCGAATTTGAGTTGTGTCAAATATCAGGGGGATCGAACCCATCAACTTGAGCTCTACTGTGTGAGATACTCAACCTGGTATATATTTATGCTTGTATGTATGTACTAGCATGTATGTATGCACGAAGAAATAAGATGGTTGCGGAATGCTATTTTTCGTTTAGATGTGAGTCTTGACAGAGTAAATCTGACATGGCTCTTCAGTGAACAGAGCATTTTACATATCCCACGAGTGAAGCAGGTGGGCCACTTCCGCCATCCCTTGTTAGCTGGGAGCATTCGTTAAATCAAGGAAACGAAGGGTTGTTAAGGTGAAGGAAGAGAGGTGCTGCAGCGACCGAAGAACAGCTTCCGGTCGAGGAATTGCCAAAGAGCATACAGTCACAGTGCAGTGAACCTGCAAGACAATGATTATGATTTATGCAGCAAGTTAGTTACATTATTTTCACTCCGTGCTGTAACGATATTATACTTACATCTGGTCAGTGACAGCAACAGATCAGTATTATTAATTGCTGGTTACCAAGCCAATATCTATGGATGGCGAATTCCCGCGGTTTTGATTGGGTGGTGAGGAATGGTGAGGATGGTCCAGACTCCTAGAGGGTCCAAACGCTTGCGGTTTACTTATGGGGTTAATATCGATGAATTTAGATTACCTTTGGATTTTCTATGTGCTGATGTTTAGCACCTTTCCTTACAGAGAGATCGACGTTCCACTGCTAGATGTTACTTGTCATCGTAGTAGATCACCGGGCTATTTATTTAGAAAGTTTAGTATGCACAGTATTTACAATTTTACTCACAAAAGTGTGTACTATCCACAATTGCAATACAATATGTACAATGTATGTACGGTGTGAAACTATCTGGCGTGTCAGACTCTCGCTGTAGCCGTCTATACTGCTAATAATAAGAGTTGGTGTCTGACATTTCTTAGAGGGAGGTCCGTTTACTGCCTGCCGAGGCGGGATAAAGGGAGTGGCTGTGTGGTTGCCATGGAAACGAGGGCGAGGCGACTGCGGTTGCCATGGAGATAACACTTCAGGGTAGCTCGTCTTACTGGGAGTTGCCAAACCTGTCACTGTCACTGATAAGAACCTGATTGTTTGCATAAGAGTGATCGCAAATGAAACGACACCGCCTGGCCAGGTAGTCTACAACAGATCACAGCGGTCAGAATAAAGGAGGGAAGAAGTGAGCCGGAAGCGAGGGGTAAGAGTATGTAGAAAGGAATGCTAGAATGTGGCAACATCGTGAAATGGCACGTGCAGTGCTCCTCCCTCCAACCTTACCTGTCAGACACCAACTCTTATTATTAGCAGTATAGTTTGACATACAAATCTGTTGACTCCACTCGATTGCATCACGATGAGCTGAGTAAATATCAATAATTTTGATTGTTTTCCTGGACGACAGGTTATAATATGTCGGCCATTCTGGTTAAGTACATTCCTCCAATATGTGTAGTGTTTTCTCATTCCTCTTGTATGAAGTTTTTCTTGTAGTATTTCATACACGTAACAGTGCATATATGTGTGTAAAGCAACACGAGTAAACTAGACAAATGTTGAAGACTATTCGGTGATAATAAACGGAACTTTCTACGAACACAACCAATAAATTAGCTCAGTTCACATTTACGTATCTCTTCCGAGGGAACTCGACACTGTGTAACATCCGTTCGGTTAGCCCACATGAGCAACTCTTTGGCACAAAACGTATATTATTTCTTTCTTTCTTTCTTTCTTTCTTTCTTTATTATTTAATAATTATTATTTAATAATAATAATAATAATAATAATAATAATAATAATAATAATAATAATAATAATAACAATAATAATAATAATAATAATAATAATAATAATCGTTCCCATTATCACTGATTAACTTTCGAAAATAGTAGACCATACGACAATATTTGGATTCGAATCCTCAATCACGAACAAAATAGGTGAGTACCTTACCGGCTGCGACACACACCATATGGTTTTTTCTTTTGCAGCCACCTATACAACATTGTGCTGTTGACATGTTTATTGCATGCTTTGGGTGCATTTGATTATGTCCTACAACGCTCCCTAAGAAAGAACCTCGATGCGGTTTGGAGTGCCAATTTAGAGTTAAGCACAGGGAGAGGTTGCGGAGTAAAAGGAACTCCATCGATGATATAACTAAGAATATTTTAAATATTAATATATTCTACTGCACAGCTAGGTACATTAGCATTGCAGATTCTTCTCTTCATCTCGCCCATCATTTTCTCTAATACCAATACACACAGAGGAGCTTCTCTCTTGTAAGGAACGTTGCGATAGGAGGATTATCACTCTCGACAGAAAAGTGCGTTTGAAGGGATGCATTTATTTCAGCCCACGTTGCCTACAACTAATTCAAAATCCGTCTAACCGAACCAATCACAGTGTCCTCTTTTTCTTTCTCACAAGGAGGTTTTAATAATAATAATAATAATAATAATAATAATAATAATAATAATAATAATAATAATAATAATAACAATAACAATAATAATACGTGTTCATGTGACTGTCAGCACTGTTGTAGCCCTCCTCAGTATTTCCTGTGAGGGATGAGTTCGTTAAGGGCTTTAATAATTTCCTTACTTATTTAGTGTATTTAATTTAGTAAAGTTAATAGAATATATTTTTTTAAAGTCAAGTTTTCAAAACATACGCTTTCCCAAATTTCCTTGATAAATAATATTAAATACTGCAAGTCACACTATACTTCCTAAATATTTACAGTATGTGTTCAGGCCAGAGACTTCAAAGCCAGCCTGAGGGCATGTGACGGTCCCTCATTGTATTGTGCTTTTCGTCGGGTGTCCTCGTGGATTTTATGGAAGGTGAAACTAGAATTTTTCTACCTCGGACGCACCCCGAAGTTTCTAGTACTTCGTGACGAGGGATATAAAAGGAGACTCACCGAGAACAATATGAGAGTGTCAGAGTGCTGAGTGAACGTCGTCGTGGAAGACTGTTGAAGAGAGTTGTCATCGTTAAGTGTATTGGAGTAGTGTGTCGGAGAGTTGAAGTGTTGTCGTTGTTGTTAGTGTTAGTGTTGGTCAAGCTGTCTTACTATCGAGAGAGTAGTTCAGTGTGTGGAGCAGTCACTTTGATTGTGAGTTGTATTGAGTTAGTTATCGAACTTGTCTGGAGTCGATCCAAGTGAACAGCAGTCGTTTGTTGTAATAGTCAACACTCAACAAGACTTGTGTTCGGACCTCACTGTTTGTATCTGCTATGTAAAGTGAGGGTGATGCGTGCCAAGTGAATGATGAGAGCTGTCAATCAAGACTACGGAAGGAGAGCCCGTTCCAGGTAAATACTGGCCAACTGGAGACCTTCCGTGAGGACTAGAAATTTTGTTAATAGCCATTCATTAGTGAACTCTGTCATCCTTTGTCAATGATTGTGTGTAATTTATGTGTGTGTGTGCTGATTGGCTTATACTAGAATAAATAAGATCAATAAAACATCAGCGTTTTATTTGCAATAATAATAATGCTAATAATAATAATGTTATTGGGTTTACGTCCCACTAACTACTTTTACGGTTTTCTGAGAAGCCGAGGTGCCGGAATTTAGTCCCTCAGTAGTTGTTTTACGTGCCAGTAAATCTACTGACACGAGGCTGACGTATTTGAGCACCTTCAAATACCACTGGACTGTGACAGGATCAAACCTGCCAAGTTGAGGTCAGAAGGCCAGTGCCTCAACCGTTTCAACCACTCAGTCCGGCAATAATAATAATAATAATAATAATAATAATAATAATAATAATAATAATAATAATAATAATAATAATAATAATAATAATAATAATAATAATAATAATAATAATAATAATAATAATAATAATAACCTTCTTCGCATTAATCCCGCGTAATTGCAGGGTCTGCAGTTTTACACTTTCTTTTCTATTTGATGAGGTCTTGTGCATCTTTAGGAGAGACTTTCGCCTCGTGCATGTCCTCCCGCTGAGTGTCGAGCGAGCGATTGTTTGGTCGCCCCCGTGGTCTACCGCCCTCAGGACTGAAGTGTAATGCCCTTCTTGCAACTGAAGAACCCTTTCTGCGTAGCACGTGGCCATGCCATCGCAAACGATTCTCTCTCATTTTCTCAGGGATTGGGACCACACCAAACGCCATCCGAACATCCTAATTTCTGATGTGGTCCAGTCTAGTTAGTCCCATTGGCCAGCGAAGCATCTTCATCTAAATGGCATGCATCTGTTGTCCGTGTCTCCTTGTAACTGGCCAACACTCGGTTCCGTACAGTGCCACAGGTCTAACGATGGTTCTGTAGATTTTGGATTT
Source organism: Anabrus simplex (assembly GCF_040414725.1). Taxonomy (NCBI): domain Eukaryota; kingdom Metazoa; phylum Arthropoda; class Insecta; order Orthoptera; family Tettigoniidae; genus Anabrus; species Anabrus simplex. The sequence continues at coordinate 290,126,371 of NC_090269.1, forward strand.
CAGATACATTGGCACCCTCCGATAAAAAAGGTCTCCTGTGACGTGGCATCACTTCATCCAAGCAGCGTTGATTCTGCTTCGAACATCGGGGAGCGTCACCATCCGATTGGATAACTGATCCCAGATATTTAAATTGAGGTGCTTACAGGATATCAACGCCGTCGAAGTTAATTGAGTACCCCACACTCTAGGTACTACTCAGTCTTCCCGACGTTAAGTCGCAGGCTATATCTGTCCAAGGTGTTTTTCCAAAGTTGGACTAGTTGTTCCAAATCCTGGCGGGATTCACAGGCGACCATAAAGTCATCAGCATGGAGTAGAGTCAACGAGTGTGGTGTTAACACTTCTATGCTGATGGTGTCGAGACAGAAGATGAACAGAAGTGGAGATAGAGCCGATCCCTGATGAACACCAACTTGCATGTGAAATGGTACAGACTTTCCAGCGCACATCAGTCAGAGCTGGTGGCATTCCGATACAGAAGCTGGATCCATCGAGTATATACTTCTGGTACACCATGCAGCCTGACTGCATGCCAAATAAGATCACGAGGCATCCTGTCAAAGGCCTTTTCGAGATCAAAGAAAGCGATGTGGAGTGGTTTCTTCTTTTCGTTGTGACGTTCTATCAAAATATGTGTTGGATGTATAGCGTCGATCGTTCCAGTTCCTTTCATAAAGCCACGTTGGTTTGGAGCAGTCTCTGACATCTCCTTTCCAGATGGAAATTGTAACACTGGTAAGCCAACTATAAGGAGCACAGTCTTCATCAATGATGTTGTTGAATAGGCCTGCTGGGAACGTAGCTGCTTGTGGTCCAAGCATCTTCCATACCTCTGATGAAAGGTCATCCGGTTCAGTTGCCGTTCAGTTTTTAATTTTCTTAATGGTGACCTCTACTGCGGCAACCGTGAAGGGTGGAGTTGTACCATGCACAGAATCTACTGCTGGTATTGGCGGGGGTAGGTATTCTTCGAAATGTTTCTTCCATCGGTCAAGGATCTCAGTTGGTCTTTGTAGTAGTTTCTGGTGTTCATCCTTTATGGTCATGCCATTTCCAATATTCTCTGTGGAACGGTGGCTATTTTTCGCTAGTTAGTAAATATATAATAATAATAATAATAATAATAGTTTCACGTCCCACTAGGTAATATCTTTTAAAAATTGAATACGTTAGAAATTAATTATTTCTGCACAGAAGTAATCTGACTAGTTTCGTTTCATTATCATATACTGAAAGGTATAAAATGGCAGGGAGTAATTAAACTGGGTGGAAATGTAGTAAGTAGTTTGACTTATTCCGACGACTTATCTTAATGGTAGGCTGTGCTGAAAGCCTGTACCCTAATATCTTGGAGTTTGAAAAGAGGATCATTTCGAGTTGGTAGGGCGTGTATTCTAGCAAGATTATAGTAACGTATACTCAGGAAAATCGAATCGAAGTGTGGCAGAACAATTGTAGTGAGCCATTTCAATCATGGAATCATTCATTCATGAATTCTTGCAGTCATTCATTCAATGATAATGTATATTGAAATTGTAGGATAACTATAAAAAACTGTGACTCCAAAGTAATCGCTAATATTCAGCTTAGGAAGGGTAAGATACATTTTGTCCTAGACTATATAACTCTGTTAACGTTTAGGACATAATAAATAAATAAATAAATAAATAAATAAATAAATAAATAAATAAATAAATATTGTGTAAGGAAGAAGTGAGCCTTCGCAAAAAAGAAAAAAGAAAGATATGTTTGCGGACAGCCTTTGCTGTACGGGATGGAAACTGAGTTGGCTTATGATATTTTATTTATGGAATGGAAGTAATGAACATGAACGTAGTGAGAATAATTGTTGGTACAAACAAGGAACGTGGTAACTGAGTGCAATTTTCACTAGAACACCACGGCAACTGCGGTTGAAATCACGACCAATGCATGTGGGATTTATGAAATGAAAAAACACATTCCTGTGGTTCGGATACATTTAAAACTGGAGATCCCATGCATAATAATACCATTAAATAATAATAATAATAATAATAATAATAATAATAATAATAATAATAATAATAATAATAATAATAATAATAATAATAATAATAATAATAATAATAATAATAATACTTTATATGCAGGGGAAACTCTAACGCTTCATAGAAAGGGCGAACTGGAAAATATCCTAAAAGAAGAGCGAAAAATCATGAGGAAAATTTTAGGACCAAGACACACGGGAGAAGGGTACCGCCTCCAAATCCGGAAATCCACAGAAAAATGATCTAATATTGCGGCAGACCTCAGGAAAAAAGGCTAAAATTTTATGGACATGTTAAGAGGCTTCCAGAAACTAGACTAACTCACCAAGTTCTTGAAAGAGTTGACAAACTGAAGAATTTTCCTTGGATACAACAAACAAAAGCAGACATGAAGAACGCACAAATTCTCTGTGAAGACATTTTGAATCGAAATATATATAGAAAGAAAATTGACATTGGGAAGTTACTCCAGAGAATGAAGTACCAAAAAGAGCAGGTACCAAGTGGACGGAAGAAAGGAAAAGGATCTTTAGTCAACAGATGAAAGCATCCTGGATCCTCCGCAAACGAAATCATAAATAAAGCTTCGTGTGTTCCGAAAGGGACCATTCACGCATAATAATAATAATAATAATAATAATAATAATAATAATAATAATAATAATAATAATAATAATACTAATAATAATAATAATAATAATAATAATAATAATAATAATGATAATAATACTTCGTGTGGCTATTGCTACCTTTGTCCAGTCCTTATAAGTCAGACTCTTCGACGACGGTGGGTAGCATCTACCGAGTATGGGAAACCGCGTGTTATTGTAGTGGAGGATATTCTGTGAGATGCAAAACTGTTGAGGATAAGTTATTACAAATCCCAAACTGGCATACCAACAATATGTAGCACACAGAGTAGATTTTTTAGTATCAAGGAGAATCTTTTTTTCTTTTTTTGCTAGTTGCTTTACGTCGCACCGACACAGATAGGTCTTATGGCGACGATGGGACAGGAAATGGCTAGGAGTGGGAAGGAAGCGGCCGTGGCCTTAATTAAGGTACAGCGCCATCATTTGCCTGGTGTGAAAATGGGAAACCACGGAAAAACATTTTCAGGGCTGCCGATAGTGGGGTTCGAACCTACTATCTCCTCGGTTCAAGGAGAATCACTGACGTGAGTATGATTTAAACACTGCACATATAATGATGGTTTATTATTCGTTTCTGCTTTCATTCTTAATCTGTTTACCCTCCAAGGTTCGTTTCTCCCACCGACTCAGCGAGGAATCCCACCTCTACCGCCTCAAGGGCAGTGTTCTGGACCGTGAGACTTGGGCTCGGGGGATACTGCTAGGGAGGATGACCAGTACCTTGCCCAGGTTGTCTCACTTGTTATGCTCAACAGGGGCCTTGTGCGGGGAGATGGAAAGTTTGGAAGGCATAGAAAAGGAAGCGGGAAGGAAGCGTCCGTGGCCTTAAATTAGGTACCATCTCGGCATTTGCCTGGAGAAGAAGTGGGAAACCACAGAAAACCACTTTGAGGATGGGTGATGTGTGAATCGAACCCCCTTCTACCCACTTGACCTCCCGAGGCTGAGGGGACCCCCTTCCAGTCCTCGTACCGCGTTTCAACTTTCGTGGTAGAGCCGGGAATCGAACTCATCCCTCCGATGGTGGTAGCTAATCACACTAACCACTACCTGTAGTTGTTTTTCTTCCTTGTCTAATTCCATACGCTAAATAAGTAAAGATGGAACAAAAAGTTTGTTTGGTAGCTTGCTTGGTACAAACAGGTGGGAACAATGGCAGGTAGGTACCCGCAATGAACAGATAAAGGCTACGTTGGGAATGTAATCTGTGAATGAAGATGTTTCTTTTTTTCTTCAATTTGATTTACGTCGCTCCGACATACATAGGTTCTATGGCGACGATGGGATAGGAAAGGCTAGGAGTGGGAGAGAAGCGATAGTGGTCTCAATTAGGGTACAGCCTAGTGTGAAACGGGAAACCACAAAATCCATCTTCAGGGTTGCCGTCAGTGGGGGTCGAACTCATTATCACCCGAATGCAAGCTGATAGCTACGGGACCCAAACCGCGCTCCACTTGCTCGGTCGCCTCTTGTTTCGGCATTTCTGTTCCAATGGAGTATATTATTATTATTATTATTATTATTATTATTATTATTATTATTATTATTATTATTATTATTATTATATCCGACTTCGACTGCAGTTTGCAAATTTCCGAAGGCCGCTTCTGGTGTCTTCTCAGCGCTAATGTAAAATGTGGCTAGTATAAGCACAGAAGACACATTAACTGTAAAAATGATCATCAGCCAGATCTCACGAATCCAAGAAGAATTCGGGGATGTTGTTACAGTATTTAAAGTCCTTAAACTTGACCCAATATCAAAATCAACAAAGATTGTTGCAAGAATCAATCTTGTATATATTCGACAGTACAAACAGACTTCGAATTCAAAACATAATTAAAATACTATATCTTATGTTATGCTACACTTTATACTACGAGAGGAATAGACAGTTATGTTTCATAGATCTAGAGAAGGCATATGAAGGAGTAAATATATGTTCACCGTACTTGGGCACTATGGAATTAAGGGTAGGTAATTAAAGTCAATCAAAGGCATTTATTTACGCTGACAGTTGGGCTAACGTGAGAATTGATGGTGGAATTGATGGTTTCACCCTTGTTGTTCATAGTTTAAATGGATAATCTGCTGAAAGGTATAAACTGACGACAAGGGATTCAGTTGGGTGGAAATGTAGTAAGAAGTGTGGTCTATGATGTCAAATTGTGCAGATAGCCTGCAGTCTAATAACTTGAAAATAGGTGCAATGAGTATGGTATGAAAATTAGTCTTTCGAAGACTAAACCGATGTCAGCTACCGGACGAAACTAACTTTACATCGGTCTGTTTAGAGACCAGCTTTGCTTTACGGGAATGAAAGCTGGGTGGACTCAAGATATCTTATTCATATGTTAGAAGTAACAGACATTAAAGTAGAGAGAAGGATTGTTGGTACGCACAGGTGGGAACAATGGCAGGAGGGTACTCGGAATGATGAAATAAAGGCTAAGTTAGGAATGAACTCGATTGATCAATCTGTACGCATATACCGGCTTCGGAGATGAGGTCATGTGAGGTGAATGGAGGAGGATAGGTTACCTAGGAGAAGAATGGACTCTGTTTTGAAGATTAAGATGAGTAGAGGGAGACCAAGACGACGATGGTTAGACTCAGTTTCTAACGATTTAAAGATATATAACTAAACGACGCCACAGAACTTGTTACAAGTAGAGGATTGTTGCGGCGATTAGTAAATTGACAGAAGTTTGCAGACTGAACGCTGAAAGGCATAACAGTCCATAATGAATATGCAAGTATGTTCTTATGTTTTAGTTTAATAGTTCTGACAACTTTGTTGTCATTAAGCAGTAGAAGAACTTTTGGCTTGATAATTAGAACACAGATTTCTGAAATCCTCTCTGGGGTATGTATATAATACTGATAAGATCGTCCGGCCCTTCCAGATCACGCAATACAACTTGTTCCACTTTATGGTATGCAAATGAAAGTAAAAGTGTTGCATTTTCCTCTGGCCCTACTGTACGTCTGCGTGTTTCTTTCGTCCCAGACAGAAATAATAATAAAAAAATACAAGAAAACCCTTTTGGTTCACAACCACCACCCCAGTGCCCTAAACAAGCTCGAGACAGGCCACAGGCAAGAACAGAAGAGGAGGGAGCGAGGGAGGAGGGGAAAGGGTAGTGGGAAGCTGTAGACAACCACTGGAGTACCACCAGCTCGACTCTACAGCGTGCTCCAATGTACCACGACTAGGAATATTAGATTGGCGAAAGGAAAATAAGACTACATTTTTCCGTGGCAACATCATCAAATTTAATACTGATGGTGATGGTAGTGTTAGCAATATAAGCTTAACGCTTTCTATGTTATAACTGACAGCAGAAGAATAGGAATCCTAATTAAAATGACTAGACCTGCCCTCATATTTTTCTTAGCATTTTTCTTAGTTGTATTTTAAAAATCTTCTAATGCTTAGTACCTCATATAGTGTAATGTTCATAATACTAGATATAATTTAGACCTTCGAAGTGAATCAGCGGTAAGGTTTTCACTGAACCCACTGAGAGTATGTTCTTTGGTGTCAACTATGCTTTTATTAAATCGTGAGCAGATATAACAACTTGCTCACAAATCTTCACAAATTGAAAACAAAGTGACATTTCAGTTTTACTCAGATAGTTCACCCACTTTTCGTTAGACTATGCTTCATTGAAATCTTTGACAACCTCATTTCCTTTCACGAATTCTTTAAATTTGAAAACATTTTAAATGTAAGGTATTCGTAAATTATAACTCCTTTATTCTGAATTCATTCTACATACTTCTCAATATTTAGGTAAGTACGATCAGTAGCCTGCCTCCGTGGCTCAGGCGGCAGCGCAGCAGCCTCTCACCGCTGGGTTCCGTGGTTCAAATCTCGGTCACTCCATGTGAGATTTGTG